>NC_083613.1:4757049-5101871 GCF_963584025.1 Labrus mixtus
AAATGCATGTTTTATCTGTCCATTTAGGATTAGGTTTATTAACTACACTGACAACAATGACATGTGCATTTTAACTACCATTAATACATTTTTAAATCAAAATTATATTTCTCCATTGTTATCAGAAAAAATAACATATTTTCTTGTTGATTTGTCTGGTATGAAATCATTTTCATACAAGATCGCACAGAGGAGTTGGACACACAAACTTCACAGAACTGAAGCTGATTTCTAAACGGGGTAAGACACAGACTGGTTGCCTCAGAATTCTATTTACCTCAAAGAATGGCAGGAAAACTTTAAAATCTCCAATGAAGTGTCCCGAGTAAATATGAGCTCCTGAAAAACTCAAAGTGAGTGCTCCTGCCTTGTATAGAATAGCTTTGAATTCTCCCTTTAAGTGCACAGGTTTAATATAAGCTGTTCTATAGTAGGTATTCAATATTTTGGACTATTTTCATATTATTTTGAGTTCACTATGTTCAAGATGTCTTTCACTGCCCTCTTCTGGGAATAACTTTCATTGATATACAGTGATGCAGCACTTTGAACAAGAAGGCAGTCGCACACACAGTGTTGCTGAATAATATTATAAAGTTTATGAGACTTCATATCTGGTTGTTCTGGACGAGTCCTGCTCACAAAGTCATGTCCTGTGGGGCAGCAGCCAAACTGTACTGACGCCTTCCAAACTAACTGTACCTTCTACAAATGATAACAAAATAATGCTATCAATATCAAATACATCTTTCTCAGCCAGAAGTGAACGTCATTCCCCTTTTGAACACAAAGGATTTCATTTTCAATGAGAGCTGTAAATCTCACTGCAGATTATCATTCATCCAGCATGACAGATGACATGTGGTTTCCTTTGGTTACACAATAGAAGTTAGGTCATATGGATTGATTTCACGTGTGCCTGCTTTTTACAGGTTGTCACTGCAAATCTGTGTTGTCGTGTAAGAGATAGAGCACAGTATTCGACTGTCATGACTGATTTAATCGACGCGGGGACTTGGGAGTGCAACAGAAAATTAAGAATAATGAAGAAAACTTGAGCCTGGCCAAGTTGGTTTCTTGATTGTCAGGCCTGAGGTTTCATATAAATAGCACTGGAAACATTCCAGCAAGAATGGAAAAAGTGGTCAGGGCTCTAGGCAACTGGTTTAACTGTGCATTTGTTTTTTTTAACCCTTTGGAGTAAAACGCTTAGGCTAATAAAATTAAATAAAAATAAGAAAGGACGAAGTGGGACTAAGAGAAGCTTTACATATTTTAACCAGAATTTCAGATTTATCTTTCAAACAAATTTGTTTCTACTTGAAAGATAAGAAACAAAAACCCATTTTATAGCTATCAAACTCAAATGACAGTCCACACACAGAGGCCTGAAAGCTGCCCTGAAGCGTGGCCTGTCTGACTTGTAGAGCGAGCTCTGGTCATGGAGTTACCAAACATGATGCATTCCCAACCTCTTAGAGGCACTAACAAAAGAAGAAAAAAAAACACAAGGGGGAAGAAGGAGAGAGGAAGGAGTGGGGGGGCAACAAATTAAATCCAGCTAAATTGTTTTTCCATAGCCAGTGGGCTTGGCAAAGGGCTCTCACAAACACACACAAGATGTGAGATAAGTTGTAGAGAAGACAAACCCAGAGCTTCAGAAGTAAGAGAATGTCTGGAATTTAACCCACTTTCCCATGTCCGACTGACACTGTGCCCACCCCCACTGCCCTGCCCCTCAGGGCACACCACAGCCATACTGGTGTGAAACACACAGGTGACTCCATACAGAAACATTCAACATTCCTCATTGCTGTGATCAACTGCAGCCCTCTCAGTTGTTTGGACCAGTACATCAATAATCCCTGGGAAGCCCCACCAGCCTCCCTTCGCCTCTCTTTACTGTACAGCCTGTCTGGCATTGGGATCACAATGCAGTCATTGCAGAGGAGAGCTGCAGTTCTTTTACCCCAATTTGATGCTGCACTTAGGCTAGCAAGCTAGCAGACATATTTGGGTCATGTCTTTCCTCACTGAGAGCTGCCCAGTCCAGGCTACAGCGGCTCCTCGCCCTCTGTGTGGAGAAACCTCGGCTCAGCAGCATTACAGAGAGAGAGAGAGAGAGAGAGAGAGAGAGAGAGAGAGAGAGAGAGAGAGAGAGAGAGAGAGAGAGAAAAATGGGATGTGGGATAAGGTATGTTGGACAGAATTAGCTTGCTGAACTAAAAACAAAAGCAACAGAGCTAAAGTCAGGACAGCATAGACACAGTCCAGGTGGGGACACTGGAAGGGGAAATAAGGACAGTCATCAGACTGAATAAAACAGAGAAAAACGCACAAATCACTTTTTTTTTTTTCTACTGACATTTTTATAAAATTGCAACAAAATGTACATTCAGATTTGTCAGCTGACAGCAGGACAGTGTGATATACTCAAAAACATCTATAAATAGTGGGAGTATTTTGTGAGGCAGAACTCCATCCATCCACACTGGTGTCAGAGTCCAATGACAGTGAACACAGCTGGCTCCTCTCCATGTAATTGAGACAAACTGACTTGTAGTCACTAAACAAAAAGGTGCTCGATCCTAGGTGTAAGAATCGACTCGAGCAAAGAGGTTTGGCATCATCGCTCCCTGCAGTCAGAACGATCATGTTCTCAGTGTGAGTGTGGTGGAGCATGAAAACAAGGAACAGACTGGAAACTGAGATCACAATAAGCATGGTTTTGAAAACCTCCAAGCATCCAAAAGGATGGGCCAATGTGACAGTTGGATCAACAGGTGAGCAGGCAGACGAGCAGCCACAGCGTGACAAGGTGAACAGGCGTTTTACGACAAAAAGAAACATCGATTATATATGACAACCGGTTAGAAGCTCAGTTCATTTGTTTCAATCAGGAGAGACTGAAGCAATAAAGATCTGGAATCTACTCCAAAATCCAAGATGGCGACTGTCAAATTTTGTGAATTAGCGTTGGCTATGTTCCCTTTTTTATGAAGTCTTTGGTCTACAGATAGCATTTTGTAAACAAAGACTTAAAGGCTTTATATGTGATTTTTTGATCCAGCAGATGTCGCCCTTGAGCACCAGCATGAAACCAAAACAACTCGTGCTGCATTGTTGTGTTAGCATGCTAATGCTAGTGATCTTTATTACGCTCGTATCTTCACACTGCATGTAAATTTACCTGAAATGAGCGTGATCTAGAAACACAGTTAAGCAGTGAGTACAGTATGTTATTCTTCTTTTCTCTAGTCCCTCAATTAAACAACTTTTATACGTGAGGGGAGGAGTCAGCCGGCCGTCCAGGCGATGTAAACAAAGTGAAGATAGGACTCTGAAAACTCTGAAAACATCACAGACAGTGGGACTCGGGTGTTACACCCATTGTAGACAGTCATGACTCACAGAGTTATTTTCAGAGGATATACTTGATTTATATTATATTTAAGTGTGAAAAATCACATAGAAAGCCTTTAAGACCAAAGGGATGAGGTGGTGTCTGCAGGTATGTTCAGATAACTAATTAACCATTAACTTAACTGGCATTGGCATACCACTTTTCTAAAAGTGGATGTTTGTCTGTTTATTAGAAATCTAAGGGGCGACAAAAGTTGATCCAATGAACAGGAAAAGGAGACATTAGCAAGAAAGCTAACATGGCTGATAGTTCAGAGCTGAGGCTTTGACTGTATATTCAGATATTATTTATTTTAGAGCAAAAATCAACTGAATTGGAACACATTTTCTAACTCGATGTTGACTTTTAGGGAAGAGGGAAACAAGGAGCTGAATGAAGATGACTGGCCTGTGCTCTTTAGCAGTTTAAGTTTAGTTTAAGCTTCATGGTAAAAGTCTATTTTTTTCAGGTATTGTTACCTTTAAAGCCAGACTTTAACCATGTTTCTGTAACAATCGTGAAGTGGCAGTGGTGTAATAAATATGGCAAGGCGGTTACATTATCACTATCCTGATGATCTTGTGCCTGTGCTGTAAGCCAAGGACTTGGAGCTGAGTTATGCTTCAGGGCCAGTGCCATGCCTCTAAGCAGAGATTAACTGGAAACAGCAGCTGAGATCAGAAAGAGAAATACAGAGCCAGATGGAGGTGGAAACATGAAAAGATAGTGAGACATCACAGCAAGCCAAACTACAGTGCTGTGGACGTCCATTCCATCCCATATCACCCATGCTCCCTTCATGTGCACCCCTGTGACCCATCTATACACATAAAAACAGGCATAGCTCATAGTAAGACCGATGTGACTCTGAGGGATTGAGCCATGGACACAAGCAAGGCGTCGGTGTTCTTCAGAATCCTGATGAGTCCTGATGATCCCCTAACAGGAAAAGGGGGGTCAGTCCCAGATCAGGTGTGAGGGTCACAGAGGATTCAGGCCTTCCTGAGGAAACTTTGTTCACCGGTATGTCCTCAATACAACATCTGCATGAGAGAGAAAGAGAAGAAGCATCACAACTGGTGTCTATATTTTCTCATTTGTGAATTAATGTGGACGGTTTTAATGCATTACTAATCTGAAAAGGTGCCACAATACTTCTATAAAGGGCGATTTAGATCAACAGATAGAAAGTGAAGTTCCAAAACTTAAATAAGAAGTTTATTGGTGGAACAAATGCCCAAACAAAAATATCACTTTAGGATTTATCAACTATAAAAAGGCACCACAATGTGAGAGCAGACATATAAAACATTCAAATGGAAGTTAAATCCACTCTCTGACAGGTCGTTAAGAGTTGCTTTTTTAAAAAAAAGGACAATATGGGCTTGACATTGCTAGAAGTGGCTTGATGTGAATAAGCAATATTATTTTTTTGCAGTTTGGAACATTATGGACGTAAAAAGGGAGAGAACCAGAGAGGATAATGGAGGCCTGTCACAAGTGAGTCATTATGATGAAGGCACACAAGTGCTCATGTTTAAGTCATGTAAAAAGCTCACCTCGGGAACACCAATTCTGCCTTTAAAATATTCAGCGAGCAAGTCTCTTGTCTGACATCTCTGTTTTTTTTCTAAATTTCTCTCTCCCACCTCTCCTCCCAAAAAAACAGAATTGCTGTGTGTGCACTCCTCTGCTGCACACCCAGAGACACACAAAAAAACAAACAACTCGACTTCTGTGAATTTTTTTTTTTCTCCTGCTTCTTTGCTGTTCTCATTTCCCCTCTTCCTCCCATCTCCCTCACTCTGGCTCTCTGTCAGACAAAAAGGGCCTTATGTAATGAGGTGCTCGTGCTTCCATGTCTAGGGGCACATATTTACCCAACATGCATTTCAGGATTACCGCACAGGCCCCCCCTGCTGTAGGAGAGACAAGATAGGACTACAGGCTTACAAGGTCTCACATGGGACAGGGTGATTGTGTGTGTGTGTGTGTGTGTGTGTGTGTGTGTGTGTGTGTGTGTGTGTGTGTGTGTGTGTGTGTGTGTGTGTGTGTGTGTGTGTGTGTGTGTGTGTGTGTGTGTGTGTGTGTGTGTGTGTGTACAAAACTGTACCAAAAAAGTAAAGTATCAGAATCAACTTTAGATGATAATACTGCAGTCAGCCATTCTTTTATCTGCAGGTAAATAACCGTACAAATGCGTCAAAACATGAAAGAGAGGAACAAGAACTATGGGCGCTTTTAAAGTGTCGTTGCAGTGCTTGTTTGACGGCCTATCCGTTAATGTGCGTGTCTGCCTCTGAGTTCACACCGGGAGAGGAGCGGTGCCACAGGAGCCAGCAGTCGCAGCCTCAGCAGGGAGAGCAGAAGGGACATGCAGAGGGGGGCTGACTCAATGCCTCCCCATCTCTATTCTCCCACAAATCCTCTTGTTTTTGCACTGGTAAACAAATACTGAAGGCAAATAAGAGCAGCCCTGACCTCTCCTTTCTCCTGCCCCTCCTCGTCTCTGCAATACGAACCACAGAATGAGAAACAAACAGGTCCGTCTCTCACCAGCGTTGCCGAGTTTCGCTGCAGTGTCAACAACAACAAACTGGGCCGGCACAGACAGAAGGAGGAGGAGAATTCAGAGATGCTGAGGTGAATATCAACACTCCAGTTTTTTTTTTCTGCCTGCTCCACACAGCTACCAAACTCATTACAATCATATAACAAATGGGGAGAGAACTATTTTGGTTGCAGCTGGCCATGCTGACAATGCAAAATAAAAAAAGTCCTGCAAAGAGGACGTTCTTTCCATTTATTTTCATTTTCAGTTGTCTCATACTCAAACTGTCTTTAACCAGAAAAACTGTGATATATACTATACATGGTTTTCTGGGATCTGCACAAGCAATTGAGCACATCTTGGTGTCATTTGTCTGATTATTGTCAATGACTCTGTAGAGCCTTAGCTAAAAGATTATGCAAGTCAATAAACAATAACAGCAGAAAAAACTGAAGTTGTGTTGTAAATTTTAATGTAGTTTTGGTAGAGAAATGTGAAAGTTGTAGAAATGTACAGATTATGTGGTTTATGTTCATAACTCTATACACAAACTGTCCTCAGAGGCCCTGTAACACTGTCTGAAGTTAAAATGCTAAGTGAGAAGTTATGGAAGGGGGCCTGCAACAGTCAAACCGTAACTCTCCTGGTAGCTTTTTTAGCTCCAAACAGTGTTCCAGGGATCCATTTTTCTTTGAATAAAGTTTGTGTAATTATTTCAGAAAATATAGCATAGAATTGTTTCACTTCTCCAACTTTCATATTTCACTACCAAATCTACATAGTGCAAAAATGATAAATGTTGAATTTTTGAATTTCTCCTTAAAGATACAAACTGCACTGATTAAAAACATTTGAATCTGAATGAGGAAACATTAACTAATTATTTATTTATGTTATTTAAAAACTTTTTTTTTTTCAGATTGCAGGATATGTGCAAAGCATTCAATATAATTAACAAAAGAGGTCAAATTTTTACTTTGATATTTGAACTCTTCGTTTCATCTATTGTCTTGTATATCTTATCTGGGAAACACTGGACGTTTACTCATCACATTTTTAAATGAATCGAACGGGACATTATCCCATTTTGTGTTCAAGTAACTTCAACCAACACACAGTGTGAAGACACATCGTTGTGTTATTTTGTGCAACTGTGTGAGAAAGATATTGTATTTGAAATAACCAGTTAAAACCACAAAGTCATACAATTAAAAAAAAAAAAAGGATATGTTTGACAGGCAGAGCAGCAACTATCTCTCTTTTCAAAGGAGTTCAATGTTCAATGGAGACTTAAAAAGAGATGTAAAAGGGGCGCTGGTGGCGCGCCCCATGTATGGAGGCTGTTGCCTCAAGCGGGTGGCCCGGGTTCACATCCCACCTGTGGCTTCCTTCCCTCATGTCATTCCCCACTCTCTCTCTCCCCAATTTCCGACTCTATCCACTGTCCTATCTCTCCATTAAAAGGCACAAAAAGCCCAAAAATAAATCTTAAAAAAAAAGTAAAAGTAAACCATCCAATCAGGGGTGCTTGTTCTTGCCACTGATAGGCCAGTCTGACAAAAGCATGTAAAGGTTTCCCTTTTTTGTTAAGAGTAAAACATTTAAATTAAAACATGCATTAAGTTTGTTCAGGACCTGTAGACTCCTCTTGTGTATGTCCTTTATGTGAGTTTTTTTATGTTAGTGAATGTCTCCCTCACCGTGCCGTCCTAGGGTTCCCTCTCTGACGACACATCACCCTCAGCTCCACTACTGGCGTTGGGGTCCTGTCGGGAGCGTTGGGCGCCCTTCTCCCTGCTCGACTCCGAGGGGCCTTTGGAGCGTGTCTTCTCTTTCCTCTGCTGCTGCTTCTCCTGCTTCGACAGCTGTGGAAACACAAGGAACAGGAAAATCTATTTTAGGAACTGTTTTATCATCTCACTGCTCAGTTTATGTGAACCTTCACATGTCAGAAACATTTTCTGATGGGACAAGTGTTTTGAATAATTAAGACATGAGCTTTAGAGTTTCTCTTTTAGCGACAACTGGAGAGAAAAAGGAGTTAAAGGGACACGTGACTGCTGGTCTAATCTAGCTCGTCTTTATCTATTTTCTTCAGCAACTGCTTTTCCAAGAGAACATAGCTGATTGTGATGCATACAGCTGTGAGTTTTATGGGTTATCTCTGCCTTACTGTGGGTCTGAATACTGAGCAGTCAGAAACATACATCTCAGTTGTTACAGTATTTGTGAAGAAGAACAGGAAATGCTTCAATTAAAGGTTTGATGTCCGTTTTCCCGCCATTAAAATACAAACTTATTTAAGCCCAGAAGAAGTTCCGAACTCATTTTAAAGGGGACTTTTAAAGATCCAAATGAGTAAAACTCCCCCCTAATGTCTTCTGAGCGAGGTTTTAAGAAGAGATTTTAAACATCTAACTTTCTTTAGCTTTCTCTCCTCAGGCAGGTTGTTTCAAGGTCCTGATGTCTAAGGGATGATCTTCTAATGATTTTTAGATTCAAGCCTCAACTTTGGAATGACCAGAAAAGACCTATACCCAAATGCAACACCCTTTGTAATGGGCAGCGTCCAGTTGGTTAAAGATATGTTGAAAAAACTGTGCCCACCACACTTCATCTTCCTGCTGAATCACATGGATTTAAATATTTGAGCGTCAGACACTAAATAAATAAAACCAAAGACTCTCTTCTTCCAAACTTTAATTTGAATTGTTAACTTCCAAATCATGAATAATTCATGTTTTTTTGAAAAAATATTTATGACTTGAAAGAAACTCTAAGGGGCTTTAAATATGAAATTATACCAAGGGTGTGACTTTTTTTTTCAATCTGTGCTTCTTTCTTTAAGTCAAGTTTACTTGGAAACTGGAAACTTATCAGTCGGCTTCAATGGGAACGTGAACATGCTGCATCATGAACTAGCTGCTCAGTATGAATACCAACATGAGCATCGAAATAAGTTTGATAAAAAAATCAAAAAGAAGCCAATCAGTGCTGCAGACCAGAACCCCACATCAAAATGTTTCTAGTTGCTTCTTTTCTCTCTTCGTTTGGAGCTATTCTGGGCTGTCATATGATCACTTCAATGAGTCTATTGTTGTGACTGCATGCACTGCCTCTCACACACACACTCCACAAATATCTCTTCCCAGTGCCACTCAGCACAACTCAGTCACTGCTCCCAATCAAATCTGCCCCTCTTCTTCCCTCCATTGTCCATAAAATATCACAAAAGTCATGAGAAAGTAGGCAATGCTACCCATCATCATGAAGAAGGCCCGTTAACACAGATGCTAAAACTTTTAGGGCTGCTGGGTAAATATTTATGAACAAAATGTAGCCTGAAAAATCCAACACATTGCATAAGACATTACATTATTCAGAGAGCACAAGAAAATAAAGTGTTATTCCCATTTGAACTCATTTATTTGCCTTTGTAATACACCAAGGCAACTGTCTTTGTTGAGGATATAACATTGAGAAGAAAGGAGAGATACATTTGAACATTTTATTTTTGCACACAAAAAAGCAACGAACTGTTGGAGCTGCCCAAACTCTGAGTCCAAACCCGACAAAAACATGACTCTGCATGAGCAAACAAAACACAATTTCTGTATTTGTTGGTTTCAGCTCAGTGCCCACAACAGCATGCACAAACAGTCAGGTGAACAAATAGAAAAACTCAGGACCTCTCTGCTATATACCCCTCAGAACACATCCACACATGATGGTTTTTCTTTGCTCTGGATAACACCATTGTTTGCTGGCTGCTTGACCCTGCAGCAGACTAAATCTCTGATTCATGGAAAGAAAGGGACAGTGTCTGTTGGCCGTTGCTTCATTTCTCCGCTGTGCCAAGCTTAGCCCATTGGATGGCCTTTTATCCCTCATGTTCGGCCTTGGCTTCAGCTCCTCGGCCTCCAGAGCAAACATCCCAAACAGACAAGATTAAAATTCTGAGGGCCGCTTAATATCCCTCCCTTTGGGATAGAGAGCCAAACCCACTAAGGGGAGAGCAGCCAAAGTCGGCCCTCAGCCAAAGCATAAGGACTTTGGATAGGTTTCATGGAAGTGACCAGAATCAACTGAGTTGACAGATCAAGATGTATGAAGTTCTTTCAAACAGCTGAACTGAGGGGGCTGAGAGGAGGTGTATTTCTGCTACTGAGAGGCTGAAAGTGTTCACTTACTTTAGAAAGTGTTTGCTCATTTGGGACTCAGTGCATCAGTTGTTTAAAGCTACTGACTTTTAGCTATTGAATAAAAAGCAGTTCACAAATGTTGGCTCATTTAGAGATACACATTAAAAAAGAGTTTATTATTAATTCAAAAGAATAATAATGTAAAGTTAAACAATGACTGCCTCGTGTTCAGGTTGTAAGCCTCTACTCAAACAGTCCATGTACAGTCACAGCCTAACTGTGACCATGATGGAGGATCTGTTTGTCAAATGAAAATATTTGAACAGCATTAGTGGGCTCAACATTAAACAGAGAGTTTGCCGAGCAATCTTTCACAGGAGGGACTGAGCGAGGAGAGACTGTCCTCTAACTGATCACAGATGGTGTTGTCGTCTTGGACAAATAATGAAATGAAGATAAATAAAGAGGTGATCATATTCCCTCGAGGTGTAGGAGAGAAGTCATGTTCAGGAGACAAATGTCCCCGACCTTTGACAACTCAAATCTAATCATTTCATCGATGGGTCCGACTGAAATCTGAAGCTTTCCTCACATGTTGTGTTAAAAGAGACATTATTATGTCACAGTGAAGTTGTTCTTTTCAGTTAAAAAAAGGCCTGCCATTATCATCTCATACTATTAAGACAGCCTTGTGAAATGGTGATGTGAAAGCAGATTACCTCTTGAATTATGGCACAAAGAGTTTTGGGGGATATAAAAAAAAAAAAAACGACCCAAAAATCTATTTAATTCAACCTAGCATTAGTGCCAGAGTTTAAACTAGTCCCTTCAGCTGATTTGCTGTCCACCACTCTAGTAACACAGAAATATGTAACAACTTTTTTTACTAGGAATAGCAGAGACATCTTTTGCCCTAAGAGGAAATATCTAAATGGCTTTGGTGGTGCCATGACTTGTTCCTTTCATGCTATCAAGAGGTTGTCAGTCATTTTGTTTTTGATCTCCATTTTTCTTTGTTTAAAAAAGTCTTCACGTGCATGGAAACATATTTATTTTCTGATATCACATTAATGCAGGGAGGGTCTTGTTGCTATAGTTTCTTCAAAGAAATATAAACTCATTTTATCAACAGCTTTTAATTTAAGCTAAAAAAGACAAACTTTGAAAATATTAAATGCTGTAAACACACAATCCAACCCTACGAGGGAGTAACCCCTGAAATAGTAAAACTCTGGTACTTTGTTTAAATGAGGAAGTCACAGATTAAGTGGTCCACTTATTTTGGCCTGTACCAAAAAGTCCTGGTTGCCAACCCATCACCAGATCATACGATGGCGATTCATCATCAAATAATCAAATACTACTTAAATAAACTGACCGGAGAAGAGCATGAGCATGCTGAGAGCAGAGACACAGAGACAGGTACAGCAGAGGGCTATAAGGGCAGCACTGCTAAACATGTGACTACCCGTTACAACACACATACCGACGGACAGCAGACTAAGCGGCCATTGTGTGCGTCTCTTAGCATCGCCATGGGGGCAGTGGCTGAGTGACAACTTAGTGAATCATCCCCAATTCACAAGGTTATGGAAGAGGTGGCAATGGCAGACGTAGATTCTGGCAAGGACTTTATTTTTCAACTGCAATGCCAATAATGGTCTACATATCCATCTTAACAACCAAATCTAAGAGATCTTTACGATTCATAATAATACATTTGATTTATGGTTTGTTCCATAAAGTTATTTGCAGTGATAAACAAACTACAAATTCAAGAAGTACGTCTCTGAACAGACAAAGTTCCTCACTCATATTGTTAAGATTGATTAAAAAAAAAAACTCTTTAGAGCGAGCAGTACAGTGACAAGAGGCAATATTGCCACCTAGTGGTTTAAAGTAGAAGTGAAGCTTCTCCTTGAGAGGTTGAATAAGGCCTAATACTTGAATGTAAGTAGGATAAATAGATGCAGTTCAAAGTTATTACCGTGGCAGGGTAAAATAAGAACCTTTGAATACATATTACTGCAGTAAAAAAAGGTCGACCCCAGACAAACCATTTTCATTTCAAATTGGTTAACTAGCTTTCTACGTCCACTGATGTTACACGATGAAGACTCTTCTGATGTTTTAAAAAAACTCCAGTGAAGAGTTAGTGAGTGGACGATTGATCATCTTTGTTTGGTTAAAGCGTTCACGCTCTAACATACCTGTTTGGGGTCAGTGGGACCGGAAGGTGACGACAGTTCCACAGTGACAGGTCCGTCGTTTTGAATGGTGACCTGCATGTAGGCCCCAAACTCCCCATCTAGAAAAATATAAGACAAAACAAGACAAGGTTTAGATGAATGAATGAGAACAGTAAAACATCAGATAAGTTTCTGTCTTTACAGTACATCTCTAATGAGACCACATCCTAATATTTATAACATGGAACCTTGAGACATTGGGGACAAAACATAAAGGGACAGTAGGAGGACAGGAAGTTTAAACTTAAATGTTCTCCTTTTGTCCACTGGGTCCGGGAGATTAATGGCACCATCTGCACAATAAAGTTGTGGACCGCAATGGAAAAGAGCCACGTCATCATATTTCCTCTCTGGAGGGGGGAGGGGGGGGACTAATTAGGGAGCCTTATGCCTCCCTTGCTGGGACAAGGTGTTCTCCACACCTGCTCCCCGGTGGGCTGACCTGATTCACTGCCACCATCACCGCAACGGCTTCACAGCACCAATAATCCTCACCTCTCTTACCCATAAGAGCCACAACCTTACACTGAGATAAATACAGGCAGTTAGGAAGCGGGTGGGGACCGAGCACGGATTCAGGCATTTAAGTGGGTGGTGATAACAGGGACCCTCGACACTTTTGTATTTAATGAGCTCTGAAACAAGAAGCTGTGTACAACCCCGCGGTTTTAACCATGTTGTCCCCTGATCTCTTGGGACTGTGTTGAAGCGGTACCCTCGTTTTGACCTCCGCACTTTTCATAATAACCCTTAAAGTCTTCATATGCGATTTTTGATCCAGCAGATGTCGCCCTTGAGCACCAGCATGAAACCAAAACAACTGGCGCTGCATTGTTGTGTTAGCATGCTAATGCTAGCGATCTTTATTATGCTCGTATCTTCACACTGCATGTAAATCTACCTGAAATGAGCGTGATCTAGAAACACAGTTAAGCAGTGAGTACAGTATGTTATTCTTCTTTTCTCTCGTCCCTCAATTAAACAACTATTATACACGAGGGGAGGAGTCAGCCGGCCGTCCTGGCGATGTAAACAAAGTGAAGATAGGACTCTGAAAACATCACAGACAGTGGGACTCGGGTGTTACACCCATTGTAGACAGTCATGACTCACAGAGTTATTTTCAGAGGATATACTTGATTTATATTACATTTAAGTGTGAAAAATCAAATATAAAGACTTTAAAGATCTTTTTTTTTTATATATAAAATTTTAAAAATCCATCATAATGCCATTAATTATAAGTTTCAACTTCTCACTATCTGACCCAGGGCTGACAGAAGAAATGTTCCTGAAAAACTTGACTTTTGTTGATCATTTGTCTGCCAGTAATCATCTTGTTAACGATGAACAATGGAGGGTCATTTTGTGACTCAGCTTGTGAAGTTTGAATATTACAAAATGTGAGCAGCTCTAGAAAAAAAGGGCATAAATTCCATGTTTTACAATCTGTTCTCTAAGGCCTAACAGCAGCATCAATACATTGCTATAGGACTGAAAAGGTGGGCAGTAGAGATGGCTATGTCATCAGTTTCCCCACCTTTAATGAGCTCCGGCTTGTAAGAGCTCCTCATGTTCTCCACGATGCTGTTGTAGAAGGGCTGGGCCAGCTCTGCAGGCATGGCTGAGTGGAAGTCTGGCTTGTTGCCCTTCAGTATACACTGCAGTGTGAACTGGCTCACACAGAGCACCTCAAAGTCCCGGTCCATGACACTTTTGCTCCACGCTCGCCCATTCTCGTCTTCGAACAGCCGCAGGTTCAGGATCTTTCGTACTCTGGAAACACACAAGAAAAAAAACTGTCACATAGCACAAAAAGTGTCAATCCTTCTGGGAAAAGATTGGCAATGTGTAAGTGTAATGCAGATAATGCGGAACAATTTTAAAGCATAGTACTAGTTTGTAGTTCTCAATTCTCAATGAAGGGAATATCTGCTATTCATCGCAGGACATGAAAATAAACCTGGGTAGGTATGTTGTTGCAGACAACATTGTCAGGTAGTGATGTAACTTTGCTTCTGTTTATTCATTTTTGTTTCAATGTTTTTGTGTTAACAACTAATAAGTACAGAAGTTTGAGTATTGCTCTGGTAATTTGATTCAGCAGACATCTTTAAATCTCATATCTTCATAGATATATCATTATTCTTAAGTAAAATCCTTTTTGTGAAATCACAAAATAAGTTGCAATACTCCACAGAAGGCCACAAGACTCTACTGACAAAAACAGCACAGTCATTTAAACCAATAAATCAACAGATTTTCTGCTGCTTCAGTGTCATTAGTTTATTTCACTTATGTAACTTTGTTTTTTTAAAGGCTAGCAAGTGAGCTTAACAAAACATGTGTAATACACAAGTACATACAGAAACAAATAAACAGATCAAGGTATCAGTAGGTTTAATAACCATTTCTGTCATGTTAAGTTATCTTTTGGAGCAATTCTAAGCTTTTTATATTTCGGTAGTCAAACCCTATAATAGATCAAATTCTAAAAATACCAGAGTTGTCTTTTGACAGGAGTTTTTAAAGTTAAAAATAACTGTGTGCTCTTTCATTGAAAAACAACACTATTTTTAGCATCTCTGTACTGAATTCTTGCAAGAAGCTTTAGTACATTTGCATTTATGTGAAGACAATTATTTAGTTATTTGTTCTAAATGTATCAGTGTAGTCCGGCTCAAAACTATGGAAGCGATTAGTGATCAAAATTCAAATGATAAAGCTAATTTGAAAATTCAAATGCATTAAAAGAAATGCTTTTTAATTTTAATTTTACGTTTGCCTTCATGAGAGCTGGAGTCTGACGTCACTTTCCTGCGTCGTCCACTTTGCCAATTCGTTTTCGAGTTGGTTTGAATTATGATCACTTTTTAGCACGGCAAGTTTGAAAACGAAAAGCCAAAGACCTTTTAGTTTTCATTTGAATGATGTCATACAATATGCATACATAGAGAGTAAAAGTATAACGCAAACTGGATGACTGAATATTCATTTTAAATATAGGTCAAATAATGCACCTATAATCTGAAAATTAAAACATGTTTCTGTTACTGTATTTTCATTTTAAAATGAGCTTTTTCATTTGAATTATGGTACAAATGAAAAAGCAAATGCAATTTTCTTCATTTTAATTCAGTCAAAGAATATGCATTTTTGAAGTTGAAAACTAAAATTCAAATTAGATAAATTAGTCATCATTTTATTTTTGAGTCAAATAATACACCCATATTCTGAAAGTTAAAAAGCATTTCTGTTAATGCATTTGCATTTTCAAATTAGCTTTATCATTTGAATTCTGATCACTAATTGCTTCCATACAAAACACAGCCTAGTTCTTCTTAAACAGATGTGTACAGATGTGTCTTAAAATCCAGGTGTTTTCTCTTCCTCACTCACAGGTAGTCAGCATCTTTCTGGGTGTCCTCTACTGATATCCCCAGCAGCACACACAGTCCTCGTCCAATTGAACTCACTTGTTCTTCTCCCACTGCAAGAAAACAAGAAAACATTTGAAAGAGTGAGTGCGCTGGTTATTGAAGAGACACAGAGCCAGGGAGTGCTAAAGCTAATCCAGCTAGGTTAGCTAAAATGCATTGTCAGCACCAGTAATGAATGAAGGCTAGCTGTTAGCCGCGGTGCTGCAGAGACTCTAAAAGGTGTCACAGAAAAGCTAAAGTCAGTTTAGGTTCAAGCAGCCACTCACCTGTCACTGTCGCCTTGGTGACCCTCTGAATGATAGCTTTCATTTTTGTGGTTGTGTCGGGGGGAGCACGCTGTCTCTACTTCCGGGTACTATGTTGTCGCCCTCTAGCGGCTGAAAACATACAAGCACCCTTCTTCTGTTTTTTTCATCTTTTTATTTTGGATGTTGGCAGAAAACGCATTCAAAGCATTACCACCACCTATTGGACTGGAGGGTGGACCAAGAAATAAAACAATACAAATAATAGCCAAAGAATTATAGCAACAACAAAAAAAGGAAAAAATGCTTATTCTGATCAAAAAAAAGTGTTTTTAACTGAACAGAATTTCAGATAATTTAAATTTTTTGGCAGTGGCCCACAAAAAATCCCTTTGAAATCTTATGCAAGTACATCCTTCTTGAGACCTTTAAAAGACCCCACTGTAGCCTAGAACATAGTTATTGTCAATATCTTTCTTGAATGATTTATGATGGATTAGTCAATTGATGTAGTTTTTAGTAATTAATATCATCAATATACATGTGAAAATGTTGATTCTCAAGATTGATTGGTTCTTACTGTACTTTATTTATGTTTCACAAATAGCTCCATCAAAGTTTATTTTATAACTGAAATCAGGGGAATTGTGATGCACATGCATATTATTGTCAAAAAGTGTTGGCCTTTGATAAGACTACATGATAGAAAGCTGACAAGATAATTACTTTAAACCCTTTGATCATTTTAAACATTTCTAATAGGCCATAAGCATAAATAGAGAACACTAGACAAGAGATGCCTGCCTGTAGTTTCCTTTACCACTCATCAAAATGTCTTCACACAATTTCATTTATTCATATTTCATCATAAAGTTGTTATCCTGAGTCCAGCGTCTACCATCGGCTATTTGATGCAGCTATTTGTCATCGCCGTCATCGCCTCCAGTCCCAGGTTCAGCTCTGTGAGATGAGAAGAGGCGGCAGAGCCACATGTTGTACGGGACAAAGTCTTTCTTATAGACGGCGACAGTGTGGGTGTGAGCTGTCGTGTGGGTGACTTTATTTACATCTTCTGGCTCTTGAACCTCTTCTTTGTCGTCTGGCCCTAATGTGGAGGAAGTAATGACAAAAATATAATTAAATAAATTAATATTTTTTAATTAAATAATTAATATTACAAATATCAAACCAAGCAGAAATACATCTCAAATCTACATAAATGTGAGGGCTAATGATAGTAATCGGAACATTATATAATATACCAAATGCAAAAAAACATAAATATTAGATCCTTCTTTAAAGGTTTCCCCTGTACTGTTACATCAACCTGAAATAACTACTGTAATAAAACAATCAAAAATGTCATCACTTATATTATTACAGTTCATCATTTAAATAATGCACGAGCAGACTTTCAATGTTGTAGCTTTTAGTACATGCATACCTTTAAATGCATATTCATGCTCTAGCTCAAATATTTAAACTTTAACCCTTATTTAATTAGATTACTAAAAATGTATTCTTACATGACATATGTTGTACTGATAAATAACTAACATAGAGGCCTGGCATTTAGAGCAGAGTTGTGTTTAAGATGATCGTTTGATGCTGCAGAATGCAATACTACCTTTTTCTAATCCGTACAGACCTTTGGTCCCACAATGGCGTCTTACCTTGTTCATATTGCATACATGCCTTTCATATATTTTATGTAACATGGATTTATTCTGTTAAGCTATCCTGTCCATAAAGTGAATGAAACAGCTGCTCTAACTTGTTATGTCTTTTTGGATATGGATTATATTTATCAGTATATTTATACAAAGTCACACCTTCTTATTAGAGTAGTCTTTAATATGTGATTTGTATGCTGACCTCGCAGTCATAATTAATCTAAATAAATCTGAAGTACTTTAATTCCATAGATTTTCATCATTAGCTCAAGACAGTAATGTAGTTTGAATTCAACAGAAGGAGGTAGTTCAACAGCTGCATTTGATAAGTGATTTAAGGAGTTAATTACCTTATTTTAACTAAAGGTTCTACATGTTAGGGGATAAAAGAAGATGAATGAAAGACTCTTATTTTCATTTGAACACAGCCCTCGTTTTGATGCCTGGTTGTTACCTGGTTAACAGAGTACTCATGCATGGTGCAACGCAAACATTGTAGAAGAGTAAATGCTCTTGAACAGTCAGACAGACGTATGGCTTGTGAATCGAGGATCTGTTTATTTCTCTTGGAGCAGTTCTTTTATATCATCCTGTTATGGGCAATCATCACACTGGGCAGTAACAACATGTGTGCTATATAAAGACCATGTCCTAGAAGTTTCCTGGCCGGACAAACTGCTCTATTACCAGGAGAGGGTATGTGTGTACGTGTATCAGAACATGACCGTATGACCTGGCTAAATTCAGAGGTCAGATAACTATTGGTTTGTGTCTGTTGCTGTTCAGATTGTGTGTTTCTGTTATGATTCAACCTTTCAAACTACAACATCTGGTTTCTGAAGGATGATAAAGTGACGATAGGATTCATTAATGACTTGTAACAGGCAGATATACAAAATATACAAAAACACACTCCTTAAAAGAAATGTCCATGTGTACCTTTATATTATGCATTACATCACAGGGTGCTATCAGTCATACAAAACACTGTGTCAATATATGGTTACAGTCTTATTATTTACAGTCTATTGTTACAGTCTTATTATTTACAGTCTATTGTTACAGTCTTATTATTTACAGTCTATTGTTACAGTCTTAATATTTACAGTCTATTGTTACAGTCTTATTATTTACAGTCTTAATATTTACAGTCTATTGTTACAGTCTTATTATTTACAGTCTTAATATTTACAGTCTATTGTTACAGTCTTATTATTTACAGTCTATGGTTACAGTCTTATTATTTACAGTCTATGGTTACAGTCTTATTATTTACAGTCTATTGTTACAGTCTTATTATTTACAGTCTTAATATTTACAGTCTATTGTTACAGTCTTAATATTTACAGTCTATTGTTACAGTCTTATTATTTACAGTCTATGGTTACAGTCTTATTATTTACAGTCTATGGTTACAGTCTTATTATTAACAGTCATGTGTTGCAGTGTATTCCCTCTTACCTGTAGGAGCATTAAACTTTCCTGTGTAGTTGTTGAAGATTAATGAGCCTAACAAGGTCCAAGCACCGAAAGCATAAAGTGCAGCCGCTCTTTTGTTCCACTGAGTAACATCTTTAAACGGCATTGCTGCTCTTTGTTTATCACTTAATGAAAAAAATATTCGTGAAGCATCGATTACTTCTCCTTCCAGGCCGCAGACATGACAGTCGACCCGGAAGTACACGCAAAGGAAAACATTTCCGGAGCGTGTTTTTTTATTTTTTTTGTTAAAAGGCTATGTTTAATTTTTTAAACAGATACCGTACTTCGGAAAAAAAGGTGCAAAAGACACGGACACTTAGTTATGGAAGCCCATTTCCGCCAGTTAAAAAAATTAAATGAAAACTTGGCTTTATTGAGATTTTTTTCCCATATTAAGTCATAATTATGAGATAATAAAGTCATAATTATGAGATAATAAAGTCATAATTATGACCCTTATACATTAAATGCTGATGGGCATGTGCTTCATAAAGGTCAAGAAACATATATTTAATGTATTTTTTTAATAATTATATTCCTGTTTCCTGTTTTTCTTGAGCTGTTGTAATGAAAAAAATTCCCCCATGGGGGATCAATAAAGTTTATCTTTATCTTTATCTTTAATGTATGGAAACCCATTTCCGCCAGTTAAAAAAAAAAAATTAAAACTTGGCTTTGTTGAGATTTTTTTTGCCCATATTAAGTCGAAATTATGAGATAAAAAGTCAAAATTACGAGCAGTGCACTTACTGATTTTGACATTGATTTGACCGATTTTCAGCAGCATTCATTGGACGATACTATCACAGTCGGGGAACTGTATGAAAAGACAAAGTAACCTCTCTTATGTTTCTATTTAACAACCAAGAAGCAAGACATACAGCTGGAGGAGGAAGATTGTGATGCAACCACAGAAGGTGAAAACACACATGTTAGATCTGATAACCATCACAGCTCTCCAGCTGAAGCAACAGATGTGGAGATAAATACCCCAGATATCATTTTCGTTGGAAACAGCACAGTATTTACAGATGCAAGAACTGAGAGTGTGTCCCTTCTCTACACCACGGTTGACCCAACTGATTTACGTAGTTTCCCTGAACATGAAACATTACTTAATTTGGATGTCTTAGAGGAAAGTGACATTGTAACTTTCCCCACACAAAGCGTCTATGTAAGTGAGTCTTGATGATACATTGCCTCAGGAACCACCTTTGCCTCCTTCCACAGATATAGGACAGGAACAAGCCCATCAGAGAGAAGGACTAAAGAAAATTGTTGTTCTTCATCGTGGACAGATTCTTAAAGAACTTATTCAAGTTTTTTTGGAGGAAAGAATCATGGAGGATAACCTTTACTTTCAAGTTATCCTACCGGATGGAATGCTTGAAAAAGCTGTGGATGATGGAGGTGTTTTGAGGGATGTCCTGTCAGAATTTTGGAATGACTTCTATGAGCAGTGCACTTTGGGAAATGTCTTCAAAGTGCCATACCTGCGTCATGATTTTCGTGAACAAGAATGGGAAAGTGTAGGCAGAATTATCACATTTGGCTGGAAAAAAATAGTACCTTCCTGTAAAACTTGCACCTGTGCTGTTGGAACAAGCTCTTTTGGGCTTTGTGGAGAGTGATATTGTGGACATCTTTTTCAAGTATGTGTCAGAGTCTGAGCGAGTGATCCTTGAATCATGTCGTTTACATTTTGAAGATGTTGACCAGGAAGAACTGTTGGAAATTATGGATATTCACAATGGAGGCTTCCAACAGCAGATAACATTGAGCAAATCTTGAAGGAGCTTGCTCACCAAAAACTGATTCAGGAGCCTTCTTTTGTGATAAACATTGGAAGAAAATGCTCAGACCTATTAGATCAGAGCTAAAAGGGATTTCAGCAATCTATGAAGAGCTACAGCCAACATCACAAAAGATCATGAGATCAATTATTTACCCCAGTATCCAGAATGCCAAGGAGAAACAAATCGTTAAGTATGTAAGCACATATCTTAGAGAGTCAGACACCCAGCACCTCTCCTTTTTCCTCAGATTTTGCACTGGATCAGACTTGTTCAGAGGCAAGAGCATCACTGTCACCTTCTCACAACTTCAGGGATTCCAGAGAAGACCTGTTGCTCATACATGTGGCTGTTTCTTGGAGTTGCCAGTCAGTTATGACAGCTACCCAGAGTTTCGACATGAAATGAACAAAGTCCTTGAAAGCAGTGTGAAAAGATTTCAGCCCAAATGTGCTTGACTGACCTCAGAGGCTCAGGATTAGGTTTGCAGGTTTTCAGATGAAATTTGGCTATTAAAGTAATAACTACAGATACCATGTTTTACCGTACTTTAGTATCACAGTTTTAAAAGACCAGTGTGTAGAAATTAGTGACACCTTGTGGTGAGCTTGCTCACTGGCAACCAATAAAATACTGCAAAAGAAGACACAACAATCCTTAGTTTCTGATGATTAAACAATAATAACGTTTGATTTCTGACTATAAATCTCCCTAAATTCTACCTAGTGGTCCTTTAACATGCTTTCAACATTCTTCTGCTGCCACTTTTAAGTTGTTCATCATTGCTTTCAGTTTAAGAAGTTTAAAGAAGTATGTTTCAATGTCGAGTACTGTGAATACCTATTATAAGTATATATATATTAAGTACGATGTCTAAGATTGATGGTGTAGACTTCACCAACAAATTAGTTATTTCAGACAACATATTACGGTTATAACATAAGTTTCTTGTTCTAATGTCAATGGTAATTTTTGACGAGAGAGAAAAATGGAGGAACTTAACCATCTGTGTTCTCTTTGACACATTCACAACTGGTGTTTTTTGAAGCTTGAAAGCATTTGTTCATCTTACTGTACCTTGGCTCCATAACACAAACACAGAACAACAAGCCTCCGTCTTATTTTTGGGAAATCCCCACTTTAAGCTTCACTCTATTGTCCATACATCAGAGAGCTGGCATCTTGCTTTTGCAAATAATTCTAAGTTTACCTACTTATACTTTTTTTATTGATACAACAGGGTGATGTCATTATATGTCATGTTTGCATAACCTTTTTTTGTTCCAAATGCACATATTTGTTTTAATTTAAAAAAAAAAAAAAAATCATTATCAAATGAAATATTTGTGTTATTTTCTTGGTACATTCATTATTTTGAGTTCAGAGGTTTTCCAGCACATTTATGTAAGTTATTTCTTTATAACAAAACAGGTACCTTTGATTTAATACTCCTGTCATTTCACATCTCAAGCACTATTTTTTCAGGTGCTGTTATTGCTGGTTATCAAAAGACAGCAAGGCATTCTCAACTGTTCCATAAGCCAATAACTTTGTTACTGCTATATACTATCTGCTGTATAAATTAGATTACATTGTAGTTAAAATAAAAACATAGCAGTTTTGTATACTGTGAAATAGAAATGTTTTAATAAAAAAAATGTTTCTACATGTGTGCATTTGCATTTTTACTCACTTCTTACAAGTAGTCAATGTCAGTTCAACAAAGAACTTTATGCACTGAACATAGTTTGTATATCTTTAACATTTCTTAGGTAACTATAATTACATTAGCATTCCTCCCAGGTCAAAACACATGTAAGAAAACTGTGTTTGTGAGAAAAACATAAAAACTGGAATATACAAAGTGACACAGGCCTATGGGAAAGTTAATCATCTAGGTCCAGTTCATTGTTGATCAGCTGCCTAAGTCTGATGTACAGGTTAACTGTTTCAAACACATCATTGGTCAAATTCAGATTATACTCTGACATTAGGTCCACACAGATGTGGAACACATCTTCATCACATGGGAAGTCCTTGAACACACACTCTTCAAGGCAGATTTGAATCTTCTCCATATCCACATGATGCAAACAATCCCTGCCTCCATACAGCTGAGGGACTGCATGCAATATGGAGGGACGTCCATGAGGTGAGCGTGAGTTGTGGATTTGACGGACTCTGTGGTTATTCCAAGTCACAACAACCTCATCAAGTTCTTCCTAGAAGGCACATCATATTTAGTCAGTGCATAAAATATAAGCCATTAGTAATTACTGCCCTGGCTAGTAGTCCTGACCCATGGTTGGTTTTTATCTGTGAGATTTGTCCTTGCTTGTGATACAGTGGGCTCGCACAATAATATGAATACCAGCAAATTGTAATTTTTTGCACTGCAACTACTGTTGCAGGCATAATATAACAGCTATCAAAATGTCAAAAAACCTGTCTTTGACATCATCATGTGATGTCATTTATCATACACTTCTAAAATGATTTTATATACAGTATCTGTATATTATATGATATGAATTCATTTGATAATTACCCCAACCATCATGATTTCTTTGTTAACCACAAAACAAAAAAAAGTCTCCATACACCATAAAGGCAATGACTATATCACACACGGTCATTTGTGTCTCTTAAAAATATAGTTGGGCAATATTTTAATGTGTCACTTACCTGTATTGTTTGAAGAAAGCAAAACCGGATCAAGGACTTGTCCAAGAAGTTGTCTGAGAAGTAGCCATCTTCTCTCAGGTTGTCAAACAGGTCAATCCAAAACTGGACACACTCACTTCTCAAGGTTAACCACCATCGTTCTAGCCGCTGGTTTCCAGTGCTTGGACCAAAGGTTACACTGTCTGTTTCAGCTTGGTTCTCAGAAAAATGCAAAAACTGCTGCATTTCAGCCATATGGCCATTTTCTGTCCCCAAGTCAAGTCTGATTCTGGCAGGGCAACCACCAGCATTGATCACAGCATCCATATAGAAGCCAGCGATGACCTTTGGGTCATTGTTTGTTTTGTAAGTTTCAAGCCAAATCATCTTCCTGGAAAAACCATCAATGGATCCACTGATTGCAATTCCAAATGGCTTTGTCATTACAACAGCTCAAGAAAAACAGGAAACAGGAATATAATTATTAAAAAATTACATTAAATATATATGTTTCTTGACCTTTATGAAGCACATGCCCATCAGCATTTAATGTATAAGATATGAGTCACACCACATTTGTTTTTCTGAGTTATGAGCCTAGTAGTCACCATACTTGGGATAAAGGTCAGAGCTGTCACCTGACATGCCTTGTGGCTATTCTAAAACATCTTACCTCTGTACCACAACATGTATGAACCTTTCAGGCTTGTGGTTTTCTGGAAATGTATAGGATCTTCTTTTTTCTTTCATTGGGATATCTGAAGAATCAAATAGCCTATATTAGGTCCAAGTGAAAACAGAAGACTTATAATGGTTTTTATTTTAAAATGTATTTAAAAAGGTTCAAATAGGAGATCTGAACTTGACTTGGTTTTTGTTAGATTTTAATTTACCTTTAACATACAATATGTAGAATTGTAAGACAATGATTAAGTACAAAGTACAAATTGACTGAACCTGTGTTATATGTATTTTTTGTTACATTACCTCAAATATTTCCAACAGTTAGCAAAGCCAGCGAAATCGCCCATTTGTCGTTTTCAATGGGGCTCCCATGATTCCCTGCTAACCTCGACGTCATCTTTCGTTTTTTTATTTGTATTGAGAGCCCAGTGGAGGCGGAATCTACTTATTGTGTGTTTAAAGCCAAAAATCTAACTTCACATCACCCATTGGTTTGTGGAAGACCGAGTTTGGAACTTGCTATCACAATCTTGGTTTTTTGTTTAGTTAGTTGTTTTTGGGCCAGTGGGAAGTTGGGTCATTTTCTCATCTCGATCAAACATTCTCAAATTTGCAGCTAATAACGTTGCCCCCTGCTGGTGGGAGAAAAAAATGCAGGTTTAAGGCACTTCTTTATCGGCATAGCTTGCAAAAAAAGTTGTTTTTGTTGAATGTGGCTGCTACTGTAGGTCCATACCTTTAAATCCCTCCACTCCACTGAGTTTGAAACAGAGTGTACACAATTTAATATGATATTAAGCAAACAAAGAAAAAAAACAATAATACCAAAGTCCAGTACACATTACAGTCCAGCTGGGAACTATAGCTTTTTTATACCACAACAGTACCTTTACTATACGGACCACTTTCACTTCACTACTTTACCTGTAACATTTAAGTTGTTGGAGATAAGAAATATACAAATTACCAAGAGGCCTGTCCTTTAAAAACACCTCAGGAAACACTTCTGTAAAAGGTCAATTTTCAGACATCTAAGTTATGAGAAATATGAAAAAGCACATTTAAGATGCGTGGGAGGATTTATAGCCCAGCTAACAGTGAGTCATATTCACAATTTGCACAAAAAATGTTGCACAAATATATTTCAGAAGAACAGATGCCATGAAACACCTGTGATCGGCTGGTTGCCAGTATGACAGCCTGAAGTTATGATTCATACAGAAGTCATGTGATACTGCAGCGGGATTTATCTGCAGCATTAGTTTGACAACCGTTTTAACTTTTGATTAATTTATTAATAATATCAAACAGTTTCAAAATCATTTCATATTTGACTTGTGTTTAAGGAGTGTGTACTAAACAGGATTTGGATAATGTTTGTATTCTTTAAATATCTTGTGATATTTATCAAAGTTTTAGAAATGGGATATATTTGTCATTAGTTTCAATTCATCTATAAGAGTATTTTATTGCTCATGAATATCTGAACACTTTTAATGTATCAAGTTTTTTCTGTTTTTTTTAAATTATAGATTTCTGTCTATTTACCGAAGCAGGTTTTATTTGGAACTTGGGGGCACTATTTTTTATCCTTCCATTCTTACAGACCCTGAAGCCTGCTGGTGAAGATTCACACTTACCGAGGCCTGACACTAAAGCATACCTGACTAATAATGTTTAGCCGTGAGGTGTGGGATTTTACATTCCACTCATCTATCTCTCCCTGAGCTGCGCTTTTCTTTTTCTCTTTTTAAAGCAGTCTGAAGATGGAAAACAAGGCTGCCTGCCCCTCTACAGTTGAGTGAAAATGACTCTGTGAGCAAAGTTGTAAAGTTGACATAAGAGAGAATAAAAGAAACACAATGCCACGTTGTTATTTCATTGCTGCTATTTGGAGCATGTCTCATGAAAAGCGTCTGTGTCACTGAAGAATGTATTCCTGATAAGTTTCATGTGCAATGGTTTCAGACTTGTTCAAGTACCAGATGTGATTGTACTGAAAAATCACACTTCATCTTGGGATTTATTTGAATGCTGTATAAGCATTATATGTTAATGTTCTCCTATCTCCTTGAATATATTTTCTCAAATATCCAGATTTTCAGTCTTTGAGTGACATGATTCCAGGCTTCAGGCCAACATTCACACCTCACACATATACAAACGGTATGTTTGCCTTCAGGCCCTAAAATGAATGTCGGATTAATCCTGATTTCATGAACATCTTTGCTAGAGTAAAGAAAAATGCTCATGAAAATATGCTAATCTTCTCCTAAATAGGAACTTAAACAGTTTATGAAAATACATCTAACTACTACAGAAGTGTCTTCTTTTTTATTTTTATAAACTCTGTAAAAGACTTCACATGATTTTGGCTCATACTAAAAGCTCTGATTAACAGAACAACACAGCAGAAAAGTGCGTTGATTGAGAGATTGATTAATTTATTGATTTGCTGGTTAATTCCCGGCAGAGGTTTTTTGGCTGTAAGCCAAATAACGTGTGTGTTTACAACTACCATACAGTAAGGGAGTGCAGAGGAAAAAAACTTGCTGCCAAAGTCCTGCTCAGTCCCAGTTTATTAGGAGGACAGTGGCAATTAGTCGACATCGTTCATAGAGAGTTATCACACAGTTGTAAAGTGGACACGTCCCCTAGTCTGTGCAACCCCGAGTTACAGCACTGGGTTGTCATATCAGTGCATATAAACAAATACATAAGTTATTTACATAAACATTACGGGAGATAAAAATGAATGAACACCAGTGGGGGAATTTAAAACGTTTAAGAAAAAGAAAAATAATGAAACAATAACGTAGGTGTAATAAAACATAGAAAGCAATGCAGTGAGGAAGTCGGGAGTTTAGATGTAGAAAAACCATGTCAGATCAGCGTCTCATTGTCCTGCCTTTGATCTGATGTTTTCACTGCTCCTCTGTTTCATCATTTTGAATACTTGTCAATACATATAATGGCATTGCCCCCCTAAGCAAACTGAAGTAGCAAAGACTGCATTTCTCAGCTCTGATATGATTAAACCTGACAGGGTGCCATGCTCGGTGTGCACTACAGGCCTCACTGCCACTGAAAAGCCAAAACTATGTAAACAAAGTCCTCGCATTTCAATATTTAAACTTCACAATGGAGGTTTCGGATTTCATTAAAGTTTTGTATGAACTTTTATGTGAAGAGACAAGAAAACATATTTATATTTTCATTTCATTGTACAGTGTTCCCCTTTGTTATTTCTTTGTATTATATCTTTGCTTTAATACAGTTTATAACTTCTGTACAGTTTATTTTAATTTACTTAGCTGTTACTACAACTTATTTATTTATTAATTTGATTTGTACTTTTCTACTCTTTTTTTCTTATAATGCTATTCTATTTTATATATAATTTTAACTTTTTTTGTAGAAGCTGACTCAAGGAAAAACGCACAAAAATTCCAATGTACCTGTACTGTCCTGTACCTGTACAAATGGCAATAAACATCTATTCTATTCTATTCTGAATCATTTACACAACTGACCCTTCTCTGAGACGTTCCCGTACCCAGTGCCAGAAGTTTACTCACCAGTTTGCATTTAACGAAAAAGAGAGAGAAATATATTTATAGACACAAATCTGCTGCTGCATAAGAGCCTCTCATCTAACTGGACTGCACAAGATTAAAAAAAAAAAAATAAGAATAATAATTAAAGGAATATCTGCTTTTTATTCACATTTCAAAAGCCATGTTTTCACTTTGACTTTCCAATGATGTACTGTTCAGTGTTCAAGGTTAAATTCTTCTGTTGTTTACGACTTGCAGTCATAAAGCATGTTCACCTAGTTTAACAACTAACACAAGCATGTCTCTTCAGGATAATGATAACATTGTAGTTGAAACAAACCACAGTGATAGTAATACAGTTAGTGCAACACACTGTTTAATCACTTCTACTTTTTAATGATAAGTGTTTAACTCGTTCATTCGCTGAGCCTGAGGCTGTTTTTCCTGTGCTGCCTGAACAGTTTGCCTGTCATGGGCTGAATTAACAGCTTTCACTTTGTTGGAACTTGTCGGTTGAAGCTATGAGTCACACGAAGATAATACATAAACTCAAGACCCTGGCACAGTACAGTATGTGTACCTGCAAGCCCCTCCACTTCATACGTGTGATGTGGTGAGAAGGACAAAGTGATCAAGGTTTTACTGCTTCTGGACATTAAGGTGGAGAGGGAATATTATTTGCACAAATGATTTAAAAGGTAAGAAAAAATATCTATGAGTCTTTATTTATAATGGAATCAATTGGTGCTTAATGTATGAATCTACATCTGTACTGTACATATCAGGGTTGGAAATTAAAAAAAGATTGCTATTAAGATTATATTTATGTATTCAGACATGCATTAGGGTTATACAACGATATACATTTTATGACATGCATAAGTGATCAAGTCCTAAAAACTGCAAAAAAAAAGTTGCTTGAGGAGATGTCATTAAAGGTATCAGTATTAGCAGCATGAAACACTATGATTGGAGAAAACATTGTGTAAAAGGAAGAAGATTTAAAAAGTAACATCCACATCACATCTTTTTTTCCCTCTCAGCCCAGATTTGATGTTTAATATAAAGCTTTTCTGTTAAATGTGCATGACATAATGCAGGTGATTGTGAATGCAAACGTCGAGATGTGAGCTTTACCTGCTAATCTACTTCTTTACATTTAGTTGTTATGAAACTTCAAGAGGGTAACAAGAAGTAAAGAAACAAATATTTCTATTAAGCTTCAGCTCAGCTAAAAGACATAGACAATCATGTTTACATACTCTCTGTCAAGATCTTTAAAGATACACCATAATTTTGTTTTCCACTGAACAATACGAGAAACAAATGTGATAATGCCAAAATAGTAAAACATGTAAAGTGTAACAGAAGTACAATAAGAGAAGAATGATGAATTCACATTACTGTTATATCAATGGTCAATCAATCAATCAATCTTTATTTGTCAATTTATAACAAATGGTAGCTCAAGACGCTTTACAAAAGAGCAGATAAAAGACCCATACTCTTTTGTCTTACAATTGGTAACAATAGCCAACATGGCTCATACCAGACCAAGTAATACTATAGCAGCTAAGGCCCAACGTGTACTAAACTGAAAACAGTTAGTTATGAATTGATCTTTTTCTTTGTTCTAAGAAACATGCATGCATTTTTTTAATGTTACATATATAGAATCACTCCCTCTTGTGTCATATATCGTCATGGATGTTGGACGAAGGTATTGAGAACAGTTGCAGCAGAAATCTGTTCAACAAGCGTTGGTTGGTTTTTGCCTGTTCAAAGGAAGTTTCAACTCGCCCCAATGTTGGATCCCTGTAAATAACATAACAAAGAGTAAGGTATAGATCCGCACTTTTTTGGTAAGATATCTTGAGATAACATTTGTTATGAATTGGGGTTATAAAAAAAAAGGATTAATTGATTAATTTAAGATCTTTGTTGATTTAAAGAACTTGATGGTATCTTACATCCTCTTCATGATCAATAATGTCCACAGTCGGAATTGCTCGCTGTGCTATGACTTTTTTTTAATACCATTAATGTCTTTTAGCAAAAAAATAGAGATCTTAAGCTATTTAAAGCTACTGTGTTTATGCTTCCAAAACTTGAGATTCAAGTACCCCCCAGTGGCAGAACTGATACACAGCCGTGTATTCTACTACCCCATCCAACAAATCATGAAAACATGTGACACTGAGATACATTCACAGAAAAAATGTCATACACACCGGTTAGTTTTGAATTTGAGTTGAACTCAAAGTCCTGTTGAACTTGAGTTTTTGCTGCTTTAAATCAGGGGTTCGCAACCATATATATATATTTTTTTTTATTGAAGGGTGTTTTAATTTAAAACAGAAACAGGCAATGGGAAAAAAATAGGAAGGAAGTATACATACATACACATGTGCCGTATATATATACTTATATACTCGTATATACTGTATAGTCTAGGTTCTCAACTGGTATCCTCAGGACCCTCTACCAACTCTTTTATTTTAAAACATTTTTTAACCAATCATATTTATTCATTGAAATGTGTGCAGTTTGGACGTCAGCCGGTAAAAACCATTCAACCGAAATAAACTCCAGAACAATTCAAACATGTTTAAAAAAAGAAAAGATTCATTTTGGGCTTTATTTGATAGGACAGTAAGAAATCAGAGAGAGAGGGGAAGACATGCGGGAAAGGAGACACCAGTGGGACTTGAACCTGGGCCGCCCACTTGTAGGCCATCCCTCACAGACTTTTAATACATTTGCGACCCACTGAAAACGGCTCTGCTGCCCACTTTTGGGTCCAGACCCACCAGTTGAGAACCACTGCTTTAGATTTTTTTTAAAAAGCCCAATATATTAACTGTAGAAAAATGTCCCAAAACATTGTCATTAATTATATTTTTGAGAAATATTACCTGACTTTATTTGTAAGGGTCAAATACAAAGAAATAATGCTTCTTATGTTTTTTTTTTGTAAATCTTTTCTTTTCTTTTTTTTAGAGAGAGTGGCTGTTGTTATTTCATTTGCATGTACTGCACTTTTCCCTTACTGATGTTGTTTCCTCCTCTTTAGATCCTTGCTTGTGTTGTACTTGTACCTACTCTCTGATGTTTGTCGCTTTGGATATAAGCGCATGCTAAATAGAATAGAATAACATGAAATAGCTCATGTCAGCCTGTGTCTCTTTTCTGAGTCTATACACGTCTTTATAGGTTCAATCCACCTGTGTGACCGCTGGCTAAATATTTAATGTCATCTCTTGCAGCTATGAGTGGAACCTGAGTTTTCTGTAGTGATTGGCCTTCACACTGTAAGTCCCTTTTGTAGGAAGCAAAGTCATATTCATCAAGTGAACAAAGGGCTACGCCCTCTCCATACAGCTTCAGGTGAACACTGTAAATCAAAAGCATGCTTGATTCTAAAGAGACCTGTCCTAAGGAGGAATGGCTACAAAGGATGAAATATGACCACACAAAATGAAAAAAAATAATTTGTTCAAAAGGGCTGCAGGTACTTCCTGAGGGTATAACAACATTCTAGGAGAATGCATGAACATCTAACTTATGCTGAGTTTTAGCCTTTCATATTTGACACAGTAGCCCATGAGTTTTTCCCTGTGGATCTATACCCTCTACTTTCTAGAAGAAAAAAATGTGTGTGTCTCTTTTTTAAACAGCTAGCGTTGGATGGATAATCTAAATACTGCCCAGACTGCCAGTTCAGGTGGAGGCACAGGAGGAGTTGGTAAAGGTGAGATTTGTATTAACTTTTTGCTTTACTTTTTCTAAAATGTCAAATCGGTGCATGATACCTTTAAACAAGCAGTAAAAGGTGATGAAATGTCAATGATATACAGTGACAAGGCTGTACAGTCCAAGTTTGGTGAAAACATTTAAAGGATAAAGATAACATGGTTTGAAAAGGCGTAAATCAGTGTACATGAGTAATGTTTGTTGTGATTGATTATTTTTCTCTTTCATTCTCTTTTCATCACAAAATCAGTAACTACTACAAGACTGACATCACAAAGTAAGTTGTGCCTTTAATCACTTCAGAGTCAGATCTATAGATCACCCCACTGTGCAGTCCTCCTTAAGGCCATTGAACTCTAGAGCATATTTAGCTTATTGTTAAGATAACATGCTGCTAGTTTCAGGTACATATTAACCTCGTTGTCTCATTTACCTCTACACATTAAAGGTAATGGGCAGATTTCACCAGAATGCAAAACAAATGTCAAAATGTTCATGAAGACTGCCACAGTGTTACTGCTATGTTGTTCTGCCCAAACAAGTAGATGTTGTTAAAATGCTATAGCAACTGTCTCTAGTGTTTATGATAAGCTAAGCTAACATGCTCATTGTTTTTATCATTTGTGTTCACTTGTGTCTCACAGCTTTTATCATCATTTTTGCTTGCACATTAGCTGCCACATTAAAATGTATATTACTGTCTTTACTCCCAGCTTGTTCTGCTGTAAAGCTGCCAAGTGGCCAAATACAATTTTTATGCCTCTTTTAAATTTATGTTTGTGAAATAAGAGAACAATAGTGATATGCTAACATAACAATTAGCCACTGCATAAAAAAAACCCTGCAAGATCGAGTTATATTTACTTTTTTCTGCTTGTTGTTTTGGTTTTCCAGCGCTTACAGATTTAGTTTATTCTAACAGCTCTTTTAAAATTCATTTATTAATCTATCAGCCAGCTAATTTCAGTGGGAAAGACTACAAAATAAACTCATAGCTTGATGGAAAGACTCAGCAGCTAGCTTGTGAAGATAGCTACTTTCTGAAGCTGATGAATCTGTTCATTTTCAAGCGATTCTTTGGACTACAATTTTAACACATTGTAATGCTGCTCTGCACTCTGGATAAGTAACATGTTTTGTTGCTTAATTAGCCAAAATGACCTTATAAGGGGATATGAATAAAAGCAGCTTTTTATGTTCCTTGTGGGCAACAAGTTGTAGAGAGAGCCACTATATGGTGCCAGAGGCTGCTTCTAAACTTGTAAGTGACAGGGGTTTTTATTAGACAAGAAAACCCATTACCCTGGGCAGCACCAGCAGCATCGCCTATATATTTGATGAATGTCTGAAGACAACCTCGCAGAAGAAAATTGATATTTATAGAGTAGGTATAGAGTACTAAGGCATCATGTTCAGGCACATTTACCAGGCAAGCAGAGGCTTAACTTAGGAATGTTATTTGATAAAAAAAAAAAAAAAAAAAAACCTTAACAGGGGACTTTCACTATATAGGTCATATACCTACTTTGTCAGTGAAGAATAGTGGGGGAAACAGGATTTAGGTAATTACATAAAAGCCTAAAGCCTTCTCAGCCCCATCAGGCAGAATCATCTACAATGTGATGAGGACTTTGACATCATGTGCCTTTAAGAGACAAGAACATTTAGTAACACATCACTCACTTTTTACCAGTGACATGTTCTCTTTTCTTGATATTTTTGTCTTTAGGGGATCTCTCCCTGAGTTCAGGAGGGTCAGGTGGAAGAGCTGCGTCAGGAGGCTCAGGAGGCACGAGCAGCTCAGTTCTGATCACATCCAGCAGCTCCAGCACTACCACCTCCGGGGGATCTGGAGGCATCAGCATCACCACTCTAGGAGCTTCTTCTTCTGCTGTATCTTCAGCTAGAGGAAGCTCTGCAGGGGGAGGAGGAGGAGGAGGAGGAGGAGGAGGAGGAGGAGGAGGTGGTTCTGCTGCGTTGGAGGCCTCAGCAGCTGAATTTAAGGCTGCTGGAAGGGGTTCTTCTAGCATGTCCTCTGGTTTTGTGAGTGGCCGAGAGGGGAAAAGGGAAGGGGGCCTTGGTGCTGTAACAGTTTCAACAGTGACGAAGAGCAGCTACAGCACTGCTGGATCTGGGGAAGCCAAGAGAGGATCGTCCTCAGCAATCACATACTCACCTGTCCAAAAAGAGAGGAAGACCATAACTACCATGGCAGCAGCCCTGTCAGAGGTGTTCGACGGTCAGTCATAGGACACATTGGTCAATTAATTTGTGTTGTTTCAGATAGCTTTGTGGCCTGTTTCACACTGTTTGAAAAAGCATAGTGAAAGTAAACTTGAGGGGTAACGAGGCCTGTAATTTGTCACCATGTTTCAGAGAGTTCAAGCACAAATTCCTCTCCAGAGTATAAGAGAAAGGAGTATGGTAAGCTCTTCTTTCTTCTTGGATTATACTATGGTGTGAGCAGTTCTATTCAAATTGTCATGAATGATTCTTTTATTTTAATCTTTTAGTCACATCAAGTGCAATTTCAACGTCTGCCACCAGAGGGAGAACTCAGAGCAGAGGTACTGACAGCACTGACACACCACACATTGAGGGACAACACATAAGCATTTCATTGAAATACAAAAACAAAACATTGTCTATGACGATTCTTTCCATCACAGGTTAAAGATATTTACTCAACAATGTCTTCTGTGTCTTTAGAGAGTGAGATCAGAGCCCGGCTTCAGAGTGCTTCGCCTACAGCAAGCTGTGAGTACTAGATCAGCCTTTCCCAAACTCACTTTAATATACAAAATTACTCCGGGGCCCATTATAAAATAAAAGTTTTGACAACAGCTATCACTTTCAGTAAGGGTAAATTATTGGACATGACAAAATTATATTATGGCAAGATAGACACAAAAGTGTACTAAACATTATGTTCATGAATATTCATGACACACCTTACTAATCACTTAAAGGGTTCACTCATGGTAAATCATCATTATTGTGATATTTCTTTTATTTTTAAACTTGGTAGAGGGCTTTTCGCGGCCCACCTGGAGTACCCACACGGCCCACCAGGGGGCCACGGCCCACACTTTGGGAAGCACTGTACTAGAGTATTCAAGGCCACCAGCCTATGCTTTTTGCTATATTAATTTTAAGCTTTTTTAAAGTTTGGCCTTTTTTTTGTCCCCTTGAGATTTAATGGAGAGGTGACCGTATCAATAGGTAGTTTTGAGCAAAAATTTAACAAGGGGTTATCAAACACTACACTAGCACTGGCTCTAACTCCTCCCACTGTACAAAATTTAAGCCAAAATACCCCTCAGCACCGTCGCTGGCATATTCCACTGGTGACGTAATGTGGAGCCAGAGTTGTACAGCAGAAGTTTCATTTGACACCCCGCCCGATAAACTAACCAAAACACACATTTGATATAGTGAGAGAAATGGCTAAATATTAGCATGATACGAACTAACGTTAAAGACAGAAAACATGTTTGAGAAAAATGTATTTGATGTGTATTTACATTTTCTGGTTTGATCAGTGTCTCATTGGTTAACATGGAGGAGGTGGGCTTTATGACCTAACCTGCAGCCAGTTAGTACTGTGTAGGGGATATTATAAATGTTTTGGATCTTCCATTACAACAAACACTAAACAAGGTTTTTTTTCTGAGGTGTGTGTGGTTACAACTTTTCAATTATTGGCTAGCCTCCCGCACCCAAGCTTGACCCTTTGTGTCGTCTAATTTAGTGGGACAGCGATCAACAAAATGAAACTTGAATATAGGGACTGAGCCCTCATACACATTATGGAAATGTTTACTGATGTGGTCAGTAAGAAGTAAGGTCATTCTGACATAGCTTGACATCGCTGCTGGCAATTAGAAAGGTTTAATCACTTTCACATTGGCTTTACTTGTCAGACCTTAACGCCATATCTGCCTCATTGTAAAAAGTCATCATATCCTCCTTAGAATGTATTATACATGCAACACTTTGATATTTCTTTATGCCTTATACACTGTGAGTCTGTCGTAGAACATTATCATGAGTATTCATTTAGTTTGGATGAAGTGGGAGCCAAAGGTATCTGCAGACAATCCTTTCTACTGCTTGATTTCCTTTCATTCTTTCAGGGACTGAGCTGGATGATGTGAAGCGTCTTTTGAGAGGAACCAGCCCAAGCCCCCCCCGGTCCCGCAACAACACCCTACCCATCCCCAAGAAAGCCAGCGTGGAGACCAGGACCATGTCCGAGAGCTCCAGTGCAGGTTCAACCACTCAAACCAAGTGTTCACACTCATGAGATGTTTTGAATGCAAGTTAAAGTCTGAAGTTTACAGAATGATAAAATGCTGTATGATTATGAAGTGTGATACTTTGCACTACATTTTTCATCCTTTGCGTTCAATTTTTCTGTCTTCTCTTCAGACCACTACGGCAGCGTTTGGTCTGGAGGTGTGAACAGCGGCAGCTACAGTTACAACACAAACCATAACAACCTGTCCACAACCTCCACCCTTTACCAGTCAGGTAAGTCATACATAACCAACTATATGAGCTACAATAGGATATCATTGCAGATGTTTTGATGCAATTGTAACAAGAGCTTCTTATTTAAGTGTTTCAGGTCATAAATGAACAAATGGCCAATGTTTTTTTGCACATTGTGGTTTTACTGATATCATAGGAGTTTAGGTGCGCTCAGATGACATATTGACAACTTAATATCAACTTGTTGTTTTCAGAAACAATGCCATGTCTCCTTAATAACCAATGTTTTTCAATCATCTTTATTAAAACTTCAGGCAAAATAAAACTTAAAAACATAATTTGTAAAATGTTTACACCAAAATATCTAAATCCATTAAAAGCTGACATTTTTGTGGACAATTTTTGTTGAGTACTTACATTAGCTCAGTTATTTCCAACAGTTAGTTGTCACGGGACGTGTCATGTTGCGGCGGCCGCCATGACAGAGTCGCCATGACAGACATGACATGTTGTGTGTTATGTGTTATCTATCATGTTTATGCTACTGAAAGCTCCCGTTCTGTGACTGTACGTGCTGCGTTGATAATCACAAGTTATATAAACTATACTTGGATACAGTAGCTCGTTGGTGAAAATATTCTCTTACTGATGTCTTTTTCCCATGATGTCCTGACTATGCTCAGCTAGTTTGTTTTCATTGGGGATAGTGTGTGGAGTAGCAGAGAGAATCACTCCCATGATTCCCCGCCAGCCTTGAGGTCTTCTTGTTAGTTGTTGTTTTGATTAAGAGCCACCATACCGTGCGTTTAAAGAGGGGGAAATTGAGACACTATTCAGTATTCTATTCAGTAGGTAATTCCTGTAGAAATAAGAACATTGGCCATAACCTTTAGTCATCTATGCTGTTGACCTGTAGTGCGAGATGGTACGTAGGGGTGCGTTTTTATTTTCCTTGCCCATGTGTCACAGACAGTAAAATAAGTCTGTGCTCTTTTCTGACACTTATAGGAGGAGTTCAGAACAACCTGACACTCAGCTCTCACTCTATGAACGGTGGCCTGTCTCCTGGCAGCACTGGTGAGCGTCTTTCTTTCTGTCATGTTTTGACCCATTGGGATTTCACATCCTCAGCTCTGCACTAAGATCCGATAACCGTGCTGTTTTTATTCTTCCTGTCTCAGTTCCTTTCTACGGAGTTCAGAATAACCTGGCCGGTACCAGCCCTACTCTCCTCTCTCCCTCTGGAAGCAACACACAGATAGGTAGAAAAGTGAAGTAACAAATTTAATGAACACTTGCATGATGTAAAGATTTTATTGAAATCATCTGGGTCCAGTTGTTTAGTAGACTTTAATCTGGATAGGAACGATCCAGATTTGAAAATCCACTTTTTTGCTACCCATGATCAGGTGATCCAATTGAACTTTTCCTTGTTTTTAAAGAAAATTTGGATCGGATCAACATGAACCAGATGCAGACTATTAAAGATAACCAATTCTGGATTACAAGAGTCTATGTTCTTTAACTACAGGGGGCGCCAAAAACCACACAAACTGAAAGATCCTGACAGTTTCTTACAATTGAATCTTTTATGTTTGATATTAACAGCTATTTGGTGAAATATTTTACAGGGACAGAATCCTTTATGTATTTATTTACAACCCTATTGTCTACTTGATGACATGATGCTGATTTAGCAACTCAAGAAAAATTATGTTAAATATATTTTAAGTAACAACATTGTTATACAAATAAGATCATAATATTCAACAATTTGGATCAAAGTTATCCCAATTCTACTCAAAAGTTTTGAACAACAAACTCTGGAGGATCTATCTACATATTGATTCTGTAATCATTTTTTTTCTTTTTAAAAACTTGTCTTCAAGATTTGATGATATTAAAATACCTTGCAAGTATCACAAGCGATGTCATTTCAAGGGAACAAAATATTTAAGGGAATCATGCCTTGCTTTCTAAATGTGCATATATCTGTCATTTCACAGTCTATGGTGTGCAGAAAAATGCATCTGGCCCTGGAATGAGCCCAACCACAGGTGAGACTTTACATTTTAAGATATGTGTGAATGTTGAGTTTATCATTTTAACATAGTATCGAATATATAATTCTCTCCAGTTATAGGAGGTGTAGCATTGTCCCCATCATAGACTACAGATTACCATGGGGTGTCAAAACAGAGACAACGCCAAAGTGCCTTACACCTACATGTTTTCTAATAACCAGCAACGAGCAACTCCTCTTCTCAGTTCAATTTTTTTTTTTTTTTTTTTTTTTTGTACTTTATTTTTCCAAAAGTAAATCACCAATGTGAGGAAACGAAAAGACATACGTAAAGCATACTATAAAAACAAAAACAAAACAATCAAACAAACCAGTAACATCAAAACACCAGTCCAAATTCATATGTCATGGGTATGTAAACCATCCCACTTAAATAATAACCCTAATAACCCTAACCCTAACCTGCTGCCCATGGTACGACCCCCGGTTCCACAACTGGGACCGATAGCTTAGTTCATTTTAAGTAAACATGTTCTTAAAAAATTAATATTCTCTTCCAAGTTCCCAGCGTTCACAATATGTCTATATGTGATGCTATCTATAGTCCCCTCCAGCAGTCAACTCTTAGTCAGTTAAGAGTCATAGCTTAATCTGCACTCTTGTCAAAATAGGGTCACTACTGACCCCAAAGCATCAAGGTGGCAAGAGCTAAAACACCAAGTTACGGTGTCTATAGATCCATAATTCAGCGAATCTGAATTAAAAAAACACTTTCAAAGATTTATTATGTAATGTGTTTTTGGTTACTTAGCTGTTTAAAATGTCATAATCACTAAGACATTTGATCTACCTTAGCTTTTATTTTACCAACGATGTAGATGCAAATGACTATGTTTTACTGCAAACAACGCTGGGTGGTAATTTTTTAAACTGCAACACAATTTGTCGATTTTCAGTCTGAGGTCTCAGTGTCGTCGTGTTGTCTGTTTGTTGCAGTGAGACCCAGCAGTCCCGTTCATTTCGAGGTCCCGGACAAAGACTTTAAGTTTGTGCTGCTAGAGAAGGAGAACGCTCCTGTGAAGAAGGAGACGGAGCGTCTGATCATGACCAAAGACACGGTGAAGCAGTTCATGTCTGCTGCACCTGCTAGTGCTTCTGGTACTCCTAAAGATGACCACATTGCTACACTGCTCTACTTCCCCTCTGACTTACTCTTTTAGCAAAATCAAAAAAAAATTTACTCGTTTTGCAATTTCTTTTCATAATAAATGGTAAAGTATGGAATGTATTGTCTTGTAGGTACCTATTCGGAGGACTCACTGAAGCGAGAGAAACAAAAACTATCATCCAGCACAATGGAGGAGGGAACAGATGCTAAATGTACATCCATATTATCAAATTTAGATCCCACAAATGCATACATGATATCGTTTTTTTTGATCTGCATGTAATTATTTGCTTTTTTGTTATTTCATTGTTTTAAAGCTGCGTCATTAAAAGTATCCACAAAAGACAAAGCCACCTATGCAGGTAGTGGATTGCATGTTATTTTTAATTCCCATTGTTACATTTAGCATGCTTATCTTTTCTTTAAATATTAAAACATATAATAACCCATCTGGACAAAGCATGTTTGCCCCCTGAGGTCTCATTCAAACTAGGCTAAGCTAAGCAAGAAATGCCTTCTGTCTCCTGACCGTAAATTTCCTTTAAGGATACAGACATTTGAGCTCATATGTGCAATAATTTAGAAAAGTATTCAAACATCTCTTTACAATGGTAAATTGCCCCCTGTAGTGTATCTCTTGCTAAGTGAAACTTAGCCTCTCAGTATGTAGACATCAGTGTGGTATCAATCTTCCTATACAGTATATATCTCAGCAAGAAGCACAATGTAGCATAACAAATTGATCTTGCAAGATATAGAACATGTAAGTACTGATACATCTACTGAAATGAAGAAACCAAGCTCAGCAATATGCTGTTGTAGTACATGTTTGTTGTAAAAAAAAGTGAAGTCCTTATTTAGTCTCAATAATACCAATCTTTGCTGAGCTTTTTTATTTCCTTTCTTGGTCCCAACAGTTGTTGGTTTCCTTTCTTTGAGAAAAATGTTATTCTGTCTTCAAACTTGTTGTCTCTCAGAGATCCGTGAAGATAAGTCGGGCCTCGGCTTCTTATCCTGCTGCAGCTGGTGGAAGTGGCTGCTCGGCCTCCTGCTCAGCCTGCTCCTCCTCCTCGGCCTCCTCTTTGGACTCATCACTTTGAGTAATCAATCAATCAATCAATCAATCAATCAATCAATCAATCAATTTTTATTTGTATAGCGTCAACTCATAACAAGTGTTATCTCGAGACACTTTACAAGAAGCAGGTAAAATACCTTACTCTTTGTCTGTTAACATTACAAAAGAGCAGGTAAAAAGACCTTACTCATTGTTATGTTACAAAAAGCAGGTAAAAGATCTTACTTATTGTTATGTTACAAAGACCCGGCCTATCCATCATGAACACTTTAGCAAAGCAGCAAAAGTTACAGTGGTAAGAAAAAACTGCCTTATTAAAAGGCAGAAATCTTGGGCTTGATCCCCGGCTCATGATGAAACAGTCTTCACAGGCCTAGACTGCACAGAGCTTGGAAGGGGCTAGGGGGAGAGATGGGATAAGATGCAGAGGCAAACCGTCCATCAACAATCCGGTGGGGGGTGGGGGGGGGTTACATTCTTCTCTTGTGACAGAGTGTTATTTGCCTTCAATAAGGGTCATTGAATGTAACCTGCACATGCCCATCATCTCCTCTTTGTTTTCACAGGCGAGGAAGTCAAACGCCTCAAGAACCGTGTTGATGCTCTTGAAGCCATCACTGGCACCGCATCGGCCAGACACAGCCGCCTGTCAACCTCCTCTGGTGTCAACATCATCGACCCGCTGGACTCGTCGTACATTAAGAGAAGTCCTGCTGGGTCCACACTGACTCGCACCGACAACAGCATCAACCTGGAAGCTGCTGGGCAAGGAGGGGGCGCGGGAAGCGGACCAGGACCGGACAGTGCTGCCCTTCATAGAGTCGTCCAGCAGCTGGTCATGGCTGAACTCCGCTCAGATGTTGTAAGAGGTGCGGAGGAGTAACACACTGATGGATTAATACAGTTCTTAACAAACCACCTGATGCTCATATGAATGATCCATGATTTTTTTTTCTTCTTTCAGACACACTGGCATACTCACTAAAAGGGGAGAGAGGAGATCCAGGACCTAAAGGCATGTTTACAAAAACATTACTGGAAATGTAATATTATGTTGTGATCCATTCTTAACACTGGCTGTGGTTTACAGGTGATCCAGGGCAGCTTGGACACAAAGGTGAGGAACACTGAACAACAATGCTTTCATTTTTTCTGATAATCTATATTTTCCTCTCTGGCACTTACAATAAATATATTGTTTATATTTGAATCCTGTAATGTGAAAAAATTATTGTAAAATCAGACCTGTGCACTCATTTTGAAATATGTTTGGATTCACTATAGATAGTTTTCTCATTTTTAAGAAAGGACATCTTTTAGGAGGTGAAAGCATCTTGGCTATATATTGGATTATTTCTTGTGTGATGTGCTTATTTAAAGTTACCTTTTACCCAGTTTATGATATTTTGATAAGCAACAATTATGAATCTGTCTTTTTCAGGTGATAGTGGATTCCCTGGCCTGACAGGTAAGACTGAGAGCAAATATGCCTTAGTTTTAGAGTTTTCCTCCAATCATGAGTAAATAGTTCACTCTCTGTTAGTCTTATTTTCGTCTTAGAGTATTTTTGGGCTTTTATACCTTAGTTGTAAATGAGGACAGAGAGTAGAGTAGGAAACTGGTATGAGTGTGGGAGTGGGGAATCCACTTTCAGGACTAAAGCCTCTGAACATGGGGATAATTATTAATGCTATTTGCAGCCCCAACTCTGTGTCTATTGCCTAATGACATATCTTATTTTTCCAGGTCATCCGGGGCAGATGGGTCACCCAGGACTTGATGGCCCACGAGGACCAAAGGGAAGTGCAGGTGTGTGTTTACTTGAGGTCATTTCCATGTGTGAATTTATAAACACTTAAGAGATGAGAACATTGATCTCTGCTCATTTCTAAACAGGTGAATCAGGTGCTGAAGGACAACCGGGCCAGAAGGGCCGGGATGGACAGATGGGCCCCCGTGGCGAGGCTGGACCCCCAGGCTTTGGAGAGAAAGGAGACAAAGGTAAAAAAAAAATATTCCTACTTTGAATCTCAGAACAAAATTTGTAGAGATGTCCATTCTTTGATAATAAAACCTGTCATGACAGGAACTCAAGGTGAGCAGGGACGCCCTGGTCTCGCTGGACCTGTGGGACCTATGGGGCCAAAAGGTAAGGTCAAAGGTCATGATGGAGTTAAAGGTCAGATCAAATATCATTTAAAGGACTATACTAATATTTTGCTTCTTTTTTTAAACTTTATTTTATTGTGCAAGAAAAGTGCTTTACAAAAAGGTATAAATAAAACAAGACAGAATAATGCAGGGAGGTAATGACCAATGACCAGATTTAGTACAACAGAAATGACAAATAAACACAAAGACCAAGAGTATAAAAACAGCAAAAAAATGTAAAAAGGGGGAGACCCAAAAGAAGAGAAAACTTAAGTAAGTAAAAATGTATATAGCCTGAGTAAATGAGTGATCAGCGGGAGGTACCTGGGAAATTAAAAAGTGAACACACATGTCATCTCATGATAGATGAAATGCTGACATAATCAAAAGTGTTGCTCTTATAGGTCCAGTCAGATATTGCCAGAAGTGGCAGTTGGCTGCAATTCATAATCTTACTGGTAAAGACACTCAATCTTACACACTGATCCATCAAAATAAAGTGTCCCCCAAGAGAATTGCTTGTGATGCAGTGAATACAAACCATTGACAGGTTGGGAAAAATCTTAGTCTATTCAAATTGTTCAGATTTTAAGTCTAAGGTGCTGCATACATAAAGCATTGTCAATAATGCAATAATGAACAGCTGACGTTTGTTTTTCCCAAGGTGCCATGGGAGAGCAGGGGGCCTCAGGAAGCCCTGGTAAAGAATCTATTAGTTTTCATTTTCTCTTATTTGGTCCTGATTGGCAGCCATGTTTTAAATCAGCTTTATTCATCTGCAGGTGCTCCTGGTATAAAGGGTTTCCACGGAGAACCAGGACCTCCTGGAGCAAAAGGTTCCTAATATGCTTTATCCTGTTTTTATTTTCATGATCCATATTAACTAGATAACAGGGATGTTGACAGGCACATGACAGTACCACAATCGATAGAAACAATAAGGTTTTATAAACCTCTTTAGTGCTTTGATGTTTATTTTGTTTTTGCAGGTGATCAAGGAACAGCAGGGCTTCCAGGAGCCAAAGGAGACCTGGGAGAGAGGGGGCAACGTGGATCTGCAGGTGTGTCCCAGATAGACCTGCACGTGATGAATTATAACACAGCTCACATCACAGCAGATATTAACATGTCCCAAAACTTATTTCCCAAATGTTCTATTCATATAGAACAGCAGACAGAGAAAGTTGTTTTTATGTGCAGTGTTCATAAAACTTCATAGAACAAATGAAGTAACTTTGTAATGATGCACACTTGATCAGAGCAACTCTCTCTCTCTCTCTCCAAATCTTTGCTGTTACAATCTTGTTCTGGTATGACCAGTATTTAGTATTTAGTAACATCTGAAAGTAACTGTTGTGTATCTTTTTAATATTTAAGAAAAGAAAAACACACTAAACAAGAATAACTTTAAAATGATAAACTATCAAACTGTGTAACATTCTCAAATGTGGATTATCATAATCATGTTTAAAGAACTATCAACATACATATTAATTCAAAGCCCTTCTTTACTGCTTAACATTTTTTTTTTTTTTAAATATTTTACAAACAACTACCCCGGTTCTTGTTATGACCCCGACATTTAGCAACAAAAAACTTGAACACAGATGATTACTTTCCCCTTTAGCTTTTGGAGGTAAAATGTTTGTACGATTATGATTGTGATTTGGTTTCAACACATGAATCTTTGAGACAAATATTATCAAAGAACCTCAAACAATCGATGTTGTTAAAAATAATGCATGATTCTGCATTTGAATTAAAGAGTAGGTAATGGGTAAAAAAAGGGTTAAAAATACATTTGATCGGGGAAAGGTCTATCATTTTTTTAAATTATTGGTTTATGATTAAAGGTGAACCAGGACAACCTGGGCCACAAGGACGTGCTGGACCAAAGGGACCTGAAGGAGTTGGTGGTGAGTTCAAGAGCTTCAAAATAATTCTAAGACATAGATGTCAAGACTGAGAGGGATTTAATGAGGACTGCATCTAATCTCCAGACAGCTAAGTTTATTCTAACAGCGCCCTAAAACGGTTTCACAGTCGTATAAATGCTGCAGTGCTGTAAACGCTGTTGATGAGTGGTTGTCCTTTATAAAGGCAAGACATAATAAATAAGCTACAGAGGAAGTTCAATTGTATGAGCAGATAGGCTGCCACACTTACAGATTTTTATGTACCGAGGTAAGAAAATACAACCCCCCCTGTAATGGAACAGCCATCATGTCATAAGGGGAGATCTAAAAACTGGATTGCTGTCAAAGTTTCAGTAGGAATTGTCGTGTAAAATAGAAACTCATAAATTGCAGGTGAAGCAGGTTCGATGGGACCCCCTGGTGTGAGAGGACCACCAGGAACTCCTGGAGATGCTGGGCCCCAAGGTACCACAACACTATCAATTTATGGTATCATACATAATAAACTGAAAACTTGTGTTTGTCAAGTCTGTCCTAGGGAATTTGGCTTGACTATTTCAAATTGATTGCATTTAAAAAGAAAAAATCCTGCACACTACTATTGCTAAACATCACCAATTTCTTTAAGAAAAATCAAGTGTGTCTAATCATTTGGTGATGGTTAGCAAGAGTAGTGTGCAGGATTATTTCTTTTCAAGTGATAGTTTGTCGTCCTACGCAGCTACTCCATAACATAGTTGGGTGTGCGTGAAATGTGATAATCTTTCCAATGCCACACCATGACATTGTTTTTATTCGTCTCCAGGAATTCCCGGACTCCAAGGACCCCCAGGTTTGAATACATTTACTGAAATAAGTTTTATTCTTATACAGATTTGATTTTCTATATATCAATACTTGTTTTGATCCATTAACACAGGCATTGCTGGAAATCCAGGACAGCCTGGTGCTCAAGGTAAAGCTTCATTGCCTCCCTGAAAAGTTCAATGGAAAGTGGTACTGGTCACAAGAATTACAGGGTCTAAAGAGTAATCTGCGTTAACACATTTTCTCAGTTAGTACCTCAATGCAACAGAAGTTTGTTTGTATTACTTATGAATAAAACATTCATTACCTTATTTTGGTTGTATTGCACCGTGGGATGGAGAGAAACGCAATTTCGATTCCACTGTATGTCTGGCATATTTTGAAATTGACAATAAAATTGACTTTGACTTTGACATCATAAATGCACTGTATGATTACAGAAACACAAAATTCCTCCCTTCTTAAGAGCTGATTAATCAAATTGCCCCATTTAGTTTTTGGTCTCACAGATAAATTGGAGGGTAGTAGTAGCCGATCATCACCTGAGTACGTTGGTTGGCTTTGCATGGGGAATCTGTTGGTCGTTTGAACCAAGCCACAGTTTCTGTCCGAATCAAAGTAATGGAACAACTCATCAATCGACTAACATTGAAAGCTCTTGAGCCAGCTCTTAGCTTAAATGGAAACTTAACATCCACACATTATAGCGGGCGCATAATAAAGTAAATAACTAGTTTTGCAAATGGGAGCAAATCAAGTGATATAAGGTTTATACTTTAAATTAGGCGTTCACCTCAGAGCCTTTTCATTTTTGTCAAAGGGAAACATTGATTTGTAATGTAAAGGTTTTTAATGCAATCTCATATAATACTGTCTTTAAGGTGAACCAGGATTACCTGGTAAAATCATATCTCCAAGTAAGCACTACCTACACTTTCAGTTCAAATAAAATATGAAGAATATGAATACTATGAGTATTTTTCCTCTATGTCCATCTTGTAAAGTGGATTTTTTTTCTTTACTTGTTTCAAGTTGGCTCTGATGCTGTGGTTATCCCCGGACTCCCTGGGCCTGCTGGGCCTCCAGGTCCTTCTGGAAGCCCTGGTCTCTCTGGTCCCATTGGCCCTGCTGGTGTTCCTGGACAACCTGGTAAGTTAAAACACCTTGAATAACTCCAAGCATCTTGCACGGATCATCTGATACATGTTTGGATTGTTATTACACTTTAAACTGATTTTTTTTCTGATGTAACACATTATTACTCAGGTCCTAAGGGAGAACAAGGCGAGAAAGGTGATAAAGGAGAACAAGGGGAGAAGGGAGGTCAAGGAAAACCTGGTGAACCTGTTGTCAGTGAGAAACTGACAGAAACCCAAACAGACAGTGAGTACTTGTCTTTTCTTAACATGCTACTTCTTTAATTTCCTGGTGGTATTTAAACACATCACTGTAATTTACAGTTATAGACACAGCTACATACGCTATATTTCCATTTCTAACAGGACTTTCCTCAGGGGCTGGACAGCCCGGCCCACCAGGACCTCCAGGGCCTCCTGGAGAACCTGGTCCACAAGGTCCCGCTGGTCTGTCGAGAGGCTTTTATAAAATATCAAGTGAATTTCCAAACAGTTTGGACAAGTTTATATGATTATTAAAATGTTGCTTCAATTCTGGTTCAGGTGTGTCTAAACAAGGTCCTCCGGGGCGGAGAGGTCCTCAAGGGGAGCCAGGTAAACAAGTACCATCCATTAGAGACAAAATGATAGATACATACATCATCAGCATAAAGAATGATTCCAGCAGTATCAGAAAAAAAGAGTGATACTTTTCTCTCTAATATTAAAATTATTTAAAATGATGTTGCTCTCCTCACAGGTGTTGGTGTACCTGGACCTCCAGGTGTGAAAGGAGAACCTGGCAGCTTCATTCCTACATCAGGTTAGTGACATAAATCCAATGTAAGATTGATTGTAGTACTATTGGGACCAGAGCAAGAGCACATGTCATATTTAGCCTTTGCATGTTTGATGCAGTCTTTCCTGGTTTATGTCTTAGATACCTTCTTCGCTGGACCACCAGGACCTCCAGGACCCCAAGGCCCACAGGGTTCATCTGGTAGGTCTGAGAAATGTGATGCTGTTGAAAACTTTCAAACTATTCAGCCCTGTTTGTATGCCAGTCAGAGTAGGTGCAATGTTATGGCAAAATTGTATGGTTAAAATTCTGGCATTTGTGATGCAGGGCTTGTCATTAACAAAATATGAACAGCTACTGGTCAAGAATATTTCTTCAAAACTTTTTAGAACCTCTGAATTCACAGATTTTTTTCCCTTGCCGTGTCAATCATTGCCCTTAGGTGTAAGAGGATCACAAGGACACCAAGGTGAGGAAACTGCAATCAATGCCATCACCGTTTTGATTGGAAACTAGTCTTGTACATAAATGTTGCTCTAGCTTAGTGTAATAATGATTGTTTCAGGTGAACCAGGTCAACCGGGTCTTCCAGGCAATCCAGGCGAAAGAAGTGTTGGTAAGTAAAGAACATTGAGATTCATTGAGATCGAATTTTACATACAATATATAGTTTAAAGAATCTATGGGGGTCCAAGAATCTCTATCTGTTGGCCCTGCCTTGTAGACAATGAGTTTGAATTTTAGAGGTGTTTATACAGCGGCTGGCAGAAGGTGTTTACCTGTTTTCACATAAAGTTGGTACACTACTCTTGGTCTCTAACTCTTCCATTCTTTATCCATCTATAGCTTGTTAAAAAGAAAATGAATTGGGTGATTAAAAAAAACTCATATCACAAGGTCAACTCACTGGAAATGTTTCCAAATCTTTAAATCATACCTAGCAGCTTTATTCGGCAGGTGTTCCTAAACCCCCAGATTTCTGGCGCTATTAAAGGGTCAATAAATAAACCCCATGCTTCTTAAACAGATGTTAAGTCTATGTTTTGGTATTCATGTCAGGTTTCCCGGGTCAGCCTGGACCTATTGGCCCTCAAGGTCCACCAGGCCCAGGGAGTCCAGCGGGGCCTCAAGGACCTAAAGGTAAACTCGACCAAATGCTCTGAGTAACCCTCTTCAAACTCTTCCTTACAGACGTCTTTCCTAAACCTCCCCTTATTTGGATGTGTCATTAATAAGGGTTTAACTAAAGTGGATAGCTGTACACAAACTCTCTCTGTCCATTACATCTACAGTATATTTCTTTTTCAACAAATTTCCTTTATTCAGAAGACAGCTAGCCTTTGAGTCTCTCACAATGTTCCTTGCAGGTGATGTAGGAGCCCCAGGAGTCCCTGGAGTATCAACTGGTAAGACTACTCATTTGAATTGTAGGAATCATTTTCACTCATAACGTGCTTTCAAAAAGTCTACAGAGTCAAAAGCAAGAAGTAGCTGACACATTCTCCGAGACACCAGTAAATCATGCAAACATGTTCTAAAGACAGATTTTTTAATAATTCCTTGAGCAACTTTTGAGCTTTAATGATTGCTCTTGGAAAGAGAGTTGGAGACTTAGAAATATTCATTATACAAATAGCACACATACAGTATATTTGCCAAACTGGAATGTTGATTCTAATGTGGACAGAACACTCTTATAAAAGCAATGGCATTGTTAGTTTGCAATGGCATCTTGGTAAAAAGCCCCTGCATCAAGTCCATACAAATGTGCTGTTTAGTCAAATGTTACTGCTATGATGAAAAAATCAATGTTGTTATTTATTTGAGAAAATATTGTTCAAAAATTGTCATTTCAGTCATTCATACATGACATGACATCCAATCAGAGAAATGTGTTTTGTTGAACAAGGTGGCTCATACAGTCCTGGCCCCCCAGGCCTACCTGGACCACCTGGTGCACCTGGAAGGGATGGAAGTGGGTCTGGATCTACTGATGTGGGACGATATATTGCAGAATACTTACAGAGTAATCTATTGTTTATTTACTTTGCATTAAATACAGACAGATGAAACAAGCAATTCAATCAAGTGAACTGTTTGAGACAAATGTCTCTTGACATGCAGGTGGTAACATCAGGGAATACCTGGCTGGACCCCCTGGGCCCCCAGGTCCTCCAGGGCCCCCAGGGGGCGGGTCGATTGATGATATGGCCAACCGAGTTATTTCCTACATCCAGGGTGAGATTTACTCATGTTTTGTATATTAATACACAGCATGTCTGTATCTGAATCTTTACTTATTACTAACATTGGTGAAACCTGCTCATAACATTTTCCTGTCCAGGTTCAGGTCGAGGATATGATAGGACTCCTGGCCCTCCTGGTCCTCCTGGTCCACCTGGATCTGTCTCTATTAATGACATCATCAACCTATTACAACGTAAGTCAGGAGGTTAAAATTACAACATTTTCGGAAAGATGGTTATTTAACAACAAGCTTTGTTGTCGATTATTTTAATTCTGCCAAACTGATGACTTGATTTCTTCATAAATCTTGCAGTGTGTTTGTTTTTTACATGGTTCTACAGCTGAGCCTGTGAGACTCTCCTATATGTGTCAATTGTTTGTGTCCAGGAGAGGACGTGAGGAGATATGTAGCAGGCACTCCCGGTCCACCAGGACCACCAGGAGCACCAGGAGCACCAGGCTCAGGCCATGGTGGCTACATTATCAACACCCAGGAGGTGGCTGAACGTGTTTTCAGTCTGATGAATGGTTAGTGTCATTGATGGACCCTAAGGTGTCTGAATAACAAAGCTCTTCTTTTTGAGAACATAAGCATGATTGACTGATGGTCCTATCTTTCCCCAGAGAGGGGGCATGTAGGTGCCTCTGGACCCCCAGGACCTCCTGGATCACCGGGTATTCCTGGAAACTTGATAGGGGGTAAAATAAATCATTTTAAAAAACATAGTGAGGGGGTAATAGTATTTATGTTTTTAGTTTTTATACCAAACGTATATAGGACCAACATTATTCTTAAACCTACAGATTTTCTCTTTGTCCCCAACTAGCTGGTTATCAAGGGCCTCCTGGTGCCCCAGGTATCCCTGGTCCACATGGTCCACCTGGACCAGCAGGACCACCTGGCCCACCAGGATATGGGAATCATATCAGTGCAGATATTCGAGACTACTTACAAAGTGAGTCTACACAATGGCTTCATAAATTTTTTAGGGTTTATGCAGAACATGTTGTTAGACTTCAAATCTTTTCTATTTTCTTCTTAAAGGTGTTTCCTACAGAGGCCCACCAGGCCCTCCAGGTCCCCCTAGACAAGAGGATCGCCCTCATCCAATCCATGGAGTGGTTTCCTATGCTGAGCATGCTGGCAGAGAGATGCTTAAAGCAGAACGACAGGAATACATAAAGAGTATGTTTAAAGGAATATGAAACATCATACACCTTTACAAACATGTCTCTATAATAATCTGTCTGGGTTGTGACTCATTGTCATAAAAAGTTGCAGGGTTTTCTGAAGTCTTAAAATGTGGATTTTTTCATCAGGTGATGGCTTGGCAGGAGCTATGTTTGGACTTCCTGGTCCGCCAGGCCCTCCTGGACCCCCAGGACACAAGGGTGACCCTGGTGTGCCTGGGAGCAGACTCTTGAACCTAGACTCTGGAGACTACTCCAATATGGCTGCCAAAGTTACTGATTACATCAAATGTACGTAGGTGCACTGGAGGATGTTTGTCATGACAGCAACACTAATAAAAATTGTCTTCACTCTGAATCTTGCTTTCATAATAATGTAGTCTACATCTTACCTGACTGACATCTACTGTCCTTCAGCTCACGGTCTGCTCAGGGATGTTCTGAGAGACTCTGAACATGTTATTCAAGGACCTCCAGGACCTCCTGGACATCCAGGAGTGCCAGGACACAGTCAATTGGTCAGCTACGGAGAAAACATTGTAGATGTGGTGGAATATATCAAATGTAAGTATTATTAGCTTATTAGTCACACTTTTTTATAATTCAAGGCCAAGAACCCCATGATAGGCAGTATCTTTGTAAATTCAAACAATAATGTCTCACTTCAGCCATACTTTAAAAAAGAAAGATAAAGCCTTTAGTTCTTCTTTTCAAACACCCTACTAATAAGGGTTAAGTGACTCCACTTAAAATTTGTTCCACTCTGACAATTTTAATTATTTTCCTAAGGTTGAATGTAGCAAAAGAGCTTAAACTGGCATCACAAAGTGTTCTCTTATTCACAGCCCATGGTCTCCTGCACGAGCACAATGATCGTGACTTCCAAGGGCTGCCAGGTCCACCCGGCCCTCCTGGCCTTGATGTAGTTGAATACATCAAAGGTAAAGAAGTACAGACAAACTTAGAAAACACATGCTGCGCCAAACATAGAAACATTTATTATCTGAAAAGCAAAAGGGCTTAAGTACAAGCATGGCTAAAAAAAACATTTGAATTTGTACTCTGACAGCACATGGAGCCATTGTAGGACCGCCTGGGAGACCAGGACAGAAAGGGGACATAGGATTCCCGGGGCCAAAAGGAGAGAGAGGTACACCTATAAGGAAACTCTAAACATGGAGAATGTAATAGTTAAAATTGCATGACTTCCTGATTGATCAGTCTCTTAAAAACGTAAAAACTAAATAGTGAAAATGCAATGAAACATCAGACTGTTAATACAGCATGAAAATAGACTACAACACATTTAATAATTCATTTGATAATGACAGCTAAGTCACAAACATAGACTTTATAAAACATAGTCTCAGTGAGGTCATCCGTTGATTTCTGAATATGTGTTCCAAATGATGAAAGTTGCTATATTGGAATTGTTGACGCCGACTGAAGCAGGCAAAGAGTTGGAGTTGATGTGGGCCGAATGAATATTCTAGTTTAAACACGCTCCATCTGGATTACCTAGCTTGTCATCCAGCTAGCATATTATAAACAGGGAAAACACCATAAGCAAAGCCTACTATTTAAGGTCAGAGAAAAGATTCAGCTAAGTAAAGCCTCATAGCAAACAGCTACAACATGCCTGCCTTTCATTCAAATCAGCCAGGCCCCTTATCATTGCTTATTATGCATTACTTTTTGCCAAAATATAATGAAACTGGATGCATTAGAAAATACATCACCACTTTACAGTCTTTACAAAGAACATTAGAGCTAAAGAGACCAAATGTGTGTTTTGTTCCAGGTTATGAACATTATTATTTCTGCTGTAAAAATTGGGAATCAATTATGGACATGAACAGGATGTTTTAGTATTTTGAGCTAGCCTCAAGTGGACACTAGAGGAACTGCAGGTTTAGGCACTTCTGCGTAGGCCTCATTTTTCAACACAAGGGGATGCTGCTTGGTCACAGCTGTCATTAGAATTCAACCCATTCCAAGCTAACAATAACTTAAGCTAGCTCACAGAATTGTTAGCTGTCAGCTAGCTAAAACATTAGTTTGCTTGGAGTATGTCTTTCCTAACATGTACTATCAAAGAGTAATGTTAGTAAAGAGAAACATGAATGCTAAAATAACTGAGCTCCAATGCTCCAAATGCCTTTGGAGTTGTCAAACATTAACATCATTATAAAGTATAAGCCAAAATTTGGATTTCAAGGCAATAGCTGACATTTCAAAGCACTGCTCTTTGTCATGACACAGGTGAGCGAGACCTTCATGGGCCTGAAGGACGCAGAGGACAAGGGGACAGAGGTTAGTTCATATTTACACAAGGGGCTGGCCCCTGTGCTTTGAATGTGAATGTAGTTTGATGAAATTATTATTTATCATGGCTCTAGATGATCAAGCTCATGTGTGCTTTATTTAAAAAAATTCAGTTTTCTGTAGTAGTAATGTCAGTCAGGGTTAACAAACCAATGACAGTGATTGAAACAAGCAGTAGCAGCATTAGCTTGCTAACTACATGATAGCCTGCACTTGTCTATAAGAAGAACTGAGTCTCTGACATATTTGCTACAAGAATGAATGATTCAGTATTCTGGAAAATAACAGAACCCACACATTATTTTTTTCAGGCGAATTCACGCTGAGGACAAAAAGAAGGAGAAGGAACATTGGTGTTTAAAATGATATCAACTATAAGAACCTTTTTTATACATATCATATTGTGTAATACAGTATATGGACTATTTTGGGTGTAAGGCAGTAACTGAACTATAAAAACACAACAAATTTCCCTCAGTTTTTTTTTTTTTGTGATTTTTCTTTTGCAAACTGTCTTTTTGAATAGAGGGATTATGTATAGTTATTGTTTAATTTGTTTACATTGTTTAAAATGGTGTCATTCAGAGAGGTGATATCTTTTATTGTATGGATTAAATCAATGTATTTCCCTTTTAGCAGGTTATTTGTTAACATTTTACATTTTGTTTCTTATGTTGCTAGTATTAAGCTGTAATAGCATTTCATTAGTGTATCACCAGGTGGAACAACAACAAAGAAAAAACAACTGTTGTACAGAAGACTTTTTTTTTATTTACAACAAAATGGAAATCTACACGACACAGGCTTTCTAAAACTACACATTTAAAAAAATGCAAAATGATTTTGATAGGGACATTTGTTTTTCAACATTCAGAATTCAATCATTAATTTGAAGAATCTAACCGACCAATACAGACGGAACTGATTTTGTGATTATAGTATTTTATGCCACCAAACCACCAATGGAAGAATAATGGCTGAAGCACAGCATGATGCTGCAGTGTGGGTGACATGTCCATAGAAATAGCTGCTGAGTCAGCTTTGTAAAAGGTGCACAGCACTCCTTCATTACACAACCAGTTCATTTATTAAATACCTCGACTATCTGGAACTCTCAAAAGCCAATAATAAAAGAAAACGAGGCGGAAAAAGGAACCAATGTCATAAATATGACCTAAACCAGTCAGGTCATTTTTTTTTATTTTTTTTATCTTGCTTGTGTTTGCAACTGCATCAAATATGACATTGCTTTCATATCATTTTAATACATCTACCTAAAAACAAATACTTCAAGGTCATGTTCCTTTTTGTGTCTTTGATAACAGATCACAGACTGTATTTTAGATGTGGATTTAGCCACTAGGTTTCAAACTAAGGCCAGTAACAAAGTGCCTTTACTAGCACTTCTTCTAATAGCCAGTAGGGGATGACGCTACTGATTGAAAAAAAGATCGTAATGTAATTAAGTCTAAAAAATCTGAACACGTTTAATCTAAATCACTACTTCCAAGTCATCCCCAAAACAGAACGATGTTCACTTAGAATGCTCAGATTTAAGGTAAAAAAAAAAAAAAGAGAGACAAGAAACAGGGTTTGTTTTATCTCTATTTAGTTGGTCACCACCAGGGCCCAATTAAAAGTTCTCCCTCAGTGTGCAGTGTTTGCTAGCCCAGTTAGCATCCAATATAATATTACAGTAAACATCTACTACGTAAATAAAAAGAAAAAACAGTTGACTGTCATTATGCCTCACTCGGGGCTCGAGTACTACGTCCACCTCTTATATACAGCCGATAATACGAATGTAATATTTCTGCAACCGTCATTATTTTCCATACAGTCATAGAAAAGGAACATTGAGTTTACGAGCTAGCATCAATTCTTTAGTTAGACTAAAGTCTTTAAAGGCAGTCATATCAGGTATATCCAGACAGCTTTTCTGAAGTGTTAAGGCTATAAGCTAGCATACTAATAAAAACAGTATTATTTCATTAAAAAAACAAAACAACAAAAGCAGGCCTACACAAGATACACCTTGTTGCAAAATATGTTATGAGAGGTCAGAGGAAGAAAAGTGTTTTTTTTTTTCTTCAGTTTTGCTGAAATGTTTCTATTTTGAATTGAAAGTGTGAAGCAGTTAAATGTAAAGAAGCTGTTGATGCCGTACATATCATGAATAAGAGTTATGATTTATTTTGAAATATTGTACAGGTAAGCAAGACGGTACATTGCCCTGAATAATAGTCCTATGGATACATGTAGCTTGTAATCATAATAAAGTGGTAAAACCTACGATATAAAAACCGGACCAACAAACCGGTAGTCTTTCTTTCTGCCACCACAGTGATTTCCTTAGTTTTCAATTTACAGTGATCCTTTGTCTCTGTATGTAAACACCAGCTCCACGCCTCGTCTTATTGTCCTCTACAATCCTTTACACCTCTGCTTGTTGCTTGATAATAGTTTAAAAGTCGTGTGCTTGGGACAGGAAGGCATTCTGAAGAAAAACCCTGAATGACAGATTCATTTCTGCAGGAACATATTCCCGCAGCTTGCTTTGAAATCATGCATTAGCCTGCTTATTCAAATGTATCACAAGTTAAAGTTAGAGCGCAAAGTGTTATCTGTTAAAAATATACTGTATCATATTGATTCTTTAACAGGAGTGTTGTTAAAAATGTCTCCATCAGAAATACATTCTATTTCAGCACCAACTCCAAGTGATATGTTTGCTCTTCATTTTAAAATCAAATCACCAACATTATGTCTTAAGTGGTATAAAGATGCCATATCTTCATTAGTGCAAAATGAGAAAAAAGAATTGAGCAGCAAATACCTGTAATCATCTTAAATTGCTTTAGACATCAAAGCCAAAAACATCAATTTCTACAGGCACTGGATTTGTTTAATGACATAAATCAATCAGTAAAAGGAGGTTTGACAGACAGACTTCACTTCAGTGGTTTTGAGGTTATAACCGTTACGCCGAATCTGCAAACATCCTACTTCATTTTCCTTAAAATGGTTGTAATAGTGTGAAAATGATGAATGATATGATAAAAAGAGCAGAAAAAAAAAGACAGAGCTTCAGACTGAGGACCAAAGTCCGGAAACAGAGATGCTTGTTATTACACCCTCCAGAAGTTCCCAGAAGGTGAGGGCAAGGCAGCGCAGGCTCGGTTCTCACTGTCGGTGTGTGTGTGTGTGTGTATGTGTGTGTGTGTGTGTGTGTGTACACACACATCCACATGCTCAGCGTATGCATGTAGACTGTGTGTTTGTGTATGTCTGTGCAGGTATAGGTAGGTTTCTCCTAGAAACCGGTGGAGTGGACAGTTGGTATGGGGTAGAACTTGGAGATGCGGCTCTGGGAGGAGGGGTTAAGGCACTCCGACTCTCCGCTCATCTTGAAGAACACTTCCTGTTCCTGCAGCTTCCTAGCAAACTCTTCCTCCAGAGCCTGAAGGATGCAAACAGACACAAATTAATTTCATAGGATCATTTTTAAAATATTCAAGGACACTTTTTAATATAGTAAATATAATGTTTTAACATAGGAAAAACTGTTACATCAGTAATCACAAACAAAACAAACCATTTTCATTTTCATAACATTGACACATTCAAAATGATATTTCCTCTACTTTAGTGGATGGACAACAGGTCACTCAACACGGCTTCCTGCTCAGAGCAGATCACTGCCTTGGTCATAAAAAAGGGAAGGGATGATAATGTGAGAAGATTTTATCACAATAAAAACTACAATCTTGGGGTACTTGGAAATGGAGGAGTCTGGTTTTCGATGTGTGCAGTGAAGGCTGGTAGTAATCATCTCGGAATAAACAAATACCTTCTTCCTGGGTCGTAGTTTCTCTCTCCACTCCTTCAGCTCTAGGCTGTGCTCCTCGTCCAGCTCCTTCAGCTTCTGGGTCTCATGTTCGATCAGCAGGTGGCACTTTTCATTCTGAATGACACAGAGGGATGCCATGTGAGAAGAAAATCACTTTTTTAATTGCAGGGGGTAGAGATGAACTTCTTTTGTTAAAGAGCGGGATTCTTTAAAGTAACAGGAAACAATTACATTTGTCCTGTCAAAGAGACAATATTAAATCTGAAAAGATGCATAAAAAGGCTCAGGTTCACACATTAAATGTTTGATTTTACAATCATGGTAAAGTTCAATGTTCTTGAAAGTGTCTACCTGTAGCTGCTGGAGCTCTCTGACGTTGGCATCACACTGCAGCTGCAGGTCTCTCATCTGGTTCTCATGTTTCTGATGCTGATGGAGCCTCTCGTTCTTCTGCCTCTTCTCTTCCTGTGCAGCGAACTGGACAACAAAGATATGATCAGGCTTCATAAGTCATTCTTCATTTAGGCGACTGTTTGCTTTGGCTTTCCAGCTGATTTCTTTTCTCCATAAAGCTTGTTACCTGTTTGACCTTCTCTCTCTCCTGCTCCACGCTGATGGTTGCTCCGGTGATACGAAGGCTCTTCTTGAACATGGCCATGCGGGTCTTGGCCTCGCTGCGCTGAATCTTGGGCAGTCTGGTTCTCTCCTGTGTCTGCTTATTCTTCAGCTCCTCGATCAGACGCTGGTTGTAGCGCTGCATCTGCTCCATCTCCTGCAAGAGGAACAACACATAAGGAGTTAACCTTCCAGTGCAACTTTTTCCAAATACATTTTTTTTATGCTAATTGTTGAAGCTAAATTCTGACAGATTGAATGAAAAAAAAAAAAGAGAAAGAAAAAAGGCTTTGGCTCTTATTCAGCACGGACCTTCTCGTGTCTCTTCAGCAGCTGGTGTCTCTGCATGAAGTACTGGTCTTTGAGCTGCTGTTTGAACAGCTGGTGTTTCTCCTGCAGATGGCGCTCTTCCAGCTCCCACATGGCAGCCTCCCGTGCTGTGAGCAGGCACACAAATGAACACAAAACAAAGCTAAATCATCACACAGTAGAATCATTCATAGGTTTATTTTAGGGGAATTTACGACTTTCTGCTTGACTTGATGTTATGCAGCGGAGAGACACTAGATGGAGCAGTTGTCAGCTGAAGTTCCCTCATTAGAAGCAGAATTTTTCAGATACTTATGTCAACCAACATCAACTTTGCTACTGAGGTTTCAGCTTTTAAGCTTTCAACTATCTCACAATTTCTATTCCCGCTCAAAGCTCTTTACAAGCTCCTGAAGCAGCGTCCCAACCTCCCATGACTTGGTACACACAGCTCATTTCTCAGAAGTGTTGTTTGTGTTGCTCCTGGCACATTAAGCATGGGATTAAGTACCAGCAGCAGCAGCGCTAACTGCTAACTTGCTGCTGCTCACTGCAATCATGCTGGAGCAGCTTTTGTCGGTGTTAGAAAGGATAAAGGGAAGAATTTATTCTGCCTCAAACGAGATTGTTCACTGCTGATCTGAGTTGCTAAATATAGGATGATTACTTTAAATGTTGTAACACACTAAACACATCAGGAAAGCACACCTGAGATAAAAAATAAAAAAAAACCTCCAACAGCTAATGTAACACATACTTTAGAGAAAAGGACGCAGACAGGGAAGTGAGTATCACATATATATATATATATATTTGTCTTAAGTAACCCCTTCCATCCCACATTACATGAAAGCAACATGCATATATCAAACGTACCTCGGAGAAGCTGCTGCTTGTGGTTCAGGCAGTCTCTCTCGATGGTGGCGAGCTCGTGTTTGTGTTGCTGGATTATCTTCTTCAGAGCGCTGTCCAGGTCCTGCTGCTGCTTTTGAAGAAACTCCTGTTCCTGGATGAAGCATGACAAAGATCGTAATTATTTAAATATGATGAAAACAGGTCCAGGTGTAAGTCTACAAATGCACAGCATGTAAAGAATCAGACAAAACACAATCAGATCAGCGAGGCTTCAACTTCAAATGAGAAATCTGTGTATAAGTGAGGCCCTGACAGACAGAGATAATCATGTCCTCTGACTTTATCTTCACTTCAGATTAAACACAGTTTAAAGAGATGAACCAGACATCAACGAGTGGAGATGGAGGCCGTTTCACCTGAGTGTCAGTCACATTCATCTGGCCTACTTTTGCACGGGGATGTAGGGATGTAGTACTCAGTAAACTCAACAGTTCTGAAGCTTTCAACTCTCTGCCTGTTTATAAAACAATGCTACATTTTCTAAGCTTAGCAGAATTATTCTTAGCATACGCTCTCAAAGCTTTGGCACCAGCCTTCATTATTAATTGGTCGTCATTTTGCAAACGTCCATGAGATCCTCTGTAGCCAGTTTTTAAACAAACCTTGACACAGATTAGAATATCTAGACCTCTTTCACCACAGAAAACATTTCCTGTAACCTGTTGCCAGCCTTCCTTTAGTTTATATTTAATTATTTCGCTCCTTATCTTTTATTTTATTACTCCTGTGATTCTGATCTTTAAAAGAAGGTTTTATTCTAAGCAAAAACCTTTTCTCGTTTTTCCCCCCCTGTATCATTTATTTATGTTCTTGATTTTTATCACACTGAATGTGCACTTGCTTCACTTCCCTGTTTGATTTCTTTACCTGCTTCCTAACTGAAATGTGAAGCACCTTGAGCTGCTGAAAGGTGCTATATAAAAACAGTTGTATTATCATGAAACATTTCCCAATGCAAAGTACTAAAGTGAATGTATTGTCCATTTCTTAGCACTGTCCCGATTCCTTAAAGAACAACAATTGTGAAAAAAATAAAAACAGATAAACATTCACAGAACTTCTGCAGCAGTAAATATTTATCTCTTGGGGACCAAATTAGAAAATTGTTGAAAGCATAGAACAGAAAGTGCAGCTTCTTGCTATTGACCCTTTTGCATGCACTGGTGTGTACTTCAAAGAATAATACCTTTTGATTTACGACACAAGAAGCTGTCACCCTGCATGCACCTTGCACAGGGCGCATGACAACAACTGAAGAGACTGAATCATAACATGGGCCCCTCCCTGTGGATCACTGTACATTACCCTCCTACATATTGCACTAAACACTGACCACACATTAAAAACCAGGTGGGCACTGCAACCTCAGGTAGGTGGAAGGTTTGGAGAGGAGAGAAAAAGTCAGAAAAACATAAAAAATAGACTAATAAATAAAAATGTTGAATAACTTTCTGCATGCTGCTCTCACACAGTTTGAAGCCTGTTCCAACACGATAGTTTATCTGAGAGGGGCAGGTAGAGGAGATCAAACTTCAAAATGAACACAGGAATATAAACCCTCATTACCTCCTCGGGTGGGGCCTGGATTAAATCCTCTTTAATATGTTTTAATGATAGTGTTTGTAACATGCTTATGACACAGTTCAACTTCCTGTTTGGCCAATATGGAGGTAGCCATGAGCAATAGAGGAAAATCAAATATGACAAAAGCTGTGAATAGATTAGCACTGGTTGAGAAAATAAATGAGAGGTGGCAGGCAGACTGATTAATCCTCTGTGCAGCTAAACGCTGGTTATGTAAGCACTTATAAGACAGATCAGAAGTCCATGTGTGCGCCCGAGTATCAAAACAACCCACCATAAGCAGAACATTTACAAAGCTAACTAAAACTTGATGAAGTGGACATGCTTACCTCTTTCTTGCGGTTCTTCAGCATGTTCTGGTACTTGGAGAGTTCTTTGTCCTGCTCAGCTTTGATGCGCTTGGCCTCGTCTCTGAGCCGGTTGGTGTGCTCCTGCTCCAGCCTCTCGATGGTCTGTTTTTGCTGTCGCTCCAGGTTCTCCACCTCCTGATCGTACTGACGCTTCTTACTCTGAAAGACACGGGTGGAAACATCAGAGACGTGAAAGATGTGTAAAGTTTTAGGGCAATTTTGAAGAAGATTAGATGAAAAGAACCTTAAATAAGGTCCAATGAGCAAAGTCTAAGTCTTAAAGAGCCCATATTATGCCCTTTTTGGGGTTCATATATTTAATATATGTACCTACTAAAGTATGTTCACAATAGCTAAAGTTCTAAAAAAGTGTCTGTTTTCATGTACTGCTGCTCCATGCACCGGCTCACTTCTGACTCTCTCTCTGAGGCTCTGAAGTGCCCACGTTCAGAATCCCACGTGTGTCAGGTCTGATCTGATTGGTCGGCCTGTCGACTCTGCCGTAATTGGTCAGTCGTTCAGCACAGTTCTCGAAAATGTCCCACCTCTTTTACCATATTGGGAATGTAGCCACTGGCTCCGTCCGAGGGGAGCATAAACATTAGCACCTTAGCACTACTGTGCTACCGCAGGCTACGGCATATCGTGGGCGTGTTACAGAAGTTAATGGGAGTGCAACATGAGCTGCAGGGCTTGCCACAACGAGCCAATGGGCTTAGATCAGTGATCTCACACTGACAAGACGTCACACTGACACATTTTTATCGAGGGGGGCTAGAACCGAGCGTTACATGCAGCTAATGCTACAGCTAACAGGAGGACGTAGGAGAAGCCATGTTTCCGCGGACTTTGAATTTTTGCACATAGATGTGCCTAAACATGCACATGACACTTGGAAAACACACGAGAGAGCATATAAAACCAGAAAAAGCATAATATGGGACCTTTAAGTCTTTGACCATATTTAAGAAGAATGAAGAAGAGGACTATTCAGAGATTTCCAAAAAACAGAAATAATTAACATTTTGGAATTGAATTCAATTAACAGGAGCATCAACATAAGACGATCTTAGGACATGATACACCTTTGAGAGGTTGCAGGTGTGTATGTAGACTTTAAAATAGATCTTTTTCCAGTTGCTTTTGACGGCGCTGGGCCACAGTAGTTGGAAGGAATTCCTTTGTAAGCTACTTAACACGACATCTTTGACATTAACACACTACATTTACTAAGGCAAAGATATCAAAATATCTGGATGTTTGTGCAGTACATGATAGTATCAGCCTCAGATGAATCTTTTACACTTTTAAGGCTCTATATGCAATTTTTTTCATCCAGCAGATGTCGCCCTTGAGCACCAGCATGAAACCAAAACAACTCGCGCTGCATTGTTGTGTTAGCATGCTAATGCTAGTGATCTTTATTATGCTCGTATCTTCACACTGCATGTAAATTTACCTGAAATGAGCGTGATCTAGAAACACAGTTAAGCAGTGAGTACAGTATGTTATTCTTCTTTTCTCTAGTCCCTCAATTAAACAACTTTTATACTCGAGGGGAGGAGTCAGCCGGCCGTCCAGGCGATATAAACAAACTGAAGATAGGACTCTGAAAACTCTGAAAACATCACAGACAGTGGGACTCGGGTGTTACACCCATTGTAGACAGTCATGACTCACAGAGTTATTTTCAGAGGATATACTTGATTTATATTATATTTAAGTGTGAAAAAAAGCATATAAAGACTTTAACATCTGGACAGGTTTACATCCAACACAGTCTAACAAAGAAGCACCATTAAAGCCTGGACAAACTGCCTGCCTGTAAACGGCTTTACAGTCGTTTGAATGTATCGTGGATCATTTTGAATACTGGCTGTATTGATGTGAATGCAAAAACAATTATCACTACTGAGTCAGGTTGTCAACATTCTCCATACTTCACCACGTGTTTTATAACGATCTCTGTAATTTTAATGATGATGGTATCAAAAAGTACCAAAACTTTAAAAAAAAAAAAAGTCAGGTGTCCGAAGAAAGGAATTGTCAAAAATTGCAAGCAAACTCCTGCATGCTGTCCTTATTGCACAAATATGACATGTTCGGCTTGGGAATCTGTTTATTACAGAAAATAATTTAAAGGCCAACTGATCAACATCTTCATCTCATGAAATATCATGAATAGAGAGAAAAGGTAAAGCATGGTTGTCTCAGCAGACTGTCCTACAGAGACTTTTAAGAGACATCTGAAGTGTTGTCAGATGCATTTGAGCCAAAAAGAAAATACTACAAAATGTAAAAAGTCAGCAGATTCAGCACCGACATTTCTGAACCGAGTGACTCACCGTTGTCTCCTGTTCAAAGCGCCTGTAGATCTGCTCCTTCTGTTGCTGCAGCTTGTTGCTGAGCTGCTGCTGGGCCCTCTGCTCCTCCTTCTGCAGGAGACGCAGCTCCCTCAGCTCCTGGCGCCTGGAGAACAGGAGAGACAGAGAGAAATAATAAAAGTTATGTGTCTTACTTAGAATAAAGTGGTTCAAGGTGGTGAGGAAAAAAAAAAAAGGTTCAGCATTTCTAAAGATTATCTCCTCACAGTGAGCTAAGGATCCTGGTACCATTTACATAAGATTTGCATAAACTGATGCACATGGTGTATGCAAAGTAGGGCTGAATACCTCAGGTATCTCATCTCCTCGTTCTTGGTGTCATTGTCAGTGATGATCTTTGATGTAGTCACGCTAACTTCAACTCCATCCACCATGAATTTACGAGTCTTCTTCAGCGTCTTCTTCTGGCGCCGGGTGTCCTATTGAAACAAGAAAGAAGTGTATTACTTTTTTTCTGTATCTATGCAGGATGTCATACAGTGTCTGATATTTGTGGACTGAGTGATTTACCTGTATGGAAACAGATCCTGGTTCTTTTGTTTTGGACAGAAAGCTTGAGATGGACAGATTCAGGTCCACACTGCTGTTATCAGCAGCAGAGCCACTCCCCGAGTCGGAGTCTTTCTCTTTGTCATCCTTAGCTTTGTCTGGAATCTTCTTCTCCACCTCATTTTCCTTTTTGGGGACAACTTTATCTTGCCCTGGAAGAGTCACTGACACCTTCAGATGCTTGTATGGGTCTTCCTCCTCATCTGCCGGTGTGTTTGGTTCCTCACCAACGTCGTTCTTTTCCTCCTGAGGAGGCTCAGTGGACTCTGTGGTGGTTTGTGGACTGCTTGGAACCTCGGCTGTGTCAACTTCCTTTTCATCCTCAACCGCTATCTCCAGGTTTTGCATTTCCTCAGCAGGTACCCCTGTTTCAATCTCTGTGTCCGGGGAGGCATCATTAATTTCTGCTTCAGGAAGCTTCTCCTCTGCTGGTTTATGTTCCACCTCTCTATCCTCAACTGGAGTGTGTTTACCAGCAGCAGCAGGGGCAGCAGGCTCCTCCACAAAGCTTGTGTCAAGCACATGGTTGGCCACGGGGAGCTTGGTAGGTGTGGGCACCGGCAGACTTGGCTCAACCTTCTCGGGGACTGGTTCCAAAACGGAGGGCGAGAGGGGGACCTTTTCATCCTCTGAGCTGGCAACGCTGGCATCGGAGGGGGCGCGTTTGTGGCCCTACGGGAGAAGTAAGAAGTAAAAGAGCAGAGTCAGAAATGTGGGTTCTCAAAAGGACACAACACAATGGGGCTGAGCTGATGTACAAATTGTTTTGGGGTGTTTCTTGCTGGATCAGCATTTCAGTAGGCATTGATTGATTTTAAATCAACTTTTTGTTGTTGAAAAAAACAAACAAATTGTACTGCCAAAATCCTTCGATGACATACTCAGTTAAATTATTTTATCAAACCAACACTGAAAAGCCAAAAGACATTTAAGTTTTCATTTTTAAAAACATTTTGGACACTAGGTTCGCTCACTCGCTGGGCGCCGACAATGACGTCATTGCTGCTGCATAACTAAAACGCGCAGCTTAACACCGGCTGAGGAACAATAATAACGGTAAATAACAGCAGGAATAATATTGATACCTTATAAAATACAGTTGTTTCACAAAACAATTTTAAAAATACATACATCTAAAACACTTAATTTTAAATAATTGACTCAACATATTTTCACACCAAAACTCATTATTGTTGCTTACAGACTCTGGTCTCGTGTCTGGCATCATCATTAGGAAAAAACTAATGTTACTCTGAAATCTGAAAACCTTTTTCATAAAGAGTCAAGGATTTTTAACAATCAAAATGCCTCTGAATATTCATTTGTGCTGCTGATTCTCCATGAGCTTTTGTGTTTCTCCCTTTCAACTCGCAAAAAGCCATGAACCGCAATGCATGATGGTAGATATTGCTTGGATAGTGACCATGGGTTGTACACTACTTTTCACAATGCATTGTGGGATACAATGAGTGGACTATATATGGTATGATCAAGCTCACTCAGAATTCGGACACCCCTACAAAATGACATATTGACTATAAAGTGAGTAGTGTGTGACTTCAGGATCAGTGTAAATTCATATTTCTGCTCATGTCAGGACAAAGTAATGGAGCAAAACAGTCAGATTCAACTAAGCAAACAACATTTCAAAGTGTTTTTTTGGTTAACCGTGTACACACCAGATGTGCTTCCGTCTCTTCCTCCTCTTCTTCCTCTTTGTGCTCCTCGATCTCCTCGGTAACCTCAGCCTTCGCCTCAGCTATGATCTCCCTTAGTGGCCTGCTGTCCGAAACGCTGGACACAAACGGATGCTGTGCAAATGATGGATTAATACACAACATGATTAGAAACCACATTTTATAACATTCACAACATAGACTCGCTCACATCACATATCTGACATTCTGAGACATGAATTGACCTCAAGAGAAATGTTCTTCCACTCTTTTGTCGATAAGATAAACCAAAGTAAATATTTTAATACAATGAAACAATAATGTGAAATTAGTCCACACTATCTTCCTTGAATCCTTCTTTCACACTCTTCCTCTCTGGAAGTTTCACATATCAGTCTGACATCCCAGAAAACAAACAAGCAAGTAAATCAAGCCTTATATCGGTCAGTAAACTAGGATGTTATGAAAGACAACACTTAACTAACTGCATCGACATTTCTTGAAAGCCTCACCTTTTTAGGTTTGGAAATCTGCTGGACATATTCTATAGCCGGTCTGAGTATGTGCAGCTTCTTCGATATCAAAACCTTCATCGGAGGCAGACCGCTATTCCGTATTTTCAAGCCCATTGAGTCTTCTTCTGTGTTGCACAATTCTTTAGCTGGAGCGTTGCATAGTTATGGCTGTGTCTGTCTGTCTGTCTGTGTGTGTGTGTGTCCTCGCTGTCTGTCTGTAAGTAAGAGGCTCTGACCTGGTGAGCACCTTAAACCCGATGGAAAAAGAAAAGCCTGTACAGCTGACGTCGGCTCGGGGCAAAGAGGGATGAGCGTCATTCTTGGCAGGAGGACACAAGGTGCAGTCCCTGACACAGTCCTGACAGCAGGCAGGTAAGATGATGCATGGCAGGTGGTACATGGGTGCGGAAATGGGTGAGCTAAGATTATGGCTTCTTTTTAGTGACCGGCTTCTGTGCAGTAAGTACTGATGAGAAGTTTGGAACTTTTCTTTAATAGATGTGAGTATTGTGGTGCAATTTGAAAGATAAGATAGTCCTATTTTTCTACCATTTTCCATTTTTCACCACTTGAGGCCTACTCCGCACTTTATTTTAGTGTTTACTAACAACTGCTACTTAATCTGCTCACCTTACACCAGTACTCCCCACCCACAGACTCACACCTACACCTCTGGTCTCTGCTGCTTTCATTTTATAACTTAAGCTGAGCTGAATGTGCATGAGGCTTGTTGTTAAGAACTTAGCACATCAAAACTGTAGCAATCAATGGTTTGGAATGTATACACCACGCATGCTCACTTACAAAACAATGGCATGAGATAGTATCATATAAATGTTTTAACAAGAGGTTATTAAAACCACAGAACATCTCTCTGTCTTTCTGTTACTCTGCAGGATGTGTGTGATTTTCAAAGGACCCTTCAAGCAATAACTGAAAAAAAAAATTATTATTATAATTATAAAAAATTAGGGCGAGAAAACATTGTCCAATAATTCATCAATTGCATGATTTGTTTCTGTTTTCTGGGACTTCTTAAGTACACTTGCGTATGTATACAGTCCGATACAGCAGGCGGCAGTATGCACATAGTGGATTTGTAATCTGCCAAAAAAGTAGAAGCAATTATTTCTGAGGGCATGGTCACACTGGCCATCCGTACCGTGCCCAAGCACGCTTCAACGCTAAAGTCCAGTTTGTTTGGCCAGTGTGAACGCTCCGTATCGTGCTCAGGCACGGTACACTTCCTTGGCTTTGGCACACTTCAGAGAGGTGTGCTTCAGCACGGTACACTTCATGCACGAGCACAAGCACGCGGGTACACACCGCTGACAGCCTTCATTATGGAGAAATCCAGAGTTTCATGGCTGTATCTGACTAACATTACACAATATAAGACACAAAGTAGCTGTCATGTTCTCTGTGTTGTTCTCTGATGTGCGGGCGTCCGCGCGGGAGTGCGTGCGTAAGTCCGCGTGGACGCCCGCACATCAGAGAACAATTAATTAATTTATTGCTGTGTCTGATTAATGTGCGGCTGCGGACTCGGCCGCGCGTCTATTTTATTTTTAAATTTATTTATTGCTGTGTCTGATTAAAATGGCTTAAAATAAGCTGTAAAGTCAGAAAAGTAGCTGTCATGTTCTGTGTTTTTCTCTGATGTGCCGACTCGGACTCGACTGCGCGTCTCTTTTTCTCTCTCTCTCTCTCTCGTCCGCCTGTTTGTAAACTGAGCACGCTTCATAATAACATACATGCATGTGTTGTATTACGACGTTATGTACAAGAGGTAATCGTGCTTAGGCACGGATAGTCCTGTGTAGTGTGACCGCGGGCGCTGCGGGGGGGCAAACTTGCTTGGGTACAGCATGGTACGGATGGCCAGTGTGAGGCCTGAGACACCAACAACGACCCTCTAAATCAGGGATGGGCAACTTTGGTCACAGCAAGAGCCACATTCATTTAATTCTCACTGCCAGAGGGCCAAATTGTAGAATACAAAAAAGATTACAATCAATTATGTCTCAAACTTAATGCAACATATACCAGTGATCAAATATTATTATGGACATATTTCTGGTTTGTATGATTTCATGGCAGATTTTGTCATGTTTTCTTCATGTTTCCAATTAATTGATGTGTAAAAATTGACCTGAGGGGCCACGTTGAGGGTTGATGGGGGCCGCATGTGGCCAGTTGCCCACCCCTGCTCTAAATACTTCCACATCTACTGTGTATCTTAGAGCATGAAAATCATAAAGCGGTTGACTTCCTTGTTTGAGAACGGTTGTGTTCACCTCTTCAGCAGACCGGCTTGAGTACACGTGTCGTGCCCTAGACCACCTATTCAAGCGGAATCAGGCACAGTACCCGAGTATGGTCACACTGATCAAATGAACTGGACTTTGATGTCAAGTGTACCCTGATGTGAAACCACCCTGAGTCCATGTGAAAGTTACCTGTAGTAGTTGTGAAGCACCCCATCGGTTGTCAACATGCTTGTCCAGACACCGCCTTAAGAAATCACTGAACTCTGGGGACCTTAAGAGTGGAAGTGAAAAACAATAGACTTAAATATAGAAAATATACAAATATACAAAATGCAATACTACCAATGCATGACCATCAAAGCCAGGAACCTCACGGTACCTACTCCCTTATCCCCGACAGGAGGAGAGATTTACTGAGTGACTCACCAGCGTGACGGCTGCATCAGGGTTGGGGGATCTGCTTTGGCTATTTTCAGCAAAACTCTCATGGGGTTCATCTCGTGATTGGGCGGCTCAATCTGCGCCAACTCAATCAAGGTGACCCCGAGGGACCAGATATCAGCCTTGTAGTCGTAGGGACGATCCTTTGAGGTCTCACACATCACCACCTCTGGAGCCATCCTGAAAGGAACGGAGAGAAGTAATTTAAAGGAGTGTTGATTACATTATGTTCAAGAAAGATAAAAAGGCAAACTGTATGCTGAACTTAAAAAAAAAAGAATTTCTGTAAGTAAGATGACAAAAAATATTGAAAGTTGATTATGAAATCCAAGTTCACTCACCAGTAGGGTGTTCCAATGAAAGAGTCTCTCCTCTGTAGTGTTTTGGTGTTTTTTGCAGATACACCAAAGTCAGCTGGAAAACAAAAAAGACAAAAGATTAGCCACAAAATCACCACTGTCACCATTTATTGTCCAGACGTGTGCACACAAACACAAAGTTTGGTTTAAAGTAAGAAACAAAAAGAAGATAGCAGAGGTGAAATCAGCTCCTAGCTAGCTCTATGGGGGAACTTCACAGTGCCTGTCAGTCGAGAAATGTAATTAGTGTTCTCATTCAGAATTGAAGTGTTACTTTTAACACAGTCACAGAACAAATATTCTCCCCGACACTCTTTCTTTCTGCATTTGCACAATGTCCTCATATGTGAGTAACACCTCATTGTTGGCCCTGCAGGCCCATGCACAGCCCCTCTTTGTGTGTCATGTGTAATGTGTTATGTCTTTGGACAGAATGTTAGTAGTCTGATGCTCGGAGCTTGTAACATCCACCAGCAGTGACTCATACCCCTCTAAGTAAGCTACATAACTGCATCTGCTGTGAACAAATCTTTGTGTACAATCTGAGGAGCAGGTCAAAACAATCTTTGAATGTGTTCATTTTTTTCATGTTTCTTTCAAGAGTGTCCAGCATCAGCCCCTCACAGTTCTTTTTAAATTTACATTCAACAGATTCAAATGTGGATTAGAGATATGAGGCAAAAGTAAATGCATGAGATGACGGGGACAACATGCTAATGTTCCTAAAACAACTGCAGGTCAGCTGCTGTGGCCCACTGATTCTGCCTGCTTATCAACACAGTTAACAAAAGGAGCCGAGGGTTTCACATACAGTTCAGGAAGCAAATGAGGTTCTTTAAAACTAACAAAAGTTCAAACACTCCTCCTGTGTTATCGAGCCCAAACACTGAGTCACTTGAGAACACTGCTAACCTTTTAAACTCTGACCATTCAGGGCGCACTCACACTAGGCCCAGTGGTCCTGTACCATGCTTAAGCACTCATGCTAGTCAAATGAACTGGACTTTGAGGTTGAAACGTGCTTAGGCATTATACCGATTGACTAGTGTGAGTACGTCCTAAAACTCTGGGGTTGCATTTTCATGTGTACCTTCAGAATCTGAGACTTTTGGAAACAAAGTGCAAACACCCACATTCCCTTGCTGATTGGTTCCTATTATTCATGTTGCATCCTTAACTGATATGTCATTTATTTAGAATGTAAACTCTTGCCAAAGGGAAAACAAATGTTGTGTATGTATTAAAATCTGTAAGAATAAGTAAGATCTGCATCTGCAGACCTTGAACTTTAAAAAGGAGATCCAGAGTTCTGAAACAGTGATGTTGGCTGAATGGAGATCGTTCTGAAAGACCTGGTCTTACCCAAAAATTGCTACTTGCATTAAAGATTCTTCGTCCTCCTCCTCATCCAAGTTTTACTTGACAACAATCTTTGGATTCAGTGTGACTCTCTGAATTCAATCAGACTGTTCATCTTAGATCAACCCTCATAAATCTAAGAAATCTAAGACAATAGTACAGTACACCCCTCTAAACTCCAGAATTTGCTGCTGTAAAAACAAACTGTAAACGTCAAGATGTACTGTATGTCAGTGCTCAATAAACAATTTAGCTGTCATGTTTTCATTTTAGATCCAAAACAGTAACTCCCCCCCTCTCAAGTACTTACAGCTCCACGAGAGAACACACAACAGGAAACCATAACTAGATCAATTTCACAAGCATTCCCTTTCCAGCTTTAGGATTATTTTTCCACACAAATACTTCAATTGTTAAATCAGTTTAAAGAGTCAGGTCAGTTTGAATGTTACATATTTCAATGTTTCCGTTTATTATCCGTCACAAAAAAACTGAAACAAAATAAACCCTGGTCAAAGCATCATAGAGGCACAAGATTCTTCATCATGACTGAGTTTTTTTTTTACATGCATTAAGTTTAATGTCATGAGAACAATCATGTGACTTCTCTGAGCTATGAACAAGTGCTGACAAACATCAAAGCAGTTTTATTTTTCTTCTGAGCCTCTGAGCTATATGAAACCACATGATCGCTCAGCTTCACACAGTTTATTTACACATCTGTGTGTCAATGATGAAAACAACTTAGATATCTGAATATGTAGGATACACGTGTGAATGATTTGTATCACTGCACAGATCATTCTTGAGCCATTTCCAGTAGTTCACTAATGAGGAATAATGAGATGAATACATGGAGATATACACACATACACTTCTAGACCCTGAACTAATGTGTGATTTTCCTTTTTGTATCTATAACAGTGTCATGACTGAGCCATCAAAAAAAGGACCTGCAGGGCAAAACAATCCTCCTTTGCTTTTAACTTTCTCAAACACACTGTATGTCCCTGATGACATGGATTCTCTTTTCATCCACTTCTCCTATATACCAGTGCTCATTAGGCATAACCAATGTAGGGGTGCAATCAAATAGATTCTGACAGGTTGAAGAGACCAGATGGACCATGACTCACGAGTAACAGTTACAGATAAAGTTTAGAAACATATGTCTACATTGTCTTCACAAATGTTACATGTCTGAAATATTTCAAGCAAATAAATAAATAAATAAAAAATCTGGAATAAAGCAGTAATTCATTGATTACATTTTAAGTTCTATGCAAGATAGTCCCTTTTTGTCTTAAGTTAAGTATTTATGTGTATGGACGTTAAGCTTTTTTTTTTTTTTTTTTTTTAAATCGGCAGGTACACAGGTGATGTTACTTAAAAAATTGACACATTAAAAACCAAATAAAAAATGGTTTAATAATAAAAAACGTCACTTTTTTTTAACATTCTTAGGTGGATAGATGAAGCTAGAGTGTCTGCATGCTGAGGGGCTCATTATGAAGTTAGCTCAGTTTTTTGGGTAAGATTTCTTTAGTGTTTATCACCCCATGGTGTTGGAGCGGAATTATTTAAAAAAAAAAGTCTCCTTCTCTCCAGCACAAATGTTTCCAGTAGGGGTGCAGAAATGCAAAATTTTCTCTAATCGATTACTCTTCCCACTGTTAAAGCGAGTACTCGAGTAATCGTTTTGTAGTTCTTTTTTTTTCTGTGATTCTTTTCCCCCACGGGAGGCCCCGCCCCAACTATGAAGCGATGCCGACTGTATCTACTGATTCATTTGAATTTTCAGGATTTTAATAATTGTTAGTAATAGGCCTTTGTGTTATCGTTCAAATTAGGAAATTTCTTACTTCAACAGACAGCAAACCTCAAATAAAAATCAACACAGACATATCTTCTGACCGTTGTAACACTTTATTATAATTAGAGCAGTGAGTGTGGCGAGCGGACGTGCAGACATCAATGCGCACTCATCGCACGTTGAAGCTGTTTTGACAGAAACATTGTGTTAACAAAGACTACAGTCTGCAGTGTAGAGCCCACTTTACTCTGGTAAATGAAGGTACAATAGAACAGGTGAACTATTTAAGTGTCTGTTTCATCTTTCTCCTCTGTGCGTAATGACACACTCGCTCGTCCGTCCGCTATGAGCTATTTCTCCCTATAAAGGTTGTTCCGTTTTGTAGTTATTAAAAGAATAATCATCTAAAATTCCAAACTATAGGAAAACATCTAGTTATGCTGCTCTGTCCTGGATGATCAAACATCATTGGTTTGGGTGGGTAAAGCGGTAATCGCAAAGTGAAAGTCCTTCTTTTTCTGTGGACTAAAAAGACATTTTGAACTGAACTTTCGTAGATCAAATTGCATATTTCATTTGTTTGGGACTTTTTGTTCATTGTGAATTCATAAAGGGGTAAATTAAAGGGATATTTTTGTTAGGGTAGCAGCGTATTCAGCACAGAGCCTTTATCAGCGCTTTGTTTGTCATCTATTTTCTTTTTGCGCTTGTGCACCTGAAGTTTTATTTCTGTTTGAGTGTGCTCCTTTTTTTCTGTTTTGAATTAGGCCTATCCTAGAACCCACAATGCAACAAGAAACATTTACAAAAATGTGGACTACAAAACCATTATCGATTACATTTTTTTTTTTTTTTAACCGATTATTATTTAATGATCGGGTACCCGAATACTTGTTTGCACCCCTAGTTTCCAGTAAATAAAACAGGGTAACATATAACAAAGCACTTTTATGTTAAAAATCTGTGTTTCTCTGAGGCTTTTTGAGGAGGGCTGCAGGGGCTGCGAGCCAAGCTGCAACTGAGATTAGTTCAGATTGTTTTTCTCAACACTTCCAAGCGTCCAGTCACTAAAATCCTTCATTTCAGTTCAAAGGTACAAGTTGAAATGTACAAGATCTAAAAAGTGGAAAATGTGTTTTGCCCTTTTAGAAACAATTTAGATGATGGCAAGGTGGAAGGGGCTGTTGAGTTATTTCTGTTGTTAAAAAGGTAAAATTGTAAAATCCGCTGTGTAAGACACACTTTTAATACCAATTTCATTGAGAAAAAGTGTGCTGCCTTATACTCCAGTGTGACTAATATACCACATGCTGCCTGACACACAGGTTGTCATAACCACGAGTGCAGACGCTACCATCACCCTCTTCACGGGACCTGCGATTGAATATTCATCCCCATCCATTGTGTATTGCAAGCTGTGCTGGGAAACATTGTGACACAGACCAGACAGGCTGCACGACTTAAATATATTTTCCCTCATTATGTCATAATCCTTCCTATATTGTTCAGTAAATAAACCTTGTGGAGCACACTTCTGATTGAAAGACTCCTATGTTAAATGTAATGAGTGAAAGAAATCAGAATGCAGGTAGACAGTTTCAACCTTTTTTCTCTCTGGGAAACCTCTCAAGTCAGACTGCGTCTTATATACCGGTGCAACTTATATTCCAAATTTGAATGTAGATCTATAATAATAATAATAATAATGATAATGTTTTTATGTAATCCATGCACAGGGTTGTTTTAATGCCAAACCTTTGGAGCTACCCAGCTAGAAAAAAGAAAGGATGTACTTTGTGGCCTTGACAGCAGGATATGACTTTGCCCCTTACCCAGTTTGACGTCACCGTTCAGAGTGAGGAGGATGTTTCCAGCCTTCAGGTCTCTGTGGATGATGTTGTTATTGTGGAGGTAGACGAGGGCCTGCAGAGTCTGCCTACACACCACCCTAATCTGAGGTTCTGTCAGGGCTCTCTCCAGTTCTGCAGGGGGACGAGGGTCACACAAACACATGCTTAGCATTCCTGAACCAGGAATTCACTAATGCAATCTAATCATAGACGGCAATGAGGGATAAGCTTCACTTGGTGTATTGATGAATAAAGACTGTCATATGTGGGTGGTCTACAGGGAAATTTTTTGTGAATGATGTTTGACCTTGTTTTTTTTTTTTACTGCTGCACTGAGGTACAACCTGTATGCAAAGAGGAAATGCTGACTCACCTAGCATAACTGCATCCACAGCCCCTCCTGCACAGAACTCAATGAGGATCTGCAAACGAGGGGAAAAAGAAAGACAGAGTCAATGTGTTTGTTTTTTTTTTGCATTTTCAACATGGGTATTTGTTTATGGAAAACCAGGTGCATCACACACAGAAAGAGTATTTGTAATGTGTCACACTGACAGTCTAAGAATTGTGTGACTTTCGTATTACGGTTAAAAACAGCAAAAAAGGAGATCACTCGACAATAAATAAAGTTCCAGGTGCAGGACCACAACAAGACTTAAAATGAAACAACAAAGTCAGCACACTAAATGTCCTTCAAGTTTCCTTTATCCGGGCAAGAGAGAGCAGCGTACAAAACAACAATGGGCGCTCTTCAGTACTAGGCCTTCATCAACGCTGATGATGACAATTCTAAGAATCAAATATGGGTCTTCATACCTTCCCCCCCCTGTGAGACAATGTATTAAAGAGTATTTTCTTAACAACACACTTGTAAATGAGGACCTCAATCAGTTTTTCAGAGCATTGTTTTGTACATGTCCAGCCTCTTGTCTGTTTAGGCTTAGCTGTGTGAATTAATCCTGATTTCATTTTATTGACCAAAACTGAAAGCTAATTTCCCCCAATTACAGCATACGATAAGAATAAAAACCATGACACCTCTATGATTTAACAATTAGCATTGAGCTATGCTACAAAACCCATTTCAAAGAGGTGAGACGGCCCCTCTATGAACAAAAGCTCTGAATGACCCCCATCACTTTCAGATCTATTGTGAGGGTCTGGATGGTTCTCAGATCCAGAGAGCAGTGTTTTATACATCCATGCATTTTTTTCTGCTGGAACATTCATTGTGCATGAACAAAACTCATATGGACTCAACATTATCATGTTCCCTGTTTACTAACTAAGCTTAGGCAATTTGAGAATGAACCTCCACCCAGCCGGTGTGAATGAAACACTGAGCCCTTGGAGGCATTTAGGAGCTTTCAGCATGGCTGTTGATGTAAGAGGATTGGCCCAGTTGGGGCCACATTGTGGAAAAAAGGTTTGACACAGCTGCTAGGTAGCTGGCTAGATAGATATACTGCCAGAGGCCTTATTCTGTAAGCAGGATTAAAGATCTACGGACAGAGCACCTTCATGGCTATGATTATGGAAGTAAGTAAGGTAGAGCTTCTGGAGCTGTGTTTACATACTTACTAGTATCACAGTTTTAAGTACGGGGTTAGGGTTACTACATTTATCTTATTCAGGACAACATGTTTACATGAAACATAAGAGTTCCTGGTTTTTCACATCTCTGTTAACGAGATCATGGCAGTATTAGTAGAGGTCAGGAAAAAATAGTTATCTTTTAAATACATTCATAACTTCCATAAATCGATTTTCTTTTCTTGGGCTAATCAGTCACTCCCTGCTAAGTGTTAAGGCTAGCTCTTTAACTCAATAGAATGCCAAATGTAGCAGCAAGAAATTCAGCCAGTCTCACAGATGACAGGAGTAGATCCTGAAGTACTAATTCAAAAATAGATCCATGAATCCAGAATCTTTTTGTATCGACAATAGATTCTGAATCGAACCGTGACCCCAAGAATCCAAATCGAATCGAATCGGGAGAAACCCAAAGATTCTCAGCCCTAGTATCATGGTTTCAGTTCATCCTAATGCAGTTGTGTCTTATTGCTCACCATCTCAGTCACTATTTTCTGTTCCAGCAGAGAATGTAAAGAAAACTCAATAAGCTGTATTTTTAAAACAATTAAAATAATGAATAGTATCCTGCCTTCTAATAAGCCGTTTTCTCATATGCACTCCAGATAATATCTAGATATTTACAGGAGGAACGCTCCGGAGATTCTCCCAAACTAGCCGTTCACATATGCTCCTCACAGCGGGGGACTTTCCCTGTCAGAGGGGAGGGGGATTTCTTGAGGTAAGACGTGACGTAAATAAACAACGCGGAAGTAGCGGCCGAAGCAACAGAGTCCGCTACACGACGTTATAATGAGAATATTTGTCTTTATATCAATGCTATGTGTAATCCAATGGAATGACAACATCCACAAAAGAGAGAGAAGAACATACTGACGAACAGAAAACAGAATGCAGACGTTTAATTACGTGCACGGAGATCGTAGAGGTCGTGTGCAGACACTTTAGACAGTCACTGTATATAAACGTCATTCTCTTTCTATTGGCTCAAATTGAAATCTCTGGAGTATATGCTGCCGCATTCAGACATCAGCTCACTCAGACTTTCTGCGGATAAAATACTAGAGGTCCGGCAGGAGAAGTCCGCGAGAAAAATGCGGCTGTTTGCATTCACACATAGCCTAAAGAACCTCCGGGTAGACTAATCTCCAGAGTTTTTCAGGAGTGTGAAAAGGGTTTAATTCAGTCTTTTACACTAAGATTTGAAGAACATGTGGCCAAATCTTGCACATTATGGAACAGGAAGTAGAGCTGCAATTCTGCAATTTTGTAACCATTGAGAAACTGAATGTTGTTGATCTGTTGATAAGGCTTAACCTTTTGTCAGGGTCAGTCTGTATTCAAATCGATCAAAGTAATATTAACTTTTGACTTTTGAGATAATGAAACTAAAAAAAAGACTTTTTCCCCGGGTTCCATGGGATTCTATTATTCAGATTAGTTTTTCAAGACTGTTCTACTTACAACAACAAAGCCCTTACAAGACACACAATTTCTCGAGTCTCAGTCTTATCTATTCAACACCAGACCATTCTAGTGTTTCACTGTAGGCGTTCTGTTGTTATAGTGGCCCGGCTCTTGTACAATGGCCCTCACTGTGGTTTGTCAGAGTGGAGGGAGGCAGGGCAGAACATCAGGCTTGGGCTGCAGCTTCCCCCTCCCCACTTGTCTATTTAACATACCCAGATTTTAGAGAACTGTGCACCACATCTTTTAAATTAATCCGTTTGGTATAGAAAGGAAGGATGTACGAGTGTAAAGGATCTCATCTACATGTGTAACAGCCCATCAAGGATGAAAATATAAGCAACCTAACAGCCTACAAACTGTGGCTGTGCAACTTATTTAAACAATATCACATGAAAGGGAATGATGAACTGATTATCAGCACTGCTGGGACTTGGTTGTAGGCAGGAGGCTGCAGGTCGAGTGTCAAAGACAAACATCCTCTTGTTAGATATTGCTTTTATACAAAAGTTAAACAAGCACAAAATCATAGTAAAAATTAAAAATCCACAACAGATTAGTATTTTTTGCTCCACCAACTCAACCAGTTAACAACTTAACTGAAATTTGACTGTTGCCAACAGCAACCCAAACACACTCTCACACTCTTGCTCCTTTGTTTGTGTCCATGGTTACCACAGTACCAGGTTGCACTAGCTACGTGTAAAGCCTGGCCCACACTGCGATTTTTCCCCGATTGTATTGTACAGCTCACACTGTACGACTGAATCGTTTATGATGCCCGACCAGACCTTGAGATTTATGTGCTCACACTGTACGACCCAATTGTCGGGCACAGCCGTAGAGCTAACACTGTACGAGTGAAATCGGGACGGAGCGTTGACAATTGTTAATAAAGTTTCATTTGAAAACTCCAACTGACCGCGGTCGGTGAAAGAGAAGGAAGAGGAAGTTGTTGTAGGATATAGAAAAGTAGATACAATCGTAGATATATGGATACAAGTTTCAGAAAAGTGCTGCACTGATGATCTGAACTGAAAACTATAAAAACAAGAAACGCCTGGTTGCGTCCTGCCGCTGGTCGCCATGACTACATTCCTCCCTTGTCTTTCGTGATTATATTGTAGTCACACACAACTTCTGCCGGACCCTTTCATGACGTATTCATCAAGATTTTAAATGTATGTTTGAAATAATCGGGGCGTCCCCGACGATCGCAAGGCAGATCGGGGACATTAAGATTGGATCTTTGTCCCGCTCACACTACAAGATAATCTGAGCAGATTATCGGGTCCGAGCAGCGTTGAGTCAGGAAGCAGGAATCGGAGCTCAAATCGGCCCGATTATCCTGAAGTGTGAGCCAGGCTTAAATTCAAACGTAGCCTAGTTTAAACGTTGATTTGAGATAGTTCTAACGTAGGCACAAATTACACCTTTAATTTTACACCTACCTCTTAGCAGGTGTAGAGTCATCCATACAATATGGTTGTCCTGGTGTAGTTTTGAAAGGTGGGATAACTGAGAGTTTAAAAAGGAGCTAAGGTTCTTACTGGCTGTTTGCGTTCAACATGATAAATTACACCTCTATGTAACGTATGATGAGATTGTTTATATTCCTGTTTTAGCGGGAGCTAATTTCATCTGTTCAATAACAGAGAATGGTTTATTTACCTTGAGTTGTAGTTGACAATTGAACCTCTTAACGACACTGTTATTTTACACTGGATGTAGATTAAGGTTGTAGGCTGTAGTTTTCACATAATCATGACGATTAGTTTGTCGCTGGTTGTGGATTATCTGCAGTTAACGGAAGTTATTTTTAGCTGTTAGTCCGTTAAGAGACAAATAGGCACGAGAGGCAGAATGTAACAAACAGTGCATTAGGAAAATGCTTTTCACTGTTTACTCACATGAAGTTAAAACGTCATTTCTGCGATATTATTTTGGTTAGCAATCAACAATGTCTCAACTTAAGTTTCAAAATAACTAGTTTCAGTGTAGGCTTTAGTGTGAACATTACACCATAACTTAAGACAGAACTTTTACACAGCTAATAGAAGTCTAATGTGTTAATCACCAACTTCAAGTAATTAAGAAACACAGTTTACTGTAATGGCAGTGGTGGGTGAATTTGCTCAACCTACCAGCAAAAGTGGTGGGTAAATAAAAGTAACGCAACAGAGTGAATCGTGACAGAAAACAACACAAACTGAACCCCGGTCTTCTGCTTGTTCAGCCCTGACTTTATAAGCAGAGCCAGGTGGTCCTGCAAGCTTCACTAACCACAGGGCTCCACTTCCTCGTGTCAGTGTTTTCAATGATATCACTTGAGCCAAGCACACACAGATTTGCATCTCCATGGGATTATGTGCAATCACAAAATGAAATTCACACTTTCCAGTAGAAAGCTTTATGAGTGTGATGACTCTGCTCATTTAAGCTCATATACTTTAGACAATTCATAAGTTATCTTTGCTATCAGTCGAGGTTGGTTTGCAGCTAAATCAACCTTTGAGGACAGGCTGCTATTGAGATTGTAGACTCAATTGTTTTACATACTTACAATATGTTGCTGGTTAAATAAATTGGCTTGTAAAAAGAAAAAGAGTTGCTGGTAGATTTTTGAATCCACCAGACACAGTGGCAGGTGGCAAAAAAAGTTCATTTCCAACTGTGGTTCACAATATTCAAAACAGGCTGAGGCAGAGTGATACACAGAGTGAGAATTTAAAGTGATGTTGAACTCGATCTCAGCACTCACAGAATGCCTCCTGTCCAATCAGATTGTTATATAATGTAGCATAAAACAGTACAAGGTCAACTGACTGACACAAGTAAAACAACAATACAGTTAGCTATCCCAGACTTTCCTGGTCAATTGTGGGAAAAACCTTTCATCTCAAGGAAGAAATGTCCTAGAAACACTCTCTGCTCTTTTGATTTAATGACTTAATCTTCTGTGAGGAACTTCACTTTGCACAAACAGGTGGCGCACAGGCCCAGATTAAAATCAACAGACGGCCTCTATCGAGCTAGAGCCATTGTTCAGAGGACAATGAAGAGGAAAAGGGCCGAGCGCTCCATGAAACGCACTGAAATTAAATACTCAGGTAATCATGAGAGTTCATAATGACCTGACAGTCTTTATAGATGCTTGTGTATTAACTTATGAGTCATGCATTGCACTACTTATCATCATGTCCCAGCCACTAAATGTACACACCCATGCTCCATCGTCCTACTGTATATCATTTGGGAAATATTAATTCTTAAAAAGCTTTGGCTTCATGCTTTTGTCTCTCTAGAATAAAAAAAAGCATCACTCAAATTAAGGTTGTTGCACATACTAACATTCTGAGATTGTTTTGAACAGAGAAACTTGCTTTCAAAAATGAGCTCATTAAAAGAGGATGGATAATAAACTGGTATGATGATTAACAGCTCAGAAAGCTGCTGCTGGTGTGAACTTTGGCCCAACACTTTGATATCAATAAAACAAGAGGGAAAAAGAAACACGCCTGTGCTGCAAAAAACCTTTAAATAACAGCCCAGTGAAGTTGAATGCCATTGTGAAAGCCAATTCTGAGCCCCCCCAAAAACCCCACGATCATGACAAATAGAATAAAAAGCTTACACAAAATAACTCACTGAAACAGTATTTCTTCTGTGATTTTAGAGAGACTCACTTAAATACATGTGCTTATTTTGTGCTAAATGCTAAATACCTTTGTTTGATATTTAATCCATAACTTTAAGACATGCCTTATTTGTGGCTAAAGCAAACCTCTGTTGATGTGTATATGTCCCTCTGCTTAGGTGGTAAACACTGAGGGCACAGAGGAAACACTTTTGACTTTATCACACCAAAGAGCTCCACCCTCCAGCACTCACCCAGAGTTTGCCCTCAAAATAGAAAGCGTCGAGCAGTTTGACAATGTTTGGGTGGTCACACGAGGCCAGGATGTCAATCTCCACCATGTAGTCCTCCAACTCCTCCTCAGTCTTTGTGTCAATAACTTTGGCTGCAGCGAGGATCCGTGTCTGTTTGTTTTGAGCCTGTGGGATGACAAAAAAGTATTAGAACCTAGTCTGTGCAGAGGACTCCGTTAAAAGTCTTCCTCGTCTTTTACAGTGAGCTTTAAAGTTTGTCTCTTTTTAGTAAACGTTAGTAAAATGTCAAAGGACATTAGGAGGAACAGTGAGCTTCGGGGGGCTTGCAGCTCATGCACTATAATGCCGTCTTAAAGACTTAGATAAAGCCAAACAGGGTTCATGTTGGACTTTAAATTGTCTTGACTCATGGTCTGCAATAGCGACAATAAAAAAAAACCCCATCAAACAACCATTAATAAAGCCTAAAACAACCAAATCAACAATGTGTGCTTTGCTGCAGGTCTGAATGAGTCTGCAGAACACGAGACATTTCTTGTTAAAGTGGAAATTCCTCCTGTTTGTTTTGGCTTCTCTGCAGTCAGGCAGGATGTGCTCAATGAAGTTGCGGCTGTGAAATGGGATGCAGCAACTTCCTGGTGACCTGCCTGTGTTGTAGGTTGAGCCATACAAACATACAACCTGAACCCCTCATATTACTCCTCAGTAATAGAGCAGACAGCTTGTATTTCAATATTTATCAATAGTGTGTGGACTGTCCTGGTAATGCATTGGTGCAGATATTACAACTGGTTATATGGCCCAGAATACATAACATAGTTATTTACTTGTTTGCACTCTGCTGTTTCTAGCAGGGCAAACATGAACTGCAGTTTTCCATGGAATAATGATGATACAGGATTTGTGCCATCATGATTTCTTTTACTTCATCCTTTCTTTAAAAGCAGAGTTGTTCTGATACAATACCATTTTTGAAAATACCTCAGATAAAGCTAAACATCTATAAGGTATTTGTAGTTAGCCAGTCTCTGTCCCCAAACTATTTCTACTCTTTCAACAGAAACAATTCTTCTTCACAGCTCCAAAAAAACACAGCTTCAATCCTCAGCAATCCATGTGTTTCTGCCACCATGGACGTTATTCCGGCTGCTGACTGCATCAGCCATCTGGGAGCAGTGAAGAAAAACTGATTTCAAAGAATGTATTGTAGGTCAAAGCCAAATTGAATGAAGTGGTTCAAGTTAAAAAAAAATCTTTTTCTCCCATGCCGGGCAGACATCATGTCAAATGGGCGGCAACAACTGTTAACATATCTAATCTTGAGTTAACATTAGTTTTTTTTGGATCGTCATTGTTAAAAGGGTTTTCTTCTTGAGACAAATATTCCAAGAGGTAAGACATCATAAGGTTAACCAGGAAAAACTTGAGTGGTTTCACCTTAAAAAATGTCATTTTTGAACCTCCTCAGCAGACAAAGGGTTAAAAGGGTAAAAACATCTTCTCCATGTTAAAATGTAATTTATTCTATGTTTATATGAATCATGACAGCCTCAAACTAGAAAATTTAACATGTCTATGGTAATCATTTTCTGTGAATATTTGCATGATACACATCATACTTTCATCGGTATCTTAACTGTACATTGTTTTGGCTGATTCACAAATAGGTTTAAGTATCAAAACAGCGACATTGAACAGTCAGTCTGTTTTATGTGAACCTTGCTCTCTGAATGCAGGGGAAATTAATTGGCAACATATGGCTAAATCATTGTCTGTGAAGATTAGGCTTAATTTAAGTATGACACAAAGGAAACCCAGCTCTGGATCTTGGGTCAATCCAACTATTTCAAAGGGTCTAAAAATACTGTTTGGCAACAAAGAACAAAATAGAACATGTAAATTGCGTTTGTTAGCCACAGACTTCCTGAAATTGGAGATGGTGGAGTGTAAATGTTTTCGAATAGGTGAGTGCCATTTTGAAATCTTTTAACACAGAACGTATGCAAACAAACTATTCTTGGAGTGATTTAGAAATGCTATGTAGTTTGTCAGCAAATACTGGCTCATTCTTGTAACAATCAATAAACAATTATATATATGATGAAATACCTGCCCATTAAGTTATTGTTTGAGAAGGTAGTCTGCTATGCATTGAACAATCTATTATGAAAATATGTTTGCACTTATCTCAAAATGTACAATATCAGCTTCCAAACAAGTAACTGGTGATCAATAAAGACATAAGTATCATAGTGGAAGAAGAGTAAGTTAACCATGGTAAACTCTCAACTATGCCAAATGAGATCAGGGAAAAGTTTTAAGAACATTAATCACAACTGATGACATTTACATGTCTGCCATGTGTACATAAAGGCAGGGGTCAATCATACTGGGTTTTTTTTTTTTACATTTTATTTCCAATATGACTGTTTTTTTTTTTCTTCTTTTTTTGTACCAAATATTTAATCTCAACAATTTGTATATGCCAGGAGAAAAACGTCCACACCATTGAAGTCTTTTGCATGAAAGGGATAATATTTGACCTCCCCACCTCTGTCACAGGGCTGGTGTTTTTTGTTTGGAGATGGTGGGTGGGACAAAGCAAAACAACACTGCTGTGGCCCTGCTATCACGTTATGTCAGTCTTCAAAAAAAGAGGATTGTTTAGAGACAAAGGGCTCAAATGCTGTCCCATTTCACCACAATAAACACAGGAGGAAAAGGCTATATCCTCTACACAGAGAAACCAAAAAGGAGACATGACCTACCTTGAACACTTTTCCAAATGCTCCATCTCCCAATTCACCGATTATGTCCCATACTTCCTCTGGATCTTCATCTCTGCGCACATGTTCATACTGTTTCTTCTTCTTCTCGGCCCCCAATTTAAATATTTTACGGAAATTGAAAAATGACATACTGAATCCTGCTTCATCCAAGTTAAAAAGAGTAATTCAACTTGTAAATAGCAAAGCAGTTTCAGTTTCCTTACATTCACATGTGTCTCATTAGTTATTAATATCTGCCTGGTCAACACGGTGTCGCTCTCATACTTAGCTTAGCCTTTTGACACTGTTTTGGTAAGTCCAGATACTAGAGGAAAACGACGAGTCCTTCAAAAGAGAAGTATTCCACAGAGTGTTTCATTAGTTTTCTTCAAGGTGTAAATTGTTTCAGCTTGTCCGAACATTAACATTCGTTAAAAAAAGGTAAAAAGCATTCATCTCTTCCTTGGTGTGGGACGGGTTTTAGTAATCTAGCGGATTTAGTGTCGGTGCGCAGCCGTAGTGCGCAGCTCAGTTCTTTCTCTTCTTGCCCCCTCGACCGTTGGCGGCGGCGGCGGAGGGGGGGGGGATAATCAGTCTTCTGCTGCCCTCGTCTGTACAGGAGACAACACACACTTTGAAACTGGTTTAAAAAGCTAGTAGCGGTGATAACGATGCTATTTTCATTTTTAAAAATAAAAAAAGCTCTAAACTAGCTGTTACTCATATCCAATGACCAGCGTCCCCGAAAAAAACCCCAAAGCTGTCAGGATTCTTTGTGTACTCACTGAAACTACATGTCCCACAATCCTTTGCGAAACACAAACTGATAACAATTCATTTTTTTAAGCTGTATGTTTTTATAATTATGAGGGACAAAAAAATGACTAAAGTATAAATAAATAAATAAATGTTGAGAGAAATGCATACAATAATGTATAAATAAATAAATAATTAAATAAATGTTGAGAGAAATGCATACAATAATGTATAAATAAATAAATAATTAAATAAATGTTGAGAGAAATGCATACAATAATGTATAAATAAATAAATAATTAAATAAACGCATCAATAAATATATAAATAAATATATTCATGTATGTATTTCTGTGTCCATGTTGTACAAGGAAAAGTAAATATGTAAATTAATTGGCCCGTCCTAACATTACTGAAGTAGGATTGGTCAATTTTGAAAAACAGACAGAAGTAAATTTACATATATATTTTTCCTCTTACGACCTGGACACAGAAATAAATAGATGTGTAAATGTAAAAATACGGAAATAAACTAATAACTCAATGAATGTGTAAATGTATGCATTGATACATATATAACTGTAGAAATACGCTAATAAATGAATAAATACATGTAAAAATATATAAATAGCCTTTTTCATTAACAAAGTGTATTTATTATTTATTCATTGATGTATTGTTTTCAGCATTTATATATTTATTGATGCATTTATTTAATTATTTATTTATTTATACATTATTGTATGCATTTCTTCCAACATTTATTAATTTATTTATACTTTAGTCATTTTTTGTCCCTCATATCCAATGACCAGCGTCCCCGAAAAAAACCCCAAAGCTGTCAGGATTCTTTGTGTACTCACTGAAACTACATGTCCCACAATCCTTTGCGAAACACAAACTGATAACAATTCATTTTTTTAAGCTGTATGTTTTTATAATACGTTATTCTAAGTTTGAAAACTGTTCGGAAAATTAATATTACCAGCTATTTTGCTAAAAAAAAATTATATTTGTTAACAACGTGTCACGTGATCAACACTCACTCGGCTGCTGCTAGCTTAACTTGCTTCTTTTTGGAGTCTGCTCGTCTTCAAGGAAAACAGCTCGAAAGACTGATAATATGCTTTTGTGTTAATAATGAAATGCAGGCAGCTACGATGGATCCAGCGGAAGAGCCCCCGTCGATGTTGTGGGGACTGGACCCGATCTTTTGTGCCTTCGCCAAGTTGTATGTCAGAGATATACTGCAGATGACAGAGTCCACACAGGTGCCAGGTAATAACAGACAAACTTAGTATTGCTTATCATGTGACTAAATAAACACAAAACAAACGACCAATTTAAATGCAAACACCAGCTAGAGTTTATTTCGGTTGTTTACTTTTTGAGTTCCCAGCAAACTTTCAAATTGTTATGATAGTCTACTATCTTTGTATCCATCCATGCTTCACAGGTATTTACTTCTACAACTCTCACCCAATCTACAAAGTTGATGTACTGGGTACAGTAGTTTGCAAGAGAGAAAGAGAAGACTTCTTCTGTTATGGAGGTAATCTTGCTTTTTCCTGCTATGGACAGCAACACTGCTCATATTTCAGTAACAAGTTGAGGTTATAGCCCCATAGTCTGTGAGTGTGTGTGTGTGAGTGTGAGTGTGTGTGTGTGTGAGTGTGCGTGTGTAGGTGTGTTATATGTTGATTAAAAAAAATAAAAAATTTAATCACTACTGTTATATCTAATGCTGTCTTTAGGACATTGTTGCATGTTTCTAATAAAACATTGAGAAAATCACATCCTACGTTTTTTTTCAAATTCAACAAACTGACATAAACATTAGCTCCTTTTTGTATGAAATACTTAAAATAGCATGGTTTTGAATGATACATTTCCTCACATACAAATATGTCTTTGTCTGATTTGGGGTTTCTTTCCTTCCTCTCACAGTGGACGATGGTACTGGTGTTATAAACTGTTTATGCTGGAAAAATGACCTATTGAAGGAGGCGGGGGATCCTACTAGATGTAAGTTTACTTTTATATGAACTAAAGAATTGCATAGTTGGAAGTCATGATCAGTATTAGTCATCAGATGACAGTCAAAGCTATACATTTGTATTCTATAAGCTAATTTAACTGCTGTTTATAAGTGTGATCATCTGTGTTTATTTGTCAGATGTATCAGACAGCTATATATTACATAAAAAAATAGTAAGTAAGAACCTTTTGGCATCTTGTTGTTATAGTGTAAGATTTTGATGCTAAAGGTTCCATTTGTAGTTTCCTTCAAAAGCACAGCTTACATTCAGTTAATGTGTCCTTGAGGCCATACAAACATGTTGAAGACACCACTTTTCATATTTTCCATTACAAGTAACAAAAATTAAAGGGTGATCATCTTCATTAAAGGGGCTGTATGTAACTTTTTACATGTATAAATCGTTTTTTTTATCTCCCATTAATAAGCGAATGGTTAACTGATGTGAAAAAGTAGATGTTCACTGTCTATCTGTGTTGCCGGTACAAAAAGTTTCCCCGGGTTGTATTGTTGGGGCTTTCTTGGGCTCAAATTGGGGCCTCATCAACAAAACATTTTTGCAGATTGATACTAATAGTAAAAAATTCCTCAGGCCAGGGTAGCTTTTTCTTCCTGTTCAATAGACTGGAGAGCCCTGTTTCTCTAGTAAACAAGTCAAATTGTTTTCTTCAGATATCAGTTTATTTTGGCATAAAGCTGGATTTTGGATTGAGTCACAATATGCAAAGTGTTCAAAAGTGAAACACGGTTCAAAAATGCTTCCCACATTATTTTCAACAGGCTTTTGCCACTTACGTAAATGCAGAAATGTGGACATAAGATAAGGACACAATAAATGAGGAAATATTTAACACAAGGTGATGTTCAGGTTCTTTTGAAATTCCAATTGTTCTTTGATATTGTATGGTTTTCTGAGTTGGTGCTTTCTTTATTTCATGTACAGTGTGCACCATGTAGTCTCTTATTTTGTCTGTCTGCTGGTTTGTTCTCGGCAGGCAGCACTGAGTGTTACGATTAAAGCGATTTCATTAAGAAAGCTGACAAGAGAAAAGTCAGAAATCTAAAACAGTAAGCGAAAGAGGCTAAAATATTCAGTATATCTGGTGTGCAGAACGGTACACTTCAACTTGATGATCAGTCTGTGTTATGCCAGCACTACAAACACTCCATTACTCATTACCGTTAGTTTGAATATTGATTAGTTCAGCTGTTTAGGTTTTGCAGCTTTATACACAACTCTAAATTCTTTAATCAGTGCTTCAAAGATTCAACATAATATATTTAATTACTGTTGCAGAACCCTGTGTCATTTTCACATTTTGCTTTTTTACATTTTCAGCCAGGGGGAAACCCAGTGATGGGGCTCTGGGAGGCCTCAGCCCAGTCGCTGAGCTGGAGAAGCTGAGACAGGCTCAGCTGAGCCGTTGCCACCTGGAGATTGGAGAGCTGCTCCGAGTCAGGGGACCGGTGAAGACTTCGAGGCAACAGAGAGAAATCACGGCTTCGGTCTACTGTGAGTGCAGAGTTCTATCCTCAGCGGGCCACAGTGGGAGTCTGATGTTCAATAAAGCATTCATTTTCACTTATTTTCCAGCAATTTGTTTCAAATATTAGAGTAAGTAAACACATCCAGACTGGTTACACTTAGAAAGGGACTCTGATTTCATCTGTACATATTGGGGATGGTATTATTGCTATGATGCAATGATTGCTTTTGCAACCTTATAGAACTGGGTGTGAACCAAATGCCCAAGAATACCAACATTTAACAAATGGTTCAAGAGTCAAGACTCAAGATTTTTATTTGTCACATGCTCATACAGATGTGCAGTGAAATGTAAAGACTGTTCCGCAAGGCCATGCAATACACTCAAATTACTAATACACATATATACAGTAAAATATAATATAATGTAAAATTACAAAAATAATTATTTGAATATAGAATAATGTAACAGTGTAAAGTGTCAGTGTGTAAAGTGTCCAGGGTGTCAAAGTGCAATGTGTGGTGTGTGTGCATCCTGTGTAAATGCTCAAAAACAAAATGCACTTACTCACATAATCCCCCACACACTAAGTTTCTGCCAAGGGCGTTCTTTATCCTAGCATTGCAGTCCCACTCTATGATGGCCTTCATGTGTCTACTCTGTCTCACACATACACGCAACTACACACAGCACATGTTTTATTTCTCAGTGCCTGCCACCTATAACCTCTGCCTGTTCATCATGTGTATATGTATCTGTGTCTCTGTATGTTTCCAGATAAAGTGAACGACCCGGTGATGGCCGTCCAGATAGCGTGGATGATGGAGGTTCCTCAGCTTTACAGACAGTGCTATGACAAACCATTCAAGCTGCAACCAAATGCAACTGGGTAAAAACCGTCATCCCTTCAATCAATCAATTTTTATTTGTATAGTGTCAACTCATAACAAGTGTTATCTCGAGACACTTCACAAAAGAGCAGGTAAAAGACCTTACTCATTGTTATGTTACAAAAAGCAGGTAAAATACCTTACTTATTGTTATGTTACAAAAAGCAGGTAAAAGACCTTACTTATTGTTATGTTACAAAAAGCAGGTAAAAGACCTTACTTATTGTTATGTTACAAAAAGCAGGTAAAAGACCTTACTCATTGCTATATTACAAAGACCCGGCCTATCCATCATGAGCACTTTAGCGAAGCAGCAAAAGTTACAGTGGTAAGAAAAAACTGCCTTATTAAAAGGCAGAAATCTTGGGCTGGATCCCCGGCTCATGATGAAACAGCCTTCACAGGCCTAGACTGCACAGGGCTTGGAAAGGGATAGGGGGAGAGATGGGATAAGATGCAGGAAGAGGGATAGGGAGCAAGGGGGTGGGGGGAGGCAAGCCGTCAATCAACAATCACAGACCAAAGAGAATTGGTCCAAGCACTGAACCTTGTGGCACTCCATGGCTAACTTTGGTGTGTATAGAGGACTCATCATTAACATGTACAAACTGAGATCGGTCTGATAAGTAGGATTCAAACCAACTTAAAGCAGTCCCTGTAATTCCAAGTAAATTTTCTAGTCTGTATAATAGGATCTGATGGTCAATAGTGTCAAAAGCAGCACTAAGATCTAACAAGTTTCCTTACTCTAATGTTATAATGCAACTACTGTAGATAGCTACTGTAGGTTTCCACCTAAATGTAGCATCACTTTTAACTGTAGTTCCACTTGATCGTTTGTGTTCCTGCTGAGAAAACTGGTAACAAACTGCAGTTATTAATTCTGATTAAAAGCTTTTAGTGAGTTTTTGTAGTCAAACATTAAACCAATTATAAATTAAACGTTTATTTATTTCAGTAGTTTTTTAATTAAAAATGAAGAGTAGGTAGTAGTTCATCAATATAATTAAATGACCCTTGACTAGTTTATGAACTGAAAAGGACTGATATTATTAGTTATTAATAAGGATGCAAAATATAGGTAAACACAAGAACAAATTGTATTAAGTTCTGTTTTTTTGTGTCTGTTTTTTCCCTCCAGTAGCGTAGCCATCAATCCCCTCAGCAAGGCTACAAATATCATCAAGGATTTTGTCAAGCAGAAGTCTGTGAGCAGGTTCAGACCCTATGATGTACAGGATCTCCTGCAGCCTCTGATCTCCAGCCAGCCTCAAACAGCATCAGCAGACCAGGTAAGCCAGAACAAAAGTGTGGTTACCTTTTTCTTTTTGAAGATGTGTGATGATGGGGTGTAATACAAAAATCAAATACCAGGCTGTATTGAATCATACTCCTTAGTCAAGATTGATGAATAGAATAAAGGAAGATAGCCAGGATGGAATTTCTAGCATGGACATGTGCTAAAAAAAATGAAGTTAATGGCCATAGTAAAGACAATTATTAAACTAGTCATAAACTAAAATGCTTCTCTATTCCTATCAAGCAGTCTGTGGCGGGTCCGTCTTCATGTCAGCAGCTACGCCATCTTCTGAAGGAGGCCCTTCAGCTTTTACAGGATGAGGGTATCGTGTACCGCAGAGTCAAATCCCAGGATGAAGTCTACCATGTGAGAAACAATAGAGAAATGTGAAAAGAGTTCCTCCCGCTTCAGAGAGCAATTGTTGTGAGCTTTCATCTTGGATGTGTTTCTCTTTGATTGTGTGATCAAACAACAGGTGACTGCAGAAGACAAAGATCTACTCATGGCAGTCAAAGACATTATAAGGGAAGACTCGAGGAGGGAGAAATGTAAGGACACTTGACATTTCTTTTACTTTTGGTTCATTTTGACCTGCTTTAGTTTTGAGCTTTAATTCACAATACACCTCTCTGTGAGTGTTTGAGTAGTAATTATCATCATTGAATTGGTTGCTCATTTAAATCTAGTTTTGTAAAACAAAGCTTGAGAACTGGATAAATTGCTTTCATTTTATTCTCTTTCAATTAATAAGCAAACTAAACAACAGGAAGTCTAGTGGTACATCTGGTCATCTTTCAAGTTAAAGTCTTTATATGTGATTTTTCACACTTAAATGTAATATAAATCAAGTATATCCTCTGAAAATAACTCTGTGAGTCATGACTGTCTACAATGGGTGTAACACCCGAGTCCCACTGTCTGTGATGTTTTCAGAGTTTTCAGAGTCCTATCTTCACTTTGTTTACATAGCCGGGACGGCCGGCTGACTCCTCCCCTCATGTATAAAAGTTGTTTAATTGAGAGACTAGAGAAAAGAAGAATAACATACTGTACTCACTGTTTAACTGTGTTTCTAGATCACGCTCATTTCAGGTAAATTTACATGCAGTGTGAAGATACGAGCATAATAAAGATCGCTAGCATTAGCATGCTAACACAACAATGCAGCACGAGTTGTTTTGGTTTCATGCTGGTGCTCAAGGGCGACATCTACTGGATCAAAAAATCACATATAAAGACTTTAAGAAAACATATTTAATAACAAATGTTCAACCTTTAGAGAGCAGCGTTCTCTTTCAACCACTTCCATGCTAACGTTAATTCATACAAACTCCTAGCTTACGTCAGCTAGCTAACAGTTACGTTAGCTAGTTATGGTTTGATGCTACTTCTAGCTGTTGTGAATTAGCTTTTGTTACATTACGAGTTATCAAGCATGATGTTGATTTTCACTATCTATTATCATTTATGCTATTTGTTAGCATCCATTACTATCTGATAGTGTTATACATTAACATACAATAAGACCTGAACTCCTATAGGTCATTCTAGCTAACTGACTTTAATGCTAGCAAGGAATTAGTTGTATGGTGAGGCGAGCTGTTGTGACTTAGCAGTCAGTACAAAATCAACAAAATAAGTTATTAAGAATGTTATGACTTTCAATATGGCCCGATGTCCCTCCTGACTTTTCATGCAAATTGTCATATTAGCACCTGTCACCTAATTTTAGCATTCAATCAGTTAGTAATGCTGTGTTAAAGTTATAAGTAGAAAAAGGCATAATTTCCATGTCACAGTAATGTTAGCTAGGAATTGGTTGAATAATAACACGAGCTGTTGTGACTTAAATATTGGTAAATACTGGTATATGAAAATACTTTTCATTTGTTGATGGATTGAGAGGGGAACATTTTGAGCTTCCCACCCTTAGCTCTATGTCACTGGAATGGCATCTGTGTGTTTATGGTGAATCGAGTAATCAAGAATAACAGTTTTCAACTGCTTGTCATAAAAAAATTCAGCACTACAATCACATCTACTGTACCAAATGTTATTCTAACTAACGAGCTGAACTTAAAAATGTTTTACTGAAGGTGATTGTAAAAATTAAATCTAATCAATAAGACATCACAACTAAAAAAATGAAAATTCCATCTTCCATCAAAAAACATGGTTTGATTTCTCTCTCTCTCTCCACATAACCTTGGTTTCCATGGCTGCATACTGTAACCACCCATGTGTTGACATATTTTTATTCCTCTTCCTTGTGTCTATAGATTCAGAGAAGGGCTGTCACATCCTGCACATTCTGTCTGCCGTCAGGCAGCACCACAGCCTCAATGTGAGCAAAGCAGCACTGGAGCTGGTGCTCAAATCACTGGAGTGCAACAGTGACATCGTCAGCACCAGTGACAACCATTACACTGTGTTTTGACCTGAGGACAGTCGGGCTTGGGACCTGTAGTACTGCATAATGATGTGTGTAGTATGACTTAGTGCTCCAAAATGTGAGCGTGAAATATGTTTTAGTCAATCATGGCATTGTAGTCTTCTTTTCATCAAGTTTAGCACTTTACAACACGAGTTTAAGTACAAATTAGGTTTTTTTAAAGTTTACTGAAGATTGTTAGCATGGGTAAAATATAAAAACTTATTTGGAAGAAAAAAATCGTACAAATTGAATATCATGAAAGCTTTTAGCATCCTATATGTGGTCATTATTTACAAGGATTAAGTAACTGACGGCAAAGATTGGGTGTGTGCGTGGCTCGATTCACTTGCAAGGGGGTCCTCAGGAAAAAGTAAACCTTCAGGTTTAGTCTGGTCCGTCTCTCCAGATGTTCTTTTACTATCTGCTTTCCTTTTGTTTGTTTTCTTTGAGAAGATTGGGACACATCACTATGCCTGTCAGTACTGAGGCAATGGTCAAAAAGAGAAAATACAAGTTCTTTATATAGATAGTGGACTGGCCCCCTGCTGGGCATTATAAAGAATGGAGGTGTGAGGCACAAACGCAATTGCCTTGCCTTTCAAAACCAAGAGGCTACATCTGGTTCTTAAGACAGTCAATCCTACATTTCCCAAAATGCAACTGAACAGAAAAAAAATCTGACTTTTACTGTATGATAAGTGCACAGTTCTTTAAATTCCATTAACCATTCTGTTAGGCTTGTAGTGAAGGATTTGTTGCCTTACAGCCCCAGTGGATATTTACCAAAAGACTTAAAAAAAAAAAAAAAAAAAGGAGCCAGGCTTTAAAAATCTCCTTTCATAGCCACAGAACAAAAAACATCCTCTACATGCAGAGCATCACTAATCATGGTATGGTATTTATTCTAGAGGGACGATTTAGTTGACGGCCTTCGAGTGCAAACAAAACAGATAAACATAGTCAACAGCAGCAATTACACAAGTCAGTGACAACAGATCTGCTGTGTGGAGCAGGTCATAAAGAATGAGGAAGGAACCTTAACTCTATCAGAAAAGAAAGAAAGTCTTCTTTCGAAATATATTTTATTACGATTGTATGGCCTGCCTGTATTATTTTTCTGCCTTGTAAAGCACTTAGTAATGTGGATTTTGAAAAGTGGTCTAAAATTAAAATGACAATTTATTACTATGATTATGTTGATGATGATTATTATTATTGGTGACCTGAATCTCACTCATAAAGTCAGTAAAGTTTAGCTCCAAGTACTTTCTCTCCTACTATAAGCGAATAATTTCAAACCCCCAGGTGCTATTGATGACTGTACAAGGGGACCTTTGGTGTTGCAATCAAGCCTTTTATAATCTCATATGAATCCTCAATAACACCACCACAAAGCAGTTGATATAGAGTAAGTCTTGAGCTTTCAGGACCCCAGGAGTTCTCAGGGGGCCTGGGGGCAAATGCCAAGCAGGATTTCAGCTTGAGGCTGTTAGCTGTAGTGAAATCATTTAAATAAAAAAAGGATTAAAAGTGATACTTATCTTGTCTTAGTGATGCTTTAATTACATGGTACAATTGTGCTATTCATAGCTTCTGTATTGAACGACACACACACAAAAAAAGAAATCCAGCCTCTGAATGGGTTTCTTTACCTTCTTGCTTGTGTTGCTGTCTACACAGGGGGGCAGTGTTTGGTCGTTAATTGGCTCTTTCATGTAGAGCCCGGCTGCTGATTGGTCGGTGGTGAAACATCTGTATCCATAGTTCCAGCAGCTCGTGTCTCCGGCCAGAAAGCTGCACACACACAACTCGGATCGTGGAGATTGTGAACGACACTAACTTGTGGTGTTTTCACGCTGTCATCTATTGCACACAATGGGGGAGAACATTTCAATAAATAACAGTTTGAGGCGAAAATAGTCTCAGTATAGCATATATAATGTTTCATATTCTCTTAGATGGAGAGGAAAAGTTATGAGTGGGGTAGGCTAGACGCATGGATGATGAGAATGATAAATTCCCACTCGATGTGTCAGCTGCTTACAAACGCAGCTTAATATCAACAGCACGCTTCTCCTCAAGGAAGGCACAGCCAAATCCCTATTATTTTTTCTAGCCCCAGCTTTATTCCAAGTAGCCCTGAGGACGTGATGAAGCCCATCCCACTCCGTCCCCCCCTAAATTCACTGCGCCTGCCGGAACGCAGCAGGACGCGTTTGGGCGCTCGCTGGATTTTGCCGGCTCCCCGTTTTCCATTCAGCCAGCCGCTGTAATAACCTCCAAGGTAGATCTGATGCCCCTTTTCAGTAAGCATCGAGGCAGACACAAAGGAACTTGCTTCACTTTTTTTTTTTATTTAAGGGTGACCGACTTCACCAAGGGCTCCACCGTCAGCCGCTGGATAGCAGCCTCCAACGTGAAAATCTAGTCTCTCCTCTTGGATATTCGTGGCTGTTTCACCGCGTGTCTTCAATTTGACTATCGATAAGTTTCTAATCAGATTTGAGGAGCGTTGCGTCATCGGAGGGGGAAGAAGTCTGGGGCGGCCGAATCCACTGCGAGGAGCTGCTGATGTCTTAATGGACCGCCGAATGGTTAAATGACACAGCGATGAATGTGTGTGTGATTTCTCTCCCATGATATAGCCCCTAGAAGATATAGCCTATCTGGAGCCGCAGCAGCTGCCTGTCTGCCTGACAGTCGCCCTTAATGCATAGCCTTTGCAGGGTCAAGATGCAGTTTCGGACTGTGCTGGACGTGAAAGTCGTGGACGTGGAGAAGAGGCGCAATCCGTCTAAACACTACGTGAGTTGCCTGCTTCAGCTTCATTCCCACCTTGTCCCATTCAGAATGTGTCAGCGGTGCGTCTCTGGCCTGTTTCACAGTCCCAGCGTGACACCTAAACGCAGCATTTAGTCCATTAAATAGCATGGCTAAAGCTAAGCTCACAGGGAGACTCTTAGTTCTGCAGGATCTCCTGCTTATAAATGATTAACTACTCCAAAGCAGCAGACACAAGCTACTTCATGAACACAGGTGAGCTGTCATAAATGTGCACTGTCAAAATGTGCATCCGGGGCACATTCAAGTACTAATGGATTTTATTATATTGAAGATGACAAAGAGTGCCTAACATGTTATTGGCTTTTCAATCTGTGATGTTAGCAGTCATTTTCAGATCTGTTTGGTGTCAAAAGGATCAAATACTTGAGGAATTTCACAATGCACCAAATGTTCAACTATACTGTATGGTCAACCTGTGTTTCTCAATGAGCTGAAAGGTTGAAACAAAAACTTCCACAGCCAAATGGAGTTGAAGTTTTTGGTCTCAGTGTTTTTTAATTTTTTTTTATTACATTGTCCTGGAGAATTTTGTAGACCAGTCAACATGTCAGAGTAGTCAATAGTCATATGTCTGTCACCAAGTATGTATTATTATTCATTAATTTATTATTTTCTTCAACCAATAAGGGCCTTCTTATGTAATAACCCTGAGTGATGTGTTAACTGATTAACAAAATCAGTTCACCACATAGTAGCTTTTTTTTTTGGCTCTTTTGATAATTACCTTAATCAGAATGAGTATATGATCAGTTGTCATTGAATAATTATAAGTATCCAAATCCCTGTGATTTTTCCTTCGGTAATCAGAGAGATCATTGCTAATTTTAGATAAAAAAGTTTTGATTAGAAGTTCATTCTTAATCTTGGGAAGAACTGTTGACAAGATAATTGAACTACAAGGTTCATTTAGTATCTGTTACAGAGCTTCAACATGTCTCTTAACTACATATGGCCAATCATTTTTCCACTATGTTTTTTTATTTCTCTTTGATTCATGTCATCAATAAGTTCCTCAGAATGTAAGCCACGTTGTCTTCCTCCAGAACCAAAAAAAAAACTAAGGACAGGCTTGAGTGATTTTTATTACCTTCCTGATTCTTGCCTGCTGTGGACTTAGTTGTCAATACCACCCCTGATTTATACGACACAGTCTGTGTTGTGCTTTGCATTTCATGGCCCCGAATTCAGAACCTATTTTGAGCTCATAAACAAGCCATTATAAAAGACTTGCTCATATGCAATTACATTCCTGGAGACCCTTGAGCCTAATGATAGTTGGACACAATTAGCACTCTTACTCTCTACTGATAAGAGACATTCTCAGGGGTCTCTTCATATATGACCCTTTACTTAGTTTATAACACCACCCTTAAAACACTGTACTGCAATATGCCTGTATATGTCTTTCAGTATGGGGTGACCTGCAGTGAAACTGATACCTACATTCTGACACTGTGGAGGCATCACTGTTCAAAACCCCCAGGGCAAAAATGAGCTGCCTGTCCACGACTGACAACCCCAACCCTCAACCTCCTCCCCTTCCCCCCAGGATATTGTATATGTCGCCTTCGAGCACACATCAAGTAGTACAGTGTACATAGTCGGCTAGACATGGCAGCTTAATTATATCTTCGCCTGGAGCTCTTAAAACCAACCAATGCTCTCGTACTGGAGTTAATACCTGCCCCAAGGTTTGCTGTGCGCCAATTAGTTTATGTTGACTTGCTTAAGCACAACTTTATTTATGGTCCTTTTAAGAACAATATCAACTAAATTAATAATTGTCTTTAAACTAGATGTTGAAATTGCTTCAAAATTAGGTTACGATGCAGAATGAGCCTCGAGGCACTTAATGTAACGTTGTAAAAATAAATTGTAACAAAGTGAGATTTTGTTTGATTGTAATTTTGATTATATGAGTCTCTGTTGGCTTTGGACATTTGAAAGATGTACGATTACATTTTAAAAATGTAATTTTGATTATATTGTATATATTTTATTACTTCCCCAGGGGGAATTCTGGATTACAGGCCTGAAAAACACACAAACAGGACCCGATTGGTATGGAAATGCATAAATGGAGAGATGTCAGAGTGGGGCTGCTTCACAGGAAGTGCTCCTGAGCTGTAAGGTTCAGTGCCTTGCTCCAAGGCAGCTTGGCAGTACTTGGGAGGTGACTTGGCAGCAATTAGTCCCTACACAGACTGAGCTACTGTGGCACCTATTTACTTAGTTGTTGACGGAGCCTTGAACATGACTTAGAAGTAAGTGGTAAATTGTACCCCAATTCAGGTGTGTGCTTTGTTCTCAAAGTGCTTAAAGGGTTGGCTAGTTATTAGTCATGATCAAGGCCCTGAATATTTATGAATATATCAGGATGCAGCACTTTAAAGAGCCTCCATGAGTGTCTCTAAATTGGTATGAGGATATTCAAGCTAAGGTGGCCTTAAATCTGCTGTGATGGTTTCTTTCACTGTACTAAACCAATCACGGATGTCAAATAACTCAAAAACTTCGGGGCCATGATATTGATTGAAAAACAAGAGTTGATGCTTCTTGGTGTCAGTGTGGTTGACCTTTGAATGCAATAAAAGGTTCACACTATGAACATCTCTTCCTCTGACCTTTTAAGATAAATATACTTTTTCATCCAGTTTTTTTTTCTCCAGTTTTCTGTCAGTAAGATTTTTTTTGTAGCCAATCCAGTAAGGCAGAAGTGAAGCAGCACAATAGAGTGACAGCTGTCTTTGAATAATGATTGAAGGAATAGTAATTTACGACTAATTTCTTTAGTACAGTATAATTGATAGGTGAGAAAACCGAAAAACCATTCTCTTGTGAATGTGGTGAATGTGCAGGCAATTAGCTTACTCAATATATAAAATGCTTGCCATTGCAAGAAGATAGCTTAATAATATTTAAAAAATAAACCTATCTGTGCCTTTAGCTTACGTATAAAAAAGTTAAATCTTTTTTTGTAAAACCTTGAAGTTATGGTTTTACAGCGTGCCGTGGAAACTTGACAGAGCCTGTGAACCTGTTTCACTCCTTTATTTTCACGCTAGCTAGCATGAATACTTGAGCTATGCATAAGCGTTAAAATAGTGACAAACCACTCACCATGTCCTTGGTAAAATGTCAAACTATTCTGTTAAAGCACATTGAAGACAAATGATTGTGCCTAGGAGGCTTATGTGGTTAAAAAAAAAAAAAAAAAAGGTCTGGCAGACTATACCGGGGCTAATGCCAGTGAATAATTGGTCTGCTGTTCAAATGGCAATTTGTTTTCAGGCAAATATGACAGATATGACTTTAAATGCACAATGACAAATTGTTTTAGTAATATAAGCTTGCCTTATCATTCCAATTCTATGGGTAGACTTTTTGAATTGTGTTAACTCCATACAAATGAAGTATAACAGGAGGCGATTAGCTTAGTCTACTTAGCTTTTCATTTCATCGTGTGTTCCAAAGTAGAACAATCAGCACATTGCCAACTCACTGATGAATTAGTTATATTAAACAAACAATGTGAATAAATGTAAGTACAACTATAGCAATTTGGACGGCCCAGGCAATGGTTTTCCCCTGTTCCAGGTTTTATGCTAATAATCATAACAAAGTTAAGCTATGCTAACTGCCTCCAGTGTAAAGCTCCATACTTTATGCACATAGCCTACATAAGAGTATGTTAAATCGTCTTGTCCCACTTTTGGAAAGATGTTTAAAGGTTTCTCTAAAAAGGCACTCTCTTAAAAACAAATAATTGGGCTTTGCGTTTAGCTAGCGTTAGCATTAGCTGATGTGAGAAAACACTCTCTGGCAGAATGATGTGGTGCTTAAAGGCAGCAGGTAAGTGGTCCTCTGTTGTTATACAGTTGTTTCTCCCACCGAGTAGTTTGGTGTTACATGAGCTCCCCGGATCAGTACAACTTTCTAGGTTGGTTTTGTTTAGTAGGACCCAAGCTACTGTATGCACAGTTATAATGTTACGTGAGCTCCTTAAAGCTGAGCTGAGCTGCAATGTGTTTTGGACTCTTCTATCTCAGCGGGCCAGTCTGTGGCCTAGTTTCCCTAGTTACCCTGTCTCATGAGACAAGGCTAGTCACTGTGAGAAGAAAAAAGGGAAATGGGGAGAGAGAGAGAGAGAAAATGAGAGAAAGACACAATCTGTGTCACCCATTGAATCTCATTTGTAATGTTTGTGAAACCAGCTGGAAATGCTTATCTTGTGAGAGGAGGGGGGAATGAGACTTGGGGCTTTGTCAAAGAGAAGTGCTCGTTGGACCGTGGGGAAAACTGGACCGCTGAGTCGCAAAACAGGCATCCAAAAACACACGTACACACTCTCACACTGGTTTGTTGTGCATGTGTGTGTTGTGTTTACAGGACGAGGTGATAAAAAGACAGTGTGAAGGTTGGGCTCGGCCATGTTTACTTTAAGCTTCTGTTTCCCCTTACAAGTCCCAGTCCCTTAACATTTCATTTTCTAGAGACTCCTGTGCCACGCAAAGGCCCAGGCTTAAGGAGTTGGTGTTGTTATTTGGCACCATAAAACATCTCTTCAGAGAGCTGTTTCCCACTCAAATATTTATTGGTCTATCAAACATGGAGTGATATCTCGGTGAAAAGGTCCCTGTGTTCAGATGCGCACCTCAAACTGAGAGGCTCATGCTGGGGGGGAAGAGAAGTTTGTGAAACTGGCTCTTTTGTTGGGGGGTGGTTGCCCATTGTTTGGAAGAATTTGATCAAGGCTCAAGGGCCATATGTGTGAAAGTGTGTGTGTGTGTGTTTGCGGACTCAATCTTCTTGATGCTCTATTTGAATAGCCCTAACTTTGACATTGACACTGACGACAGTGTGTATCCATGTTGCAGGCTGTGACATGCGAGGTTGACAAAAGCATTGGATGTTGTCATCCTTCCACTGTTACCAGTAGCAGGACCTCCCACCAATGCTGGGAGTTCCTCTTCACATGTTCCAGTATACCAGATGTTGTTTGAGATTGTGGAACATTTTGTGTCTCCTGAAGACATCTCAACACAAGCTCTAATTCCCAAAGCACAAAGTCTGTTATACTTGGTGGTAAAAGCACATTATTTTGTTTGAAAATGGCCTCAAACTCAAAGATGTGTGTCTTCTTGACTTCTGATAACATCACCTGTCGTTGCTCTGTAACGAGGTAGAGCAATGTGTGTGCATCGTGTTTGGCTCTTGTAATTTTTGCGTGGGAAAAATGACCTGAACTGAACTTTCTCAACATCATGTGTGTTGTCATCTGGCTTGATGTGTGTGTTCTCGTGTAAAAAAAGAAGAAGGATGGCTGAAAGACAGTGGAGGAAGAAGAGAGTAATGGGAAGACAATTTTGAGTGAGAATTCTTCTTGCTTCCAGCTCTCTTTTTGATATACTTGATAGTCAAGGAAATTCACTTAAATGTTATTAGAATCAGTTCGGCATAATGAATATGACAAGATACTCTTTCTTTACTGAAGCACTCAGGGGATTATTCATTAAGAAATATCTCATCTGCTTTATAATAAAACCCATTATATAAAAATAATACGATAATATTTCCCAGAAGTCAACGCTGACTCTATTTCAAATTGGACTGTTACATTTTCCTCCTAAAGTTGGCACCACAGTTTCTTGGATGTGTTTAAAAAAATGAACTTGATTCTAGTTGTAATCAGGTACATTAATGTACATAACATTCAATTTGATCACTATTGTATCAAGACCCAACATACAGTATTACAGCATTACCAACCGTAGCAAATAACAGTGGCAAGGAAAAAACAGGCAGAAATCTTGAGCTGAACCAGACTCGTGTTGAACAGCCGTCTACTGAGACAGTATTGGGTTTTGAAAGTGTGAATAGAATGGAGACGCAGTCCTTCATATCAGGCTCTATATACCACGTCCACTGCCTTTGTAAATCATTTTGCGTTGCACATTTCCATTTAGACCCTGATATGACTGTTTTGCATATGTACTGTATTGTACTTTGTCACCCTTTAAACTGCTGCTCAGCACTAACAGGATGATTAACTTGCATCCTGACTTGCAGTTTGTTTATGAAGAACTCATCACTCAACTAGATAATATTTTAGACTCCCATCACAGGGCTTAAAACATGACTTTGTGTTCACATGTTACTGCGGTTGCTGATGTGGTTGATCTTTGTGTAGCATCGGTTATCATGCAATATTTACATGGCACAGCTTGTGTCTCTGTTAGTTGTCTCTGCTGTTTTCTAATTCACACATTAAATTGCTTATAGCGAGACTCACTCCTGCAAACTGCAGTCAGCTGGAATCCATCCAATAAATCTCAGTACATGACTTTATTGCTTTGTTGGTGTTTTATCTTTGTTAGAATCCGATGTAAAAAATCCCCAGGATTGTTTTTTGTTGTTGTTGTGAACAAGTAGAAATACGCCATCAAAGGTTTACCTGCTTAATGCACTTTTCCCCCTCAGCAGCGCCCCTGACCCTCACTTCCTGTGCCCGCTTGAAGGCGTGATTGGTCCATTTCAAAGGGGAAGTGACCACAGTTACGGAAAGTCGAGGCGTAGGCCTGGTGTGTGGTTTATAAAGGGCACCGTTTTGGCAGCAAATACAAAAAGCTGCCTCTGTAGAGTTATATTTTTCCAAAGACCCCCTGCCAAAGCTCATGAATGAAATTGTCCAACAGTTTGTTTCACTCTTGTGACTTCTTTGTTGGCTTTGCTGAGACACGGCTTTGAAGAATTTGTCAGGCTTTTATTGTCATTTGTTAATAACCGGCTTTATTAGAGAAGAGAGTATATTTAGTGCAGCCATGGCTCCATGTGGAAGAACTTAACTCTCATGCTAAGAGAATCTTTCCAACTACACTTTTTTTTTTTTAAGATCATTTGTGCTTTTCATGGTCTGGAAGTATTACATGGGTCTGTTTTATAGGTTACTTTAAATTTAGAAGTTTAGGCGGGGTTCACTGCATTTAGTGGCTAGGCCCACATTCTCTGCCCCACCAAGCACTCGTCTCTTTTGCCGTCTTCACTTGAAAGCTGCAGGACTGGCTCCTGGCTTCCCTCCGAACACTGTAAGTTATTTTTTTTTTTCATGTTTAAAAGCTATCTACACTTTCTCCTATGTATTGTGTTAGTGTTAGAAGAGCAATTACATCTCCACGGGAGTCGGAGAAAGCAGAAGTTAAGCTGTAAACTTGACTTGAATATTCATGAGGTCCAATTTGTTCCGACTTAAAAAGTCACCTTTTTTTTTTTTCCTGTCTTCAAAGCATGAATAAAACTTTTGTTTTCAAATTCTGTCTCCTCAATTGGAAAATGACTAGTACATTTTCCTTTTTTTTTTTTTTTTGCTAAATGGGACATACAAGCCCCCAAAGCCATTTTTGAGTTATTTAGATGATCCCCTCTTTTGTTTTCTCTGTTTATGAATTCATATTCAGAGTCCTTGGAAAAGAAATTTCACTTTTTAAGAAATGAAGAATCGACATGTGTAGGCTGTGGGAGACAGGTTTTTGTCATCGAGGTGTTGAATGTTCCTCAAAACAATTGCTCTACCACAGTAGTTGCTATACAATGCAACATGAGCTCAGACATTGCCATCTTTGTTCCCTTTAAATTCATTTATAGTGATTTATGGTTCAGTCTACTCATTGTTTCTCTCATCCACTCGATACCCACTTTAGTTCCCAACACCTTCCTGTTTCCAAATGCCGAGCAGCTGACTGTTACAAATCAAACGATCATACGGATCATGCGTTCATGGAGCTTCCCTTGCCACAAAAATTCAGCCTTCATTTTGTAACCTCAGCCTTGTTGCCTCATTGTTCAGACAGGCCTGCTGTGCAAGAATGTCTGTGAGCAATCATCACAAGATAATGTTTAACTTTTTATCTTGATTTCTGGGCTTCTAAAATCCCCACACTGGAGATAAACTGGAGACTCGTTTCTGCTGTACTGTACTACATGAAAAATCTGCATCAGTCTGTGTGGCTGCTGTAAAAGTGGCTTGTCATTTTGTCTCAGTTTATCTTTAATACGGCATAATTAGGAGGATTATTTTTATCTGACATTTGAGTGAGTCACGTTCTTGATAGAAACACTTTAATCCCCTCTATTTTGGTAAACATCCCTGAATGCTTTATAACACTTTTGATAAGGTGTGGGCAGAATCAAGATTATGTTTTAATGATTTGCAAATAACTTTAGTTCTTCACTACGGACTGGATGCTGGTGTTAATAATTAATGAATGGGTTTAAAGTAGCACATAGTTGTAGCCCCCCCAAGCCCCCCCACCCCCCTTCTTTAAAGGTTTTTTGAGGGGCTTTTTATGCCTTTATTTAGAGATTGGACAGTGGATAGAGTCAAAAATCATTAAGATAGAGAGAGAGAGAGAGAGAGAGAGTGGGGAATTACATGCCGGAAAGGGGCCACAGGTTGGAGTCAAACCCGGGCCACCCGCTTGGAGAACTATATAAAAAAAACATTGTTTGCACGAGCTAACTAAGCTGCTGAAGCCCCCTTTCCACCCTGAAATAACATTTCCCTTGTTTGTTAAATAACACAGATCTAACATTTAATGAACAAGGGGCGCTATTTGCAACTTTTTCCAAACCAATTAAAACCAAACCAACAAACCCTTTCAACATTATCAGTCATAAACACTAGACGTATCCTTCAAACTGGGTCTGTTAACACTGTTATATAGCTCTAACAAAAAAAAAAAGACAATAAAGTTTTGATTTACAACAGTTACTATTTATTCAGTGTTATACAATGTGGATAAATGCTGTTGAAGGAGACTCAAAGAGAAGTGGTTTTTGTTCCACCAATTGCTTTATTTGATTCATTTTCCTGACTGGATGTGAGTCAGCCCCTTTGGACTTCTGTTGGTGGTTGCATGAGTGTGTCCCATTCCTCATGGAGAGAGAAACAAAGCGTCATGTGCAAAATGAATAATCAGATGTCATGGCTGGCGAGCAGATGCTAAGATGTGTCTTGATTTATCCAGAGAGGCAAGCAGTTCAGACCTGATAATGTACTGGCTGTGTTGAGTGAGTAGGCTATTTTTGGGTGACTGTGGGGAGCGTTAGGTTTAAGCTTGATATTTTGGGGCATGGGAAGCGCTTGAAAGGTTATTAGTTGTGTTATCAACAGTGGTCGCCATCACATACCCATCTGCTTATGGGGGTGTGAGTGCACGTCTTCCTGCCTGGCTCCTGTTTTATGCCTCAGCGCAGCAATGATCTTCCCCTGCGTTAAATTATGTGGCCTTGAGGTATGATGAGAGGAAGATACTCTGGCATACCGTTGAGGTCAGAGGAGTTTATAGAGCACACACACACACACACACACACACACACACACACACACACACACACACACACACACACACACACACACACAGCCTCAAAGTAGAAATGGGGTGAGTTACTCATGCATTTGCAATTAGTGTGTGCATATGAGATAATGGCACGACTGCTAATTTGTTCACCAGAGATATTGCTGCGATGTGTTTACTGCCGATGTTCGTATGTGTATGGAAACGCATTGACCTGATAAGCAAGAGGGAACTGCAGTTCAGAAATTGTGAACTCACTTGAACAACAATCTGCAGCCTTACTTTTGGTACTATGCACTGCCATGCTTACAAATGCTTACAAGGACATTGCTTACCTGCTTATGTTTAGCTGGTACCATCGAAGCCAAACCGATGTTATTACTGAATCAAACTGATCATCAGATCCTTTGTTTCGATACCAAATGTCTTAAAACGATACAAGTTCCGTTATTTCATGATCAATTGTATCTTTAGAAAACCTACAGATCTTCAGTCATATCTTTAACCCAAAGCTGCCTTGAGCAAAATGCATAGAGCAGCCGTGGTGCGTTCACATTCCCAGGAAGGTTCAAACTAGATTACGAGTGATATCTGAGATGGAATACTTTCAAATGGGTCTGTAACCATCTACAGTATATACAACTGAAGTCATTGTCTAAAAATTACACAAGAATATTAGCATAGTGTTGGTAGCAAAATGTTAACAATGTATTTGAGCAGTTTAAACAGTGTGCAGGAGTTTGCTTGCATTTTTGGGAAAAACAAGCAATTATTCTGTACTGCCTATAGGACTTCTATTTAATTGCTGTTATATAGCAGTACATCATTTTTTACCAGTATCGTCTCAAAGTTTGTAATTTTGACATTGTGGCAACAGTGCTTTGCAGTACTTTAGTTTAGATTTTGTCAATGCTTTGCTTCTTTCCACCACCTCCCCAAATAATGTTGCTTCAATCACCAAAGGTAAAAAAACAAAACAGTAAAAAAGATCAAACTCAAAGCTTCAGGACTGAAGTTCACAAACCGATGAGGAGGTCAAGGTGACTAACTTCTTATATGCGATATCTATAACAAGTTGATCATCTTAGGAGATCAACAAAGTTATTACAAGTTGTACTGCTGGCAGACATAAATATGCTTATCAAATTGACTAGTCATATTTCCTGCTGTAGTTGAGACATTTTGACTCAAAACACTAATCTCTAACTCATGTTTGCACTAAAGTCATGGGAGCCCTTCAATCATTCAGGAACATACACCATTGTTGTACCCATTGACAAGGTACTCAATAGCCGTTCAGCCAATTTCTTTGTTAGCATATTGTTAATAAGAAAATGAGTGAGTCAGACTTGTATCACATAATAGAACAGACATTCTTACCACCCAAAAAAAAACAAGTGTCAGGGAAGCCCCTCCATTCTCTACGAGACTTATCTTAGAGTTGCCCTTTAGAGTTGAAGGGTATATGCACTAATAGCTTAAGATATTCCAGATGTTTTCAGTACAAGTTTAGCCTTGACATAAACATTTTTAAAGAATGGGATGAGGCCTACAGGATGCTAGGAAGCCTGAGCTAAAGTCAACCCACTTTTTGCCCTTTTCTGACATGTACTCTATTTTATCAAGAGCTGCTTTGTTAATGAGCAGGAAGAAGAGCTCTTTGCGGTACTCGCAAGTCCTTGTTATGCTACAAAAGACACAAAGACACTTCTGAAATCTTGCTGGCTGTTTTTTTTTACTTTTATGATGTTGTTACCAGGCAGTACCCAGGGGAGCACATTTCCATAGCAATAAATGCCAGGCTAATCGCTGTGGTGACTCCCTACTGTGTTAAGAACAAGTTTGTCAGTGTAGTGTGACAGTCACAGCTTCAGGATGCCAGTATCTGTGTTTTGCATGGGAGTGAACATACTGCGATGGCTCCTTGCCAGCAGCCGCTGAGCCCCTTCAGCAGCAACAAGGCCTTTTAACACCCGGCTTTGTTGTTGAACCATTTTTGTTTCAAGCTGCTGCCCTTCGTGCGTCAACTTCAGGGTCCTACACTCGACCTCATTCATCCCCGGTTCTGCTCTGGGGGCTCTTGGCAGGTACAGAGGGTTCGGAGTGACAGTGTAAGATCAGTCACAAAGATGGAGCTTGCAGGAATAAGGAGCAGGAACTGGCTCACCAGGGAAACACGCTGCCTTTATTTGATCTGAATGCTATCCATGAGGCAAAGTCAATCGTTTCTGTGTTCACGGTGGCTTGAAGCTAAGTGGATTTCTATTTGCGCTGTGTCTGAACCACTTAGCTGGAATGCCTTGGCTGGGTGACAGCATTGTGTTTTATTGCAAATCACTTGATAATGGCTATTTAAGCTAAAAAAAATCTGTAAAATGATTGCCAAACGTATGCCGCTTTGAAGTACTCAGCTGGTTAGGAATCTCTGGAAGAAACCATGAATGATTTTTACATAAACTGTCATGATCTGGCAACACCAACAGAAACAAAGACACATCTATGTCAGTACAAACGGCTCGGCAAGCACACAATGCACAGTACAGACAGTTTAACCAGATATTTTGGTAAATCTTCTAATCTTTATTGCAAGAAAAGAAACATTTGTAAGTCTTAATGGATCACATTGTTGGAAATATATCCTGGTTGAAACAGCTTGACATCCTAGTGCAGCAATTTTTTGCCTTGTCCTTCATCAGGCCACAAGTCGAAATCATTCATCGTTGATCTTCATACTACGCTTAGTTGCTGGAGCGTTTTGACCTCTTCAAGCCTTTCACTCTTCATGCACCTTGGTAGTTGGTGAAGTTGTGCCAGAAAACCTCACTTTATTTAACACGGACATACAGTAACAATATCGCTGTAACATTTACCAATGAACAAGTCCCAAATGCACTGCTCTTAGTGTTTATAGCAAAATGCTAATTTTCCAACAACTGCCCATGGGAGGCTTTAAGAAGTAACAGATCAAGATAAATAGAAAATCAAATTAAAACAGTTCAGTTGTTAATGCAAGACAGAGAAAATACATTTGCAAGAAGTACGCTGTTTACCACATACTACAGACATTTATGAGCTTGTTGGAACCATGTTGTTTCTCCTTCTAACTAATTCTAATTTACTTCTAATTCTAATTCTACATTTCCACTCCTTCACTTTTACACAGCTCAGCTAAAAATTGGAAATGTGAATATGGAGTTTTAGTTGAGGACCAACAACATCTATGAATTCATAAAAAAAAACTTTATTATCATCCATCATAGCTGACAGGTTCCAGGAAACAATCTTGGCCTATGGATTCTGAAGTTTTGGGTTCTTGTCTTGTCCTGTTTAGCTACAATAAGTCTGCTTAAACCTTGATTAGTCAATTCTACCCAAAATAACTGGAACTAGAACACCACTAACAATGAAATTATGTCCACTCCCCTACAGATTCTGCATATATATAGATAACTATTTAGAGAAAACTGTTTTTTTTTTTTTCTTTTTTACCATAACCACATTTAATCACACCTTTAATGGGATATGTATTTCTTTTCCCCAAAATAAGTCAATGACAAATGTATAAGCAGACAAAATAGGAAGGGTGTATTTATTTGGGCCTATCTTACCTGTGACCAATTCATTCTGTACCCTTCAAAAAAGTCATGGACTTTGGGACAAATGCCGAAAGAATCAGAACTTATTTGGATCCATAAATACCTGCAATGGGCCCCCGCTTTTTCCTTTTCCAGTGGGGTTTTTTACATCCTCATTAGGAAGTCTGTACATTTTAGATATAGAATTGGTCATGTGAAAGAAACAACCAAACCTAATGCGAAACAAGTTGTGCTTTCTGATCAGTTCCCAACAGAAACCATACAGCTTGAAAACTAGAAAAGGCTCATACGGTATGAATACATTTTGCTAGGAATCTTAGATAACACGAATGAACAATGCTTTCCCACCAATACCCACAGAGGCATCTCATAAAAAAAACACTTGATGGATTGTTTTGGAAGGCATTGGCAGAGTAACTTCTAGAACTTGTTTGAGTTGTTTTCATGTTGTACTCGATCACATGATATTGAGAGAGGTTTCTAATCCACCTACATGAATATCATCAATAGGGCCCGGGTATTAAAACGTTAATTAGCTTTAAGAGGTTGTATTACAGTCTGGAAGTGTACCAAATAAACTGGTTACTCTGTGTAATTTGCCCTTCAGAAGGTTGTAGCGTAATGTTATGTAACAACTTATCCACTTGAGGGTTTTCACATCCAGAGCCCTCTTTTGAACATCTCTAAATCAGCAGTTGAGAAGTCCCACCTGCTCTTACTGTCTCTAATGAAATATTCCTGGCGTCTGGATCTGTTACCTGGGTTATCAATGTTTCATTAGATTAGACATGACGGCAGCATCACTTGGCTTCTCTTGACGGATAAATGGACTCTATCTCAATCTTAACAGGCTTCTCATAGCTGAGGCATTGCTTCAGCCAAGGGTAAAGGCAAGTAGGTCAGTGTGCTGCTGACAACAGGGCGATGATGTCACCTTCTTACCCAGGTGGTATTAATCATTCACAGATTTATGAGTTGTGTTGATGAACGTCCATGTTGAGGGAACTGGTTTGGAGCCGTGTGAGCACGTTATCTGTAAGTTGCTGGTACTGCAAAGTACAAACACAAATGTGTCTGCCATTGTAATTAATACAATGGCTTCTATTGATTTAAGGAGTACTTAAAAGGTTAAAGGAGTAATTGATTAGTCAGCTGAAAGAAAATCAGTTTTCATTTATCAAATTAAATGGCATTACATTTGCAACATACAGCTCATTAAACTTATATCAGATGTAGGTTCTTCAGTTGTTTAGATACAATACCAGTATTGGTACAGACAAAAATGGGAATAAAGTATCTGCAATTATGCAAGTCAAAAAGCCATTTGGATTCCATCATTTAATACCCCCCTCCCCCAGTACAAAACATGTTAGTAGTTTCAGTTAATTTATCATGAAACAACCCAGCACAGAGCAAGTGGAATGTTTAATGTCAGTCAAAGCTATAGAAACATCAGCAATGTTGTTTTTTCCAGCAATTATGAACACGTTTATTTGAATTGAATTTGTACCACCAGAATACTTGGCCTTACTCAAGTCTTGGTATCAGACTCAGTATTGTGAAGGAACAGATTAACATTTTAAGCACCCACCCCACAGGAAACAAGAACCCTGAGGTTTGAGTCTGATGTACTTTTTGGATGATAAAAATATCAATGTAAAATGTATGTATGTAAAAACAACAGAGAAAATGAATTTTCTTTTCAAGCAATTTCAGTATTCAAAGACTGTGATACTTGAATGAGTGAACAGCCAGGAACAAAATGAAAATAGATATTTATTATCATTTATGTAATACAATCATGTTCTTACTAACAGTGTTGTTCATCTCTTTATTCAAGATTCAGACAACTTTATTAATCCCAGAAGGGCAATTCAGTTTTGCAGCCTATACCGAGTCATTGAAAGAAGCCAAGACAACATAAAGTAAAGAAACACATCACGGCAGCATTCAGACAGTTACATTCACATGTCAAGTAACAACAATTCAACAGACAAACAGGTCGCCCAATGAGAACTTGAGCAATCTAGAATTTCAACAGCAGGAATGTGTCTTAGATACATAAAATGAATGGACCTTACAGGTGACCCCACCATACAGTCACAGTCCATGCAGTAGTTATTCAGCATTCAACAGCCTTTAGCGTGCAGAGTTGGTGGGAATATGGCAGATGGTGCGGCGCCTGAGTCAGTCATTTATGCTTATATTAAAAGGAATATCACTTTGTTTTTAAAATTTGTAAAAGCACATGATGGATGCACGGCAGGGAACTAATAAAGGATGTAAAAAATGTATCAGTTGGAACAGATGTGACAGTGACTTATAAGGTATAGGTCAAAGTGTAACATCAGAGTCAGCAATAAAAATAAAATAGTGTTGGGCCACCTGCATGTAATATATGTTGGTGCCCGAGTTCTTTTCTGTAGCCACTGGGCGTTAGTCCATGGTGAATGTTAAATGATGCACCATTAATCTGATAAAACCAATATGTTTTAACTTTGCCTCTCTTCTCTTGGCAGGTATATCTCATCAATGTCACCTACTCTGACAACACATCCCACATCATCTACAGAAGATACAGCAAATTCTTTGACCTACAGGTAATCTTCAATCACTCAACGCTCCCCTCCGTGCTCAATGCAGGGTTCTTGTTTGTGCGGAAATCCTCATTTCCTCTGCTGATGATATATTTGACCACGTCTACCCTGTGAACTTTCTGCATTGTTTTGTATAGATTAATGTCTAAGCCCCGCAACTGTTCACTGCTGCCGTTGCTATTCCCGTGTTCTCCACACCTCGTCACCCCAATGAATCAATGTATATGTTAGTAATTGGTCGGGGAGCAGGGGAGACATGGTTTGTATCCCTTTCGCCTCGTAGAGATGCTGCAGTGTACGCATCTCTATCTCTCTTTTCTGTCTATATTTCACCCCTGCTTCTTTCGCCCCTCTCCCTCTTCCTTCTCATCTCATCTCTCTCTTACCCTCAAAACGTCAGGGAGCTGACAGGCCTACTTTATAGTACAAGCAAGAAATCCACAGGGGAAGTCAATTTAATGCGCCGTGCTTTACAGTGGGTTGCTGTTGCATTTTCTAGGGGAAGGCTGCTCAGACTGGTTTGATTCTTTACAAAGTTATATGCTGGAGGTCTTCATCTGTTTTCTTTAGAGCCTTATTGATATGGATTATTATTTTTTTTTTTTACAAAAGATGATCAATAATGAGCTCAGAAAAAACTCCCATATTACTGATACAGTGGCCTACTTAGTTACGCCTTTGAGCTGGAATAGAAAACAAAACTGTTTTGCACAGATATGCAGAAAAAAACAACTTCATCAATGTACTGTATATTTGGCCTTATTATAACAGGCCTGTCAACATTTTCTCATATGTAAGACAGTCTGCTTGGCTTCGATGCTCTGCTACATGTGCTGCAGACATTATTGCTAAGAATGTTAGAAACTATGAAATTGGTATATCTCCTCTGTCAAAACAACTTGATGAAACCATTTTCGAAAAAACACCCCAAGAATGTTTAATGCATTATATCTTCTGAAAGGAAAAAAAATGTATATGCTGCTTTGACACTGATATATCTGTGAAAGGAACATTTTTACAGATAATATTAGCCTCAGTTTGCATCAAGTTTTGTAGGCTTGGCTCGGATAGTTTACTCTCTTTCTTTTAAGTGTCAAGATCTCTCTTCAGGACTCTGTTTGTTTTGGACTTGAGCACCAGTTCCAGTGAAAACCCTGCATTGTGTCTCTCAGTTTCCAAATGGGTATGAATGTTTGTGTACTCTTAGCTCTTGCACCCTCAGCTTGCTGCAAGCTGATAGCATATGTATATTGGACCAGAGGTCTCAGGGTCAGTAGTAAATATGAAGGGGGCCATAGTGAGAGAGTTACAGGGGGCACATCTCAATAGCCCCCAGTGTGCATGGTCTAGCAGGAAATGATGTTTCAATCAGTGGAGGAAAGGTCTTTTCTGAAAGATCCCATTGATAACCAGTGGTGGAAAATGGACCCCCCTCAAACAGCTTACTCCCGATGTGGCATAAAAGACAAGAGGTACAATAATAAACATGGAAAGAAATAGCCAGGATATTCCTTCATGCTGGAAAAGTCAGAGAAGAGAAGAGTGGATGCATGGCTTACACCTGGTGTTCAGCGTCTTACAAACATAAGCTTGGTCCGCAAATTAAAAATAGAAGATCATTATTTTTGAAATACTTTTTGAAAGCATAAACAGGACCTATATATGACGTGCATTTATGGAGATACATCAAGTGAGGGGGGGCTGCAGAGAGACTCAGAGTTGGGGCTTGCTCAAGGGCAACTCTGCAATACTCAGAGAGCGAACTGGAACCCCTCTAGCAACCACTCTCAGTTCCATACATGGTCCATTCCAAGACTTGAACCGGTGACCCTCTGGTTCCCAAAACCAAGTTCCCCCCAGACGTTGCTACTTCCTCACCAAATTGCCCGGGAGGAAATTAATGAACTTTAATGGTTCATGGATGGCTTGGCACAAAAGCACTCCCAGTCTACGGCCACATTTTGTTAGCTTTGTCAAAAGTCGCAGGTCGAAGGTCACCCAACTTGGACTGCACTTTATTGAGTCACCAGAGAAAGCGGCTCTCTCATGGGCAACGTTTTCCAGAGTTTGCTGCAGTTAAGCTAAATATTTTGGGGGAAATCCACGGCTTAATATCTCTAGAAATAACCAGGGATTCCATTTTAAAGACCACTGCAACATATCTGCACCAGCACTTCGCTGCTCATTTCTTACTCTGCCTAGTTCTTTGATCCGTCCATTTGCTGTGACACGTGTGAATAAAACTACCTCTAACAGTACTGACATACTTGTTTTCTTATACCAAGGAATCCTCCATGACTGCCGGTATATGGATCGAAAACTGAGTTCTCTTGCCAACCTTTGATCTCGCCTGATGCCTTTTGATGGTCCCATTGTTTTTTAGAGCAACCTGGAGCCTCTCCTGTCCAAACATTTGTCTACAGCAGAGACCCTGCTGCTCTCAGCAGCCCTGCTAACCCTTCGACGGGAGAAACATGGATGGCCTCTCTGAAACTGTTGGAGAGCGCTTTAACCATAGCTTTGGCAAAGGCCACTGGGGATTTCAAGAGTGTTTCTTAGTAATAACCAGCACATGCTCTCATTTCCTGGAAATGTATTGGCTTTGGTTCTGGACAGGCGGAGCAGATGTTCCTTTGACTTATTATGCCTACATTTGATCTGAAAAGCAACTGCACAAGATGCATGGCCCAGAGGAAGTGCAAGCTTTAATTTTACAGAGTTGTTTGATGTACTTGGTGTAGCACTGACCATAACATACATACATCTAATGTAATTTTTCTCTTTGTGTTCCCACCTCAAAAAGCTTTGCTCCTGGAAAACGATGAATTTAAATGCATCCTGTCACATTCCCAAGTGTTTCGCCTATTGTGATGCCTGCGCTGATAAAAACGTGTTAATGTTAAAATAACTGGAGCCACAGCAGTATTGCGTAGTGGCCCTTTGAGAAAAAAGGAGCCATTTACCATATTGTTACTTTTTCTCTCTCGCTATTTTGGCATGGTACTTTTATTCTGTCTGTAAGAGTCTGTTAGATCTCGCGCTGTCCATTTCTTTGGTGACAAAGGAGAAACTCTCTCTCTGCCGTCCATTGCCGTATTTCCATTTATTCTTTTCTAACAGTCGTTTGGGGTCCTGGAGCCGCCTTGCTGGAGTGGAGTTTTTGTTGGCTCTTGCACATTGAACCAGGACAATCCACAAACTTGGCTGTACCAGAGTCATAACATTTTCATGCAAAATGAATACAGTATGCCTTTCCTCATCTAGGCGTCTAGTCATTCAGTAAGGACCCTTTTCTCATCAGTTAAAGTCTATTTTTAACGAACACATGACTTTAACCACCAGGTCTATCTGCTCTCCAGAGGACGAGATGCAGGTAGTTCCACTCTTGGTTACAAGCACTTAGAAACAAGCGAGCAGCAGCTCAGCCAGCAGCCCCCTCAACGTCCTGAAAACAACATTAAAAAAATTAAGAAGCTGTTTTTTAATTTTTTTTATTGTTTTAATCACTGTCTTTGATTTAGAAAGATGTAAACCTCTGTGGAAGATAATTCAAAACAATGAGCACTGAATCTTAACCTTGAAATAAGCTGAGCACCCACAGAAGTATACCAAAAGCTCAGCTCTTGGTCCCTCCTGACAGTGTCCACTGAAGAAATATTGACTAGTCAAAGTGCTTTTACACCACAGGTCACACCTACCCATTCATACCAATTCACACACTGATGGTATAGGCTGCTATGTAAAGTGTCCATCAATATAAGTTAATCCTATTCACATATATACCGCTGACGAAGCAGTAGAGCGACTTGGGGGTGAGTGTCTTGCCCAAAGACACGTCAGACTTGCGGTTGCAGGAGTCAGGGATCAAACCTCTGACTTTCTGGTTGAGAGATGACCGACTCTACCGCTGATCCACAGCCGTCCTGGTGTTTTAGTCACCGGGTGGTTTTCAAGAGACGGGGTAGTTGATCTCTGGGGATCGTTCTAAATGTTACTGAAAACTGCTCGAATGGTTATCGTTGAAGAGGCACTGCGAGACTTGGTTTGGAAATTTGGGAGATTGCCATGATATTTGAAGACAGCCCTACTACATACCTCACTAATAGACATGGTACAAGGCAGGAAAAAGGCAAGTCAAGGCAGGCAGAGGCTTGTTTATACACATACCTTCCACATCATTACATATATGTGTCACCCAAATTCTAACAAGCCCGGCATACATTTAGTATTATCCATCTCCACACCCTCACATGCCTCCCCTACCTTGTTCTTCTGATTGTCCACTAGAGAACCGCTCATACCTCATCAGGGTATGACTGACTCTTCCAGCACCTCTGTGGTTTTCTCACAGCAATTCCTGAATGAGTCAAACAGTTTGTCCTTCTGTCAGAAGTAAGCCGCCTAAGTTTCTCTTCAGCAGGGAGGAAACCAGGACAGGGAGGGAGGGGAGGGGGGGGGGGGGGGGACAGGTCATCTGGAGAGGCCCTGAGGAGGGAAAACACAGTAAGGAGTTAGAGGAGGATGATCATGATGCTGGTGGTGATAATGAGGCAGAGGAGGACAGTGATGAAAGATATGAAAGGGATTATGGTAATGAGGATGACAGCGATACCAGTGGCGTTTGGTGATTAAGTTCCATGCTGTTGTTGCTGACGACATCGATGATGCAGATGGGAGCAGTGAAAGATGGTGAGATATTGTGGATCTCAGGGTCACTTAGGAGAAAATGAGGAGTGGGTGAGTTTGCCCTTGGTGTCCTTGGGCCCTTAGCAAAGTTTTTTTTTTGTATATTTAAGGGCTGTGGCATGGCTCACCATGTGAGAGAAGGACACGCTCTGACTCACACTTTTTACGAGGGCCCTTTGGTTTGTATTCTGCCCTCACACGCCGAAACAAACCTCTCTTTACTCTTTCCAAGTCTGTCCTTGTTTGAGCCTCCCCGCAGCAACTGAATATTCAGATTGCTTGAGTTTGAACGTTATATTTCTCTAGTATCCCATTTTCGTCAGAGTTTAGTGTACCTTTGAAGAACCAATGTGTGATATTAGTCACTTTTATCTTTAATCTCAAGGTCAAAACTCAATCCTTTTTAGAGAAAGCTTTTTGCAAGCCCCTCAACAAACAGCATGTTGTGTTTAAGGCAGAAAATTATACAGTAGCTGTGGTCAAAGCGCTTTAAAGGAAGGTCACTGAATTGGGAATCTCTAACCTCTAAGTGGGCGGGTTGATGGAAACATATGTCTAGACCACAAGGCATTATCGGTATGCCATCCTCGAGGATAAATCGCTGAATAGCCTGCAGCCTTTTTGTCCTTGAAGTGCTCTGTGGATGTACTGTAACTCATCTGAATGAGGTAGCCCATTGTTTCAGGTCGAGGATAAAGGGCTGTTTTATTTTATTTATGTACGTGTGTGTGTGTGTGTGTGTGTGTGTGTGTGTGTGTGTGTGTGTGTGTGTGTGTGTGTGTTTGTGTGTGTGTGTGTGTGTGTGTGTGTGTGTGTGTGTGTGTGTGAAAGACAGGGGAATGCAGGAAACATACGTTTTAGCCTCCAATGAGAGTCAGAGGAAGGACACCTACACACAAACAACACAAGACCTGTTCTTTGTGAGTTACAATCGAGTGTTTGACAGGACGGCCCAGGCCTGGTCCTCTCTGGAGTTTGAGCAGAGGGGGAGGGGGAGGGGGGGGGAGGTATGCAGTGTTTCCCACAGCCATGGAGAAGGGATCAGGAGAGTGGGCTAAATTTAGGATGAATGAGAACAGTTCAGCCATTTGTGGGATGTTTCCATGCTTCAAGAAGCTAAGCAGTGTGACTGTGAGGTGACTGGGCCACATTCAGGGAATCAGAGAGATTTCCCGTCTGTACCCTGAAATGTGTCAAAGACAGAAGAAGAGACGGGGTTGGAGAGTCTACGGAGGAAACTTGATGTTTAATGTCGGATGATAGGTTGAAGAAAAGGAGATACATTTGATTTAAAAAAAAATTAGGAACAAAGGCAGATGTTTTTTTAAAACCAAAAAACATCCTGTATTAGAGACAAGTTCAAGTGTTTGTGAAGACCAAAATGTGCAAAATAATAATGGATTTGGAGAAACCCTGGCTGAGGATACTAGACATGGCGTAAGCTTTTAGATCAACACCTTAAATAACAATTCAAGATTGAGGGAAGCATTTCCAGTTGGGAACAAACTTTGCTTTTAGCTAAGTGTTTGCGTGCACATGATGGCTAAACTGCGTATGTTTGGAGTGCCAGCGCTGCACATCCTCAAAAATGAATGCCACTATTCTGTCGCAAGATGTAGTGTCCACGTGAACAGTGGGGGCAGTGTATAGGCTGAGGGTCAACACAGAAGGGAAAGCAATGGGCAGAGAGTGTCTGCAAATATCCACATGTGTACGATGTGGCATTGCCACTGCACAGCTACAAACATGCCAGATGAGTTCCTTTTTAAGATGTCCATGTGGAAAGTTGCAAAACTAAATGAGAACATGGAGGAAAGTGTTTAAAAAACAGAGTGGGAACAGTTCAGATGGTGGCCGCCGCTGGCCGCAGCAGCCAAGAAAAAAAAACAGCTTGTCGGCAGCAACCGTCTCGCGGCTATATTGCTATATTGCTATATTGCTATATTGCTGGCCGCCGCCGGCCGCTGCCAGCTCAGCAGCCGAGGTGAGGACGAGGAGCCCGGGCCGGCTCGAGCTGGGGCGGACTGGTAGTGTCTGTGCTCTCACTGTTTGTTTATGGACACAGACATAGAGTCTGTTTTCTAACAGGCATTTCCAAGATCAATTCTGGAAGAAATCTCTGAATCAGTTGAGGAAACGGCCTTATGTGTTGAAGTAAATATGTCTGTATACCTGACCTTAGTGGGAGTGGCCTGCAGTGCTGTGCATTCTGGTATTTGGTGTCTTTCATCCACATGAGTCAAAAAGACACTTTCTGCCTTTTCTCGACCAAGAAGGCACCAACTTCAAAATGTATTTCACATTTCTACTACATATATGACCCAATGTCAATACAGATTCATGTTTCAACGGGTGAAGTATCTCTTTAAGTGTCGTCATGTTGTTTGCATCCTGCACTTCAAGTAGTTGCATATGGCCTGAGCTCTGTGGCGTGCCCTCCAGTAAATATGCGTCGTGGATAGCCCATATAAGAATATCTCTTGCCTTAAGCCTTAGCTTAAGAAGCATAGACCTTTTCTTCATTGATCCCATATGTTTATGTAAGACATTTAGGTAGTGTGAGAAGGGGAGGGGGGTTACTGTATGTTTGTTTTCTTTGTGTTGAGGTAGAGGCCCTCCAAAGCCTCTGCATGTATGGACACAGGCTGAGGATGGGATTCATGAAAACATGTCAGTTATTCTCTATTTTCACGTCTTTTTCTCGAGAGAACTCTCTCAAGGTGAATTCATGTCAAAGATCAGTTTTTGCTGTATACAGATTTATACATCTCTGCTCACCTTTATCCTTTCCCTCTAACATCCCGCTCTCACTCCTCCTCTTCTGACTTTTTCTGGTGACGATTGCTATGTTTGATTGAATACAGTTCATACCATGGTCTGCGCCAGTCCTACATCGGGCAGCAAGATGTCCGTTCATTTCTGAGAGAATAAACGCCCACTCAGTAGTTCTATTGTAACTGTTTAGCATTCTAAATTAAAGAGCTGGGGCCACCAACTCGTAGGATTCTTTCTAATCTAATGGAGCAATAATCAACATTCGTTTTATTTTCATACAATGCTTTATGTATTAATTTGTCCAAGTATTAGTCAAACCCTCAGGTGTTTTCAGGTAAAGAGAGTCATGGTACTCAATGAAAAAAAACGTTTTTTTTCTTGTCAACTCGCTACTTCAAGCTGACTGAGAGCACATATGTCCTTTCATTTGTTTTGGAAAATCATTTTGGAAAATCATGATATAAACATTCGGTCGAAGGCATGGCTGTACAGCTTGCTAAAACTGTCTAAAGTTGCTGTTAATTTAAAACTCACTGTTTGTCAACTGTATCAAATTGAATTTATTTTGAATCATGCTAGCATAAAACATTAGCTTAGAAACTGAAGCTGAGCCATGAGGGGATGAACTTGTCAAAATGTAACTTTTGTCATATTCTCATTCCAGATTAGTTCTATTTATAAGCAAAGCAGTTAACTACATTTCCATTGCATAAGAACCTTGTAGCAATGTAATGGTTACTCCAGGTTTTTAGACAGATGCTGAGGCAATACCAGAGAGCTTGTGATACACTTCAGATTGAAAAATGCAGGAAAACATAAATAATGGTTTAAATTATTTGGCATATAAATGACTATGACTATTAGCAGCTCCATGTAGTACATTAATTTCTGATGATGGACAAGTCATTGGGCATACCCCCCCCCCCCCCCCCACATATTAATGAGATGTTCGTGTATTCCCGCTGTTTGCCTCCTTGGTTTCCACTGCCTCTCCTCCTGTTATCTGGAGATGTATGTGGCAGCTGACAGACCTCTATTGCTCTCTATCTGTCTCTGTCTTGTTTTCTCCCCCTCACTTCTCTGCGCTCGGCTGGCCAGCCTCCATGTTTCTGTTCAGCTCAAGGTCTCCTCCACCTGAATGGGATGGTGAGGAGAGTAGATGAAAACTTTGAGTGCTTTGTACATCTTTGGCAGCTCTGCTTCACACTGAGCCTTTAACAGAGAGGCTGTGCTCAACGTCTTTTTTTTCCTTCTTCTTCTTTTTAGTACATTTCTCTCTCACCCTGCACTGCCTCGGTGCGGCGTTTAATAAATCACACTGTATTTATTTTAAACTCCTACTGTGTGTCCTATTCAGAGAGGGAAGTGTTGTGCTATCTGTGTGTGCGGATATTGTGGAGCGTAGCAGAGCTTACTGTTGAATGATTGAAGGACATATGTGATCAGGGACATAAAAAGGAATATGAAACGGTATGAAAGGAATTCTGTTATTTGTAATCCACAGATACAGAGGGACAAAGCCAAGGAAATGGAAAAATACTTATCTGTCCTTCTCACTTTTTTCTCTTCATTTGGTGTAACATTATAAAAAAAAATGTCATATGACACCTCAAAGTGAAATTCATTTATACCCGCTTGCTCAAAATAAGTCTAAACTGTTCATCCATTTTCTGTTAAAGAATTTAAAAGAAATATCTTTTTACAAAATTTCCCCAATCAGCAAGGCATTAAAAATCTTGTTTCAACAAAGCGTTCTTTCTTCAGACGAAAACAAACAAGGGATATGTAGCCTACCTGATGTGCATCTCTCTCCTTTTCACGTTGGAAATGAATGAATGATGACTCATTTTGTGTTTGCATTTGCATTAAGGTCAGTTTGCAAGCCTTGTTTTTTTTGGCTTTATATAACATAACTAAAATAAAAAATGATAAAGTAATACAAACAAAATACCTCTCTTCATTGGATTCCAATGTTTGAAAACAAGAAATGACTAAAGCAACGTATCATCACTCATCTGTCTGCAATGTTTCATTTGAATAGTCACTTTGGAAAGTCATTATTTGCTCATAAAAATACCAAACTTTATCCACCTCTGGGTTTTTCAAAAAATTCTGCAATGATCTAAAAAGTACAACTTGAACAATATAGCGAGCAACTTTCAGCAAGCAATCTTTCAGAAATGTTTATGAAACTTTTGATATCTTATAACATGGATTGTTAACATCAATGTTTGTTCACATTGCCGTCTTCTTCCTTTCTGTCTTTGTGCGTGCTCTGATGCAGTATTTATCTCAACGAGTTACCAGCTGTGTAGTAGCAGAATAGTGTTCAGAAGGCAGGGATCTATGTTGTGACGAAGCACACAGACGTAGCCTGTGTGCATCCATGTATAAATATCTCAAAGCTCGCATATAAAAACATGAATCCACAGCACTGTTATTGGTCTCAAGATATCAATATTTAACAAAAATCTCCCCTGATGCCTTTTTCCCACCCGCTTGGCACTTCAGACATGTTTAAACAAAGCATCCCTGCAGGTGTTTTTTTTGCTGATATTGCAGAAATCCAGAAACACTGTCTCTGCCTATCTCCAGTATCTGTGTTTATGTCCAGTCTGAGTCCAGCCAATGCCCCTGCCTTTCCCTCTCTGTCTGCAGGTTAATGATCAGCAGTTGGGCAAACAGAAGGCTGCGATTGGGTCACACGGGACGCAGGCTTTTAATGCCACTGAGTTAGATTGAAAAAAAGAGAGAGAGAGAGAGAGACATGAAACCGAGATAGAGACACAGGGTGATAAGAGATGAGAGTTCCCATCAGAATTCAAAGTGAAACCCAGGTGTCTATCTCCTCTCCTTCTGCTGTTCCCATCCGTCTTTCCCCTATTTGTCTTTGCCTCCCTCCCTCCGCACGCCTCGCTCGGCACGTCCTCCCTGCTGCCACACACTCTCTGACGTTCATATCTCATTCCAACTATTTCTCACCCTCATCGCTCTACCCCCCCGTGCTGCTCGCGCATCTCTCTCAGCTCCTCCATCTGTCTCTGTCTCTCCTCAGAAGGCATTGCCCCTCCTGCAGTACTCATCCCCTCACCAACAAACCCCCCCCCCCCCCCCTTTGGGTGTCTTTTGAGCGAGTTTCTCTCTGGCTAATCCAACATGACCTGCATGTTTCTAGGGGGTCAAGTGCATCAGTTTACAGAGCTAAAGGCCGCTGAGATTTCTGACGTGGGTTTCTATGTAGGCTGTTTAGCATTCATGTGTTTTATTTGCGAGTGTTTTGCATGTTTGTGTGTGTGATGCATTTACTAGCATTTCTCCTCATTACCCTGGCTGCTCTTTCCATTACTTTGATGACCCAGTTTTACCCTTCACTCTGCCCTCCATCGTAAGATAACGTTTTTTACACTGTACACACAGAAGGAGCTTTAAAAGGAAAAAAAACAATCATATGAAAACTCTTCAGTGGACGATTCGATCATTTTGAGTTAGAAAGTCAGCTGTCAGGGAAACCCCCTGTTGATTCCATTGGTCCTTTGTAAATTCATAAAAAAAAATGAATCAACATAGACAACAATGTTTACTGTGGTCCTGAAACCTGACTTAGTCCTGCAGCCAACAGGGGCTAAACCTGTCTGGTTGTAAGTCCTTTTTTTGAAGGAGTCCATCAGTGTTAGCTATCCCATCCCGTTCATACACGCCATTGACAAGCAGAAGGAGGTTAAACGCACAGTATGTAAAATCAACAAACAATAACAAAAGAAGACGTTGAGGCTAGCGGGGAATCATGGGAGTTCTCTCTTGTACTCCTTCCCTACCCACCCCGGTGTAAACGAACTCTGTATTGTCCGTAGTCAATATGAACGGGCGAAACCGACCTGAGAAAGACAATATGTTTACCGACGATGTATCCAATACAATTGACATGACGTTGTTATCACAGCAGCACATACAGCAACAGCACGGCAGCTTTCAGCAGCAGCTCCCTGCTCCCTTATTGCAGTGGCCTTTGACGTATCATCCGGTGTTTCCTTGGCAACGATAAACATTTTGTGTCTGTCATGGCGCATGCCGGCTGCCGCGAGGACACGTCCCGTTACAAAATGTAAAACACAGTCACAGTTTAAGAAGACAAATGTTAATCAGTTAGTCCCTTTATTAAGGTTGGAGATAGCACCACAGTGTATCTCAATGTGATGTTTCAGTTTATACACCACCATGTAGGCCAACGTTTGATCTCATACTTAGTTAAGAAATGTGAGAGTTTTCATATGGAACTGTTGACTCAAATCACTGTCAATAACTCAATAACTGTCACTTGACTTTTCTGACTTTCTTTGAATTGGAGAATTGCTCTAATTTATGTAAGGCTGTTATTTTGACTTCCTTGACTGTGCCCCTTTTTTTTTTAATTTGAGGTGGAAATTGACCGTCAGTGACATGTCCATCTCTTTGGCCATGTTAGCCATCGAGGCTGAGGAAATGCCTTACAGTCCAGCCTTAAATGTTGACTGTCATAAGAACCACATGTGGTCCATAAAGTGAACTGCATGTTACCATAGCTGTCAGCGTTGGAGCAATATGCACTCTGAATAGAATGTATGGAAGAAATTGATTTGGGAAACAGTCATAGTCAAACCCCCAAAAAGTGACAGCAATCTGATGAGCGTTTTATTTCATAATTTTAAACAAGCCTTCAGTCCCAAGACCTAGCACTTGGTGTCCTTTTCATGTGTTATGTTGGAAAAGCAGCTTATCCACAATTTCCCAGTTTGGGATCAATAAAGTAATTCTATTCTATTCTATTCTATTTCAACTGAACTCATTCTTGTGTCTGCAGCTTTGTTTCCAGTATTTTTAGTCTTTCTCTTTGAAGCTTTCTTTTCTTCGCTCAGCCCACTCATGGTTTTATTCTAAACCTGACTTCTCATTTCACTTCCACGCCCTTTTGAGTGTCGGCCTTTGGAGCGCATTGAACACATACTCATACAGGGGCACTGCCATCCCGACTCACCCCTTCTGGGAGGGACTGTGGTTTGGCCACAGTGCCCGGGGTTTTTTGTCCTGCCTGTCAGCATGGAAACTCTTGGGGCAGTCAGCATGGCTAAATTAGGTGCTACGCTGCTCTTCTAGCTCTGAACCCTGCCACAGGTGAGACGCCCCCTTCCTCTTTGCCTTTGCCTGTACTGACTGTAAGTTGGCTGGCCTACTTTCTTTTTTTTAACAAGCTGTTTAAGGGGACACTGTGAATCAGTGAGTTGTTGGGTTGCTCCGGCTGAAAGCTTCTGAAATGGTAAATGGCCCGGAAATCAATTTAGCTGGTGCGCCGATTAAAAAAGGAAAGGTGTAATTCTTTGGACAATAAATGGAAGGTGAAGGTTATATTATAAAATGATTGGTTACTCTTTATCTCCATGAAACTGCCATTGGACGTTCATTTGTTGTAAACCCTTGAAAACAATATGTTATATGAGCTCAATATAAATAGCTATTGTGGCACTAAAGCCTGTGAAATTACAGTATTTGAGGTGAAATTTCAAACAGCTGCTCTCTCCGACCAAACCTCTTCTTCCCTTTTCTTGCAGATTATGCTGTTTTATCTCTTTGAATAATATATATTTAATGAAGTGAGGAAAGCATCCAGATGTCAAAACGTCAACACCATTACCTCTGCTGAACTCTGGAGATGCAGAGAACGAGAGAGAGAGAGAGAGAGAGAGAGAGAGAGAGAGAGAAAGTTCTCCTCCAGCAGGCGATGTTTTGCTCCGGCACAGCGTTAACACAATCGACACAACTGACAAACTGGTTCACAAGTCTCTAATTTGTTTCAGACCCAGCGCTTTGATGAAACTGAATTATGCAGTTTAACTGTAATCATTCATCAGCAGCCTCCACTGCTATTTTGTTCTCAAGCTGGAAAACTTTCCCACAAAGAACAGACTACAGGCCGATCTAGAATTAATGAGCTGCTGGTTCACACGGGACTAATTTAACAACTTAACCTCTGTTTTTTTTTTTTGGGGCAAAATATAAAGGTTAATTGCATTGGATAGTGTTGTAGTAGGGGACAAATTGCAACTCATTATTATTGCAGAAAACACCTGCGTTTATTAGCAAATATAATTTAGTCTTTTATCAAGTAGAAACAAAGAGAAGTCTTTATAATAAGAAAAGTCTTTATACCTTATTTTCCTCTGATTAGTTTGTTTTAGATTAGATCTTGTTTTGTTTTTGACAGTTCGATAAAGCCAGCTTTTTTAAAGATCATCTTCATCTTTTGAATTGTATTTTTTTGTATGTATTACAATGAAAAATGTTCCCATTCAATAAGGAAAATAATAGACTAACTGATGATGCAAGAAACAGGAAAAAGAGAAACATTCAACCAGCTCCACTTCAAATCACTACAATATTCAAAGTAGGCGTTCATTACAGTACAAAACCCATCCCATTCACATCACTCAAACGGCCACAGATGCTTGCCAGGTTTTTGAGATAAGCGGGGAATTCCCGTTTAGTCCCCTGGAGAAAATAGGGTTAGGGTTATCCGATTCCACTAAGAGTGTATCCCAGTCAAAAGCTCATCCCCCCGGAGGCTTGTTTCTAAAGACCACAGCATGCTCTCCGGCCTGAGACTGAGGAGTGACGAGTGAGCGACGGAAGACAGACTGACACAAGTTTCCACATCCCCTACACCTGTTGTCATACTGAAACAACAGGAGGGGGGTCCACATACCCACACTGTTGACATCTCCAGGAACAGATTTTTGGCAAATCCAACCCCCCATACAAACGCCACTCCCATACATGCATTCCCTGCATAGAAGCATGCAGAATATCATGTTGCATCCAAATATAATAGGCCAAACCATTGGCGGTGATTTGGGTGCCAGGATTGCCCGTTTATATTTAGAAGGCACAACTTGTGAGTGATTGTGGCTGGAAATGAACGACCTCCCTTCCCCTCGAGCTGATCTTAGACATCTGTCTCTCGGAAACTGAATACCACTGGCTGCTAATGCGTGTTCAGACTTGATTCATATGCTCCACTTCACTGCTACTACATATCCCGTCCTGATCATGTGCTCCTGAAGAAAAAGAGAGAACTGCAGTTTGATGGACCCTGAGAATAGAATTGAGAAAGAACAACGTGTTTACAGTTACGAGGACAGGAAATGTGACGACCTCCTCGTTAACTGTGCACTCTGCCTGCAGACACAAGTGGAGCAGCAGGAGCAAAATAACATGTTGTTACCCTGAGACCAGCCAGAACAAGCCTGCTCATTTTTTGGCCCCTCTTCTCTTGCTCACTTATCAAGCATGTTGCTGTGGAAATGGTGCAAAACGATCACATGGCTGCCTGGTCGTGCTGGTCATGAGTCTTTCCAGAGTTTTCATCTTTGTGTGTGTTTTATTACCATCCCGGTTCGTTCCACTACTGTGACGCCGAGGGGGTAAACCCTCCCCAGTCACATGACCAACCAACAGGAAGTAAGACATCAATCCGCTTCACATGAACAGAATGGCATCCCCCTAAGTTTAATGCCCTCTGACTCTCACAGTTCCTTAAATGGAGGCTCTATTCTTAGCACATGTGCATGATATGAAGAAGGGGCGGCTGCTTCTGGCTCAGTTGTTCTTCTGTCACGTGATGTTTCTTACTGAAACTTTAGTAAAGACACCACATTAGATTACACCGTGCTACGTACAGTAGCAGTTTGGAAAATAGGATAGTCTTGATGTGGATGTTGATTTGCTTACAGTTACCTGTACCTTTTTTAAATCATCATGGTGGTAAGAAAAATGGTTCAAGGTTACTCAAAATGAGCGCTGGTTTGGTTATAAATGAATTGTTTTTTTCAAACAAGGGATAGTTCACTATAAAGGGGGGGAGTTATATAAACTCAGATTGAGTGCTGTAGGAGACTAAAATGACATGGTTTCTTTAAAATGTTAAAAAACATGCATCTATATGGTTCGGAAAAGGGTTTTATTTTAAAGAACATGCCTGCCTTAACTTCTCAACTCTTCCATTGATTGTGAAGCATAGACTATTAAAGTGACACCTAATAATATGGAGCCTTCCCCCCCTACAAACTAGCTGCCTTGTTGTTCGTGTTATCATGCTGGTTTTTGTCAGAATGTACATTATTCTGAGAAGTTTAGTTTTGATTAGTTATTTGATGCTATACAAAGCGGTCTGTCCCCATGATTGACAGCTTTGTTGACAAATGGAGTTCCTGAGGTGCTGTGTGCACCGGATTAGTGGAGCAGAGGAGGAACGGTAACAAACATTGATTGATTGATTGATTGATTGATTGATTGATTGATTGATTCATTCATTCATTCATTGTGGAACAACTGCAGTTCCTCGAGCGTCCACTTGAGGCTCGCTTGAGAAAACCCCCACAAGTCACATACACACACCCACTCAAAAATGCCATTTGTAAAAGCAGAAAGAAACATGTTTACTGCTGGTTTCAAAAAGCAAACATGGTCTGAGTAGTTCATGTTTTAAAGACGGGATGAGAGTTATTCAATGTTAGGGGCTTGATTGATCTGACTGCAAGCTGGTGTTCTGTAGCTGTTTGTCAGGAGGCTTAAGACCCGTCTCAGCTTCAGTTCTTTGCCTGTCGACTGAAAGAAAAGTTGAAACAGTGTTTTCTTCTATTTTTTAAACTCATTTTTGGGCCTTTTGCCGTTTTTATTGGATAGGACAGCTGAAGAGAGACAGGAAAGGTTAGGAGGAGAGCATGGGGAGCTGACCTGCAGTAAAGGACCGAGGTCAGATTTAAAACCCACTGCCGCTGCGATGTGGACTATAGCCTCCATGCATGGGGCTAGGCTAGGCTATGCAGCGCCTTGAGACAGCATTTTCAATATGTTGACGGGGCTTTAAGCAAACCCCCTTCAGTGACTAATGGTTGACGTCACTGATGTCCTTATTTATTTCCAGTCTACAGACGGAGTCTACTGGGCAACCCTGACTCAAAATGACATCACCAGCGTCGATCCGATGACAGAATCCAGTATGAAACAAAGCTGGCTAATCCATCATTTCTAAAGCAACAAATCTCAACATCCTGAAAGTCTGCTTTGACGTAAAGCAAGTTTAAAGTTGCCTTCTGCTATTGAGCTTCAAAATAAGATAAATTATGAAAAATGGATACAAATGTTGGCTATTTTAGACTTATTTGTTATTCATTTGTGTTGCGTCATGCAGTTTCATTTGGGAGCAGGTCCTGTTATTCGTCTGTTCAGTGTAGTTTTGACTGTCCCTGGGTCCCTTTTGGATTTTTGAATTATTTTTCATTACTTATGTATGTCTGTTTGTTGAGCGTTTTGATCCAACATTTCCGAACCTAAAAGACTTTTACCCAAAAAACCATGGACTGGGACCAGATAAACGAGTCCTTAACGTCCACATATTACAAGAACCAAACACATATAATCCACCCTGTGATGTTTGGCATCAGATAAGCACACTTAGAGAGAGAGATTGGTATTCCATTTATTCATCAGTAAGGGTTTACCATGTTTCCACATTTCAGTCTTTCAAGCTGATGTATTCGAGCCACTTTGAAATTAGAGTAAAAAACCAACAACAAAATCTCCCTGAAGGAGTGATGTGTAAGAGCTTTGCTGGATTGGACCCATTACATCATAGTCATCTGCACACACTCTGACAACAGATAAAAGAACCTCTTCCTCCTCTCTTTTTCTTTTTTTTTTACCTGACTCCCAACATTTACACCAGTGGTCCAGAGCTGCGCAGCATCATCCAATCACGTCCCTTCACAACTCTTCTTCATACTCCTCTCTGTGCTGGTTACCAAGGAGACAGTGAAGTGAAGTCTGGGAAGTGGAGCAACGGTTTGGCATGAGTGTTTTATTTATTTATTTATTATTTATTTTATTGCTTCTCTTTCTCTCTCTCGACATCCTGGGAACAGAAATATATCACCACCTGGACTGATGATTGTGTGTTTGCCAAATTACAAACAACAAGAGGCTGATTGTCTCCTGTACAGTGTGCAGCATGTGTGCTGTGTATGTAGAAGGAGCAGTCGTGCCACCGGCTCCGTCACCTGATCCACACCCTCCCACCTGTTCTCACCATTATTCTGTGTCTGTGATCCCACAATTCCTGACGGGAAGCGAGCACGCTTCCGTTTGCCAAGAATCTGTCAGCCGGGACAGGGGGAAGTGTGTATTTAAGGACGAGCTAGAACCAACCGGAGCTTGTTTGAATAACGTGTTGACCTTGATCCAAGTGGGCCAGTTCGGGCTGGAGCTGTACGCTAAGAAGACGGGGAGCTCACTGTGTGTGTGTTCAACTCTGGGAAATGAAAGCAAATGAAATAGTCCACCCTGCTGAAGCTGCCATGTTGAACTCTAGAAACGCTGCTGTTCTTTTTTCGACCCTGCACCATGCGCACACATGATCACACACTCAGAAACATTATGCATAGAGCCCAACTAAGATAGAATTCTGTGATCAAACGGATTTTAGAGAGGAGAACTCACATTTGTGTAATGCAGCTGAACATTTGTTTTCGGGGGCTGTTTATGCCTTTATTTAAGAGACAGGAACGTGGATAGAGTCGGAAATCAGGGAGAGAGAGAGAGTGGGGGATGACATGCAGGAATGGAGCCACAGGCCACTTTAAAACCTGAGCTGTCTGCTTTGAGGACTTTTAAACCTTTGTGCATGAGACCTGCGAACTAACCACTAGGCCACTGGCGCCCCAACATAGTGTAAAGTTATTACAAATCATTTTTTTTCTGATGTGTACCATGACTTAGCTGATGCTCTCCTACATGTGCTACTGCCAGCGCTGAAAGAGAGAGAGGCAAATCATTGATATGTAACTATGTTGTTCATGATTAACATGAAAATAGAATTATAATATGTGCAGCCATACTAAGACTCTTATAAAACATTTAGAATCAGAATCAGAATCAGAATCAGAATCAGATCAGGGTTTTATTGCCAAGTACATTTACACATACAAGGAATTTGACTTGGTGTATTGACAATTAACAAGGAAATAATGCAGAACTGGCAACAACTTAAATAATACAGTTTAAGAAGATATTACAATATATAAAATAGAATTTAAAAATGTAAAGTATAAAATAAAAAATTAAAAAAATTAAAAAAAAACCACAAAATGTACAAAAGGTGCAATGTAGGAGCTGTGCAGTGGACTATGAGAAAAAAAATCTTAACGTGTGTAACTACTCACAGAGTGCATGTAAAGAAGATACATTTAAAGCCCAGTGGGTGTTAATGTAACTGAATAGAAGCTGAATTGATGCTGTGCACAAACTACATCATGATGACTAAATGTCTAAATAACCCAAACATTCAATCGGCATGGTAAGTTCTGTAAGATCAAGTTTTCTTATCGACACATGAAGACACATAGGCCGGATTATAATATCCAATGCTTACAGAACCCCACACTCCCTGTTCAGCTTGATCCCACCTCACAATCCACCTTGACATTGATTTTAAAGAAAGTGGGGCTGCAGTCAAATTTAAATCTGCTTCTGAGCTAAAGGTTCGCTCACTGGCCCATCATCAATCTCTTCCTGTTTTGTCGAGTGTGTCAGGGTGTGTTGTTATATCAGCAGGATTTTCTTTTTTTGGGTCCCTGGCAGCATGCATAGGGGGGTCCAAACAAACAGCTGGGTCTGCTGCAAGTTTTTGTGCTGTCGCTGCAGCAGAAACCTGGCAGCTTAAAAGAAATCTTCCAAACAGCATGAAGAGAGGGAGGGAGGGAGGGAGGCAGGCACAGACTAGAAACCTGGACCATGACTCTGATGACTTCCGTAGCTCTCTCTCTCTCTCTCTCTCTCTGTTCTGCAAAGTGGAACTGGGTAAAAAAGTCGACAGACTGGATGTCTCAATAGGAGACATCTTGAAGCCCCATCAGGGTGTGTGTGTGCTCACTTAGCTCCCCAAGAGTCTTTTTTTAAACCTTTGGATACAGAAACAACTGATGTCTCCTTTCCTTTGATTAGATTCATTTCTGGACCCCCCCCCCCCCCCCCCCCCCCCCCTCCACAAACACACACACACACATGAACATAAACATTCTTCTTCACCTCCTCTCTGTGCCTGATCACTGTAGGAAACAGTGTGCTGCAGTGCTGTACAGTGTGTGTGAGCCCTCTGCATCTCTCTCCTCTGCTTTGCCTTTTTCTTCCACTCTAATCCCTCTCTTGAATGATTTATTTGGAGGGTGAAACCGGGTAAACACAATGGGCCTGACACAATCATCTACACCCCTGTGACCTCTGCTATGTCTCTCCTTCTCTCCGAGTTGTTCTCTTCAAAAAAAAAAAGAAAAAAGAAAAAAAAAGAAATATTTTCCTGCTTTGCCTCTCTCTGCTCCTGTCTTTCTCTCCATCCATCCTCCCTCACTCTTTCTTTTTTTCTTTTCTTGCACCTTCAGCTCCGGTGTCAGCACTTCTTTCTCTCACTGCGTTCATGTCGCCCGTGCTTTATGAATAAATAGGAGCTTGTTTGACTCCCGTGAACCCCGCACTTCACTGAGCCACCGCTGCTCTGAGCCTGCGGGACCAAAAGACGTGTTGACAGGCTTTGATTTTTGAGAATATGTGTGATACACTCATGTGGATTTGGGATTAAGTGCTTATGAAGGTTGCGAACCCTAAAATGCTGCATATCCCCATCAGACAGGAAAAGATACAACTTGATGTTTCCTATCCAAAATATGGAGTAAAGAGTTTATTTTTGTCCAATGGTGAGTCTTTTAATAAGCAAGAATACTTGAAATGATCCACCATCCACTGTCACTGAGTTTATATTAAACAGATAGATCAATCTGGAAACGGCGCATGGGAGCGATAAGAGGAACTTTTAATTTTGTGTTGTTTCTGTGGACAGTGACAAACAAAAAGAGAGTTGTGAGGATTTTGGGTCTTGCTTGTGTGTGAATTGAATCTGGAACTGAGTAAAAAGAAAGATGCAGTTTTTTGTACATCTTGTATTTCCTGACACTGCTATGTGTAGGATGCATATCTATTTATAGCCATGTGAGATAAGACAACGGTAAACACTTAGTAAACTGTGTTTCAGTGTACAGTAAATGTTTTCATTGATAAAGATGATGTTATATACAACCTGCAGCATTGTTTTGTCTTCATCATGATAAGCCATCAGAATGAATTTAATGTAAGCTAGTCATTTTTCCAGTGTTGTTACTGTGACCTCCATCAACTATACACACACAGCCTTTTCCCATAATGAATTTAAGACGACATAATCCTTTATTGATCCCCAGTGGGGGGAATTCAAGTGTTGCGGCAGTGAAAGACAAGCATGCAAATAAAATAAGAATATGAATTAAAACAAACATAACACTTGGAACCCCTTTTTGTCATATGTCAAAAGCACAGAATGTCATAATCTTAATCTGGACTGAGAACCTAGCCTGAAAAATCCTGCAATTTTTCACTTTTTATTATTGTCAACCCTGTTTCTTTTTTTTCTCAAGGGGATATGTGCCAGGGGAGGGGTATTGGTGGGGGTGAGGGGTCTAATTGTTTGTTTGTATGCATGTGTTTATCTTGTTCTTGTTGGAAAAAAATACACATTCTGTACGGACATTACCAAATGGAAATATTGTTAATATGTAAAAGACATAAAGAAAGTTTAAAAAATAAAAAAGATTTGAGAACAAAAAAATAAAAAATAACGATAGGTTCAATGTGTTTACAACTATTATTAGCAAGTACTAAGTAAACTATACACCAATTAAGATCTTAACTAAACACTCAAAACTATACAGAACATTGAGACGTATTCAATGGAGTTGTTTAAATTAAAGTGACAGTTATCAGATAATTATTTCATGAATAATAAAGACACACATGTGGTACATACAAATAAATCCTCTTTGTCTTGGAGAATGTAAAACCCAGACTCTCAGATCTGCATGCCATACTTACTCATTTTTCTGTATCAGGCCTGATTACAGCTCTGACAGGCGTTTACTGTTAACACTAAAACTACAATTATGTAATGAATCTTTCAGTTGATGGTCTGGATTGCTTCAGTTTGTCATTTAGAGGCATCACTGTTAAACTTAGATTGCTCTATATCCAGTTTAAAAAAAGGCAGCTCGAGGTAGCTAAAGCAAAGAGCTCATGTCAGGAAAATGTAAGCAGTATAACACAAAAACTGCACTTGGACCTGGCTTGGACCCGGATCCCCTGGACCCAGAGACCCCGCAGCCCCCCCATCCTCCTCCATACGCTGACTCTCTGCACCACACAGAAGCTCCCCATCACTGGATACGGAACCCCCACCCACCACCCCGTCCCTCCTTTTAACACTGACTCTGAACCATAGACTGTAAACATTAATGGAAGAAGCCTGAGTGATGTCACCCATCTGTTACGGCTTGTATAATACGGCTTTACTATTTGTATATTTTTCTATATTTAATTGCTTCTATTCAGCATCTACAGGTTTGCTCCAACAATATTTTGTTGCACTTGTACAGTGACAATAAATACATCTTATCTTATGAAACATTGTACAGACATTATGCATGACAGCAATGTGGACACTTTCTTTAACAAGTCGTCAGATCTAGACTCTCAAAACAATGAAAAAAGTCATTATGAATGTATACCTCAGTTAATAATACGAGTAAGTCATCAGACATGTTAGAAATAACCTAGTTGTTTTATCTGCCATTACTGGATAGAAGAGCTGAAGAGAGACGTGTTTCAGAGAGAAACTGGGGATACCATGCAACATGCTCCCAGGCTGGGATCGAACCAGCGACCTGGTGTATCAGCTGCACATGTGGTGCCCGCTCTGCTGATAGAACTAAACAGAGTTGTTTTATTTACAGGTTTTTTTTGAGCTGGATGTTTAGGTTACTTATATTCAAGAGCTGGTTCACAGTTGAAGGGGGATGTGTTCAATGGATTGCTGTTTGCAGTGACCAAAGGCTGTTGATGGTCAGTGCTCCAAAAATAAGGGTCGTCTGCTTGTGCCACCATGACATGTTCGGTTTTGAATGGATACCATTTCTTGTTGATACTTCATGAAGTAAAAAACACACACAAGATACCATGAATTGATGCATGAGCTGGAATCGAAGAGTTGCTGGTTGGTTGGTGTGTGAACTTTTGAAACGAGTCAAGTCAGCCTGTGTTTATGCTAAGCTAAGCTATTTTGCTGCTGGCTCCCGCTCCACACTTAAGATACAGATTGAGCTTGATATCGATCTTATCATCTCACTCTCAGGAGTCAAGATCAACATTTGACCAAAAACCACCACATTGAACTAAAACTGTTTTTCCTCTTCCATCCGTAGATGCAGATACTTGACAAGTTCCCAATTGAGGGAGGGCAGAAAGACCCCAAGAAGAGGATCATCCCATTTCTCCCAGGTAATAGCCTGCTCCTCAGCTCCATTTATCTGAACAAGGCTCCCATATTAATAATGTATGGCTGGCAGTAGCGCAGCGTCAATATGAGCTGGTTACTGATGCCTGCCTGTGCTGCCTGTGCTGCATGTGTGTGTGTGTGTGTGTGTGTGTGTGTGTGTGTGTGTGTGTGTGTGTGTGTGTGTGTGTGTGTGTGTGTGTGTGTGTGTGTGTGTGTGTGTGTGTGTGTGTGTGTGTGTGTGTGTATGCATGTATAGATGTGTGTGTGTGTTGCTGCTGACAAGGCGCTATCTGTGACTTTCAAATCTCTGCTGTGTTTTCCAGCTTGTATATCTGTGTGACTTTTCATCTAAGGGCGTTGTTGAATCAGTTTGACTTTTAGAACTGAGATTGTTTTTCATGTGCTTAATAATTTGATAAGCACGGATATACATGCCGTGTGTGTGTGTGTGTGTGTGTGTGTGTGTGTGTGTGTGTGTGTGTGTGTGTGTGTGTGTGTGTGTGTGTGTGTGTGTGTGTGTGTGTGTCCTAACATTGATTGGCGTCGCGCCACACACATGCTCGTCTCTCCTGCTGTAAGTTGTCTCCTGACATTCAGGCTCATGGCGACCTACAGTGCAGTGTGGCAGTGATCGATGAGGGTGTTTGTGGCAGTTCAGAGTCCAGGGCAGGAGGGCTGACAGTGATTCTGCTAATCACACCCATGTCTTGAATGTGTGTGCGTGTGTGTATCTCTGTACACTTGTATGCTGGTCATGCAGATCTCTCTAGATTCATTTGTCCAAAGTCTGTCTGTTAAGTGTTGTTTATTATTACACACACTCATCTCGAGCCCTGCAAACAACACTGTACATTCTCTATCTCACCTGAAGCCCTCCTCCTCTTCTTCATCCTCCTCCTCATCCTCCTCCCCTGTGTGTTTACTCATGATGTCTCTCTCACACACACACACACACATACAAACAAAAACTATTTGGAATCCAGCCAAATGTCCACATACCTCTTATCTCTGAAGCCAGTGGCACCAGATGCAAACATTATTGACTGTCTGTGTTTGTTTGTGAGGATGTTTATTTGAGGATAAACTCCTCTTGCCCTTGCTTGTGTGACACTCATGGAATGCATTAAAACTACAGGATGATATTTCAGACGAGGATGGGCCATAAACGTACATTTTTTGCCACTCAAAATAGAAAATCCCGCTTTTGGAATCGACCTTCAATCTTCTTTACAATATTCAAGTGATTCGTCATTTTAATGAAAACATTTCTCCTCAACACATTCGAGCCAGGTCTTTTAAATGATCCATGGCATGTTGGCTCACATTCTAAAGGAAGTTATTCAGCGGCCATGACTTTGAAATGACAGTGGCCTCCTGCAGCAACCAACTTCTGACTTGGCTTTTTTTTTCATCATACACTTACATGTCTATGATGGTCTAGCCAGTGATCTAATTCTTGAACAGCTGCTTCAGGTAATGAGCGTCTGCAGGTGGAGCACGCAACATATCCTGTTGTTTGCTTTTAGACTTGAAGGAGCCAAACAAAAACGATCCGTTGTATTTCATGCTCAGTAATTAAGCGCAAATAAATCACATTTGCACCACAGCTGAAACACAACCCCCCGCACTGGGACCTCATGTTAAGACGCTGTCATGTCAGATCAGAGGAATAAATCAAATTGGCACATTTTAGTGTTATTTTTCCATACTTTTTCTGACACACACCTTTTAACTTTCTTTGCTTTTGCACATTTTGAAACAGATATAATGTTAGTCATGTTTTTATTGCAGACATGAATGACTCAGGTTTGTCTGCTGGTAGTCAAGAAGGGGTCAGCAGTTCTCTGCCCCTGCTGTGGACAACAGAGAGGCAGGGAGGGTTTTTTTTGTTTTATGTCTTGATTTTTTTTTTTTTAAACTTAAGATTCAATATTACAGAAATATATTGTAATTTTTCTTTTTTTGCATAGTTGCAGTTTTAACTGAAAACAAAATCTTTTTCTGTTTTCCTGTTTGGACAAAAACAAGCCGTCTTGAAGAAGTCATTATCTAAGCTTTATGAATGCATCTTGCAGTTTCCCCAGTTTGTAACATTTTATGGACCATATGATCAGTCGATTTATGAACAACTGTCAAATAATTCACATGCAAAATAAAGTTAGTTGCAGCCCTTAAGACTACTTTAATACTTCCCACATTTCTTATAGATAGCTGTTCTACATAAAAGACAACCAGTTGAACTTCTAACGACCAGTTAGTTCATTTAAAGACTGCAGTGTCCAACCCGAGGAACAGTTGCAGCTGATTGCACATTTATTTTAAATTATCTGGTTTTCAGCAGCTCATGTGATGCAGACTTGTACTTGTCAGAAATCCCTGATGGTCTAAAAATGAATAAGTCATTGCTTGAGTAAAATGTTCGTGTAATATGTAAATTAATAGTTATTTTTATTCCAGGGTAAAAGTAGAACTCTTGAAATAGAGCCTGTAGACGAGCTGATTATGCAATAAGCACTCTCATCATTTTACACTTCCTGCACAGGATGTCAGTGCATACATTTGATCGTCAGGGGGTCCTTTTATGTTCCCCATGGGTGGGATGAGAGGATGAGAGGAAAACTTCATGACCCATGTGTATATGAATCCTATTTGTTATTTTAAAAGCCGTGTCGCAGGCAGAGGTCACGGAATCCATATAGGAGGACATGCTAGGGGCTTGACTGTGGGACAAAGATGGCTTTAGTATCACCAGTGTACATTACTGACATCTCCTGGTGGGATTGGGTTTTCACATGATGCAGGCTATAATGTCAGATAAGCTCAAAGTTGTTGTTTGTTGAAGAAAAGAGTGTCTGCATGTCTTTTTTTTTTGCATTCCAATGCCCTCTCAAAGCACTTTGATTTGCTTTGTTTCTGGAAGGTTCAGTTTAAACAAGCTTGCCTTTTCCTTCACCCTATCCGTCCTCTCTCACATTTCTAATCTCCTCTCGTTCCTCTTTTTTCTTCCTCTCCAGGCAAAATCCTGTTCCGGAGAAGCCATGTGCGAGACGTGGCCATGAAGCGACTGCGTTTCATCGACGACTACTGCAGGGTAAACATCCTTCAGTTCCTCATCTGACTCTTGGGAACAACCACCCCCCCCCCCTCCACCCATCTGTGAGGGGGTCAAAGGTCCCCCCTTCACATGCTTAAAAAAAAATGGGATTCAGACATACTACTCGTTGTGGACATGGAAAAGTTTCAGAGTGGTTACTGTGAAGACCTGTGTGTCTTAGCTCTTGGAGGCTTCTGAAGAGTCACTAATGTGCTCTGACACTGGACTTTTCTGAGGCTCCGACGGACTCTTGCTTGGTTATGAACTCTTCCTACAATCGAGAGTTGTTTATTTTATGTGTGCCACTAGTCAGAGAAGTGGGGCGACCTAGTTGTGCAACCAAACTTTTTTTGAGTCACTGCGCTGCATGAAAGAGAATTTGAGTGGGCCTCGTTTCAAAGGCTCACTCTCAACGACCTTATCCCCTCATTTGTTACACTTAGAAATAAAGTTCTTCTCCAGTCCTAAATAGAAATAAAGAGAAAACCCTGAGAGCCTTAAAGTCATCCCAAGTTCAAGGGAGACTCAACTTATCACTTCCTGTTCTCTCTCTAATTAGTTTTTTTATTTATCCCGGATACAGGCCCTTTCCTCTGTCATGCCCTTCATACTTCCTTCCTTCCTTCCTTCCTTCCTTCCTTCCTTCATCGAGGCAAAAATCCACACAAGCAGAGGGACAGGTTGCTTTAAAGCCACTTAAAAACCCTTGAAGTGTCTTGTAAACATAAAAATAGGCATCTCAAAATATTGAAGAAACTGTTTCAGGAGCTCTGGTTTAGATGGTTGAATGGGAGGAGCTCTATATGCAGACAGAGTCTACTGTACAGTCCTCCACTCACAAGTCGCAGGTTTCCTCCCCTCCAGGAAAAATCATCTCCTTTAATGCACGTCTATTTCACTCTCTCATCCCAAATTTGTTTCCTGTCTCTCTTAAGCTGTATATCAACAAAGGCCAAAAAAGGAATCCCCTTAAAGGCTTTCTATGTGATTTTTCACACTTAAATATAATAGAAATCAAGTATATCCTCTGAAAATAACTCTGTGAGTCATGACTGTCTACAATGGGTGTAACACCCGAGTCCCACTGTCTGTGATGTTTTCAGAGTTTTCAGAGTCCTATCTTCAGTTTGTTTACATCGTTGGGATGGCAGCTAACTCTTCCCCTCGCGAATAAAAGAATAACATACTGTACTCACTGCTTAACTACGTTTCTAGATCACGCTCATTTCAGGTAAATTTACATGCAGTGTGAAGATACGAGCATAATAAAGATCGCTAGCATTAGCATGCTAACACAACAATGCAGCGCCAGTTGTTTTGGTTTCATGCTGGTGCTCAAGGGCGACATCTGCTGGATCAAAAAATCACATATAAAGCCTTTAATCAAAGTGTCCATCCAAATTGGAAATATAATGCCTTGACTTTATATTAGCTTTCCTGATATTGGGATTATATTTGGCGTGGTTATGTTTGGGTATTACAACAAAAATGATGCAAGAAAGATCCCCAACTTATTATTAAAAAAAAGGTGAAATGGCTACTTTTTGGCTTTTTACTGACCATGGTTATTCAGCAGTCTTTACTTCAGGCTGTTGATGATATTTGTTACATCTCTAATAATCACATTATAAGTTAACACCAAGTGGTAACCTGTGAAAATTGAAGCCATAGCGGAAGTGCCAACAACTGCAGTTCCTTGAGTGTCCACTTGAGGCTGGCATCTCTCCATACCCCACATCGAAATGTCCATTTTGTCAGCAGAAATAAACACGTTTATACCCTGGTACCAAAAACGATCATGTTCTAACTAGTTCAGGTCTTTATCGACACACATTTTACAGGAGGTCCATTTTTTTATAACGCATCTGTTTTGATTTTATGAAAGATAAGAGTTGTGCATAATTAAAGGGCATGATTGATCTGACAGCAAGATGGCACACTGTAGCTGTTTGTCAGGGGGCTTAAGGCCCGCCTGAGCTGCACCTCTTTGCCTTTAACTATGACTGAAAGTTTGGTTGAGACAGCATTTTCAAAATGGCAATCGCCAATCGATAAGCTTCCAAAGAAACCAGCATGGTGAGGTCACTGAGACTACATCCATGTTTTATGCAGTCTAGGGGTAACACCACCGACTGAGTGAAATAATCCCAGCTCATGTAGCATGTTTATGCTAGCTGCAAACTATATTAGGGACAACAATCATTTTCGTTAACGAAGCTTCCAGTTACCAACTTAAATAAAAATCTCTGGCACTCATGCTTTCTTCTCAGATGATTCAAACAGACTGTCAATCAAAACTTGATAAGCCACACCTCACCAATGTTGAGAAAGAGATTTTAGCAGATGCTAAATAAGACTCTCAACCCTGAAATCATGAATACATTTTGACCACTAGTTCAAGCCCAAATTTAGGAGGCTTAATGTCAAATTAAGGCACTTATTTATCTCTTTGCAAACAATTAGTTTGCAGTTATTGTCGTCCTGTTTTAGGAAAAGTTAGCCACTGTGTCAACCCAGTAATTGGGACCAAAAGAAGTCTAAGAAACGAATGCAATTACACTCATCTGAAATCAACCTGATCCTTTTGCTCTGCACATGTTTCCTCATTACCCAAATAACCCAGAGCGCTCTAATGTTTATGGTTGTTATAGCGAGCCCAGCACTGGAGTGTGCCGCACTGTTTACTTCCTGCATCCTGTTTATGAGGCAAACAACAGAGAGGAAGAGTAATTACCCAGTATTCTCCAGGGATCTGCTCTCTAGAGATTGTGGGAGTCCAGCCAACGTTGAGTACACGGCAAGATACGACATCCTCAATCCCGACCACGAGGCTCTTTCAATAATATAAGATCTGATGAATGAAATATGAAGGTGCCTCAGACTGTGCTCATTTAAATGAAAGGCCCTCGCTGTGCTGATGTTGTCGCATATCTTCATGGTCGGGCACCTCTGTGTTGTTCATGAGCTAGACCTCGGGTGGAGAGTGAACAAATCATTAAATATGGATGGTTAGTCAGACATATGATCCTCTCTTTCACTGTAGTTTGCTTTATCAATAAACATATAACCCCGTTAGTACAAATGTGGCATCAACTACAGAATCATATCTGTTGTTAATGCTGCGCCATCTGACGGCCTATAGATCACAGCCACCCAACATAGGCTGTTCAGCAGAGATTTCTTCAGAATCTCATAATCTTTTAATGATATCATGTACTGTAGACGATGAAATCCCAAGTTTCCGACGAAGGCCACCATGATGCTCTCTCCTTAATGTTCTGTACATGCACGCGCCTAAGTGCTAATGCGCATAGGCACATGCACTTTGTCAGTGTGAGTTACTGAGGCGGAGGCAGACATCAGGTTTGTGACCAAAGTATGACTACAACTGTTGCTTGTTTTTGATTTTACTACTGATGGGTGTAATGAAAGGGTTCACATTATTCAGAAGGAAGAGTCTCTCTTTGTTTGAACTGTTCAGCCGCTTAAATGTGCTACCAACAATGTTTGCTAGCGTTCATAAATGATGCTAGCAACATAACATTACGTTGTGTTAGAACAAATGAAGGAACGCAAATAAGGGGTTGGTAACAAAGAATGGAAAATGCAGATTTTTGTTGTTGTTGGAGCGTTTTGTGACTTTATTGGAGAGCTAGGACAGTGGATAGAGTCGGAAATCAGGGAGAGAGAGAGTGGGGAACGATATGAGGGAAATGGGCCACAGGTCGGATTTGAACCTGGGCCGCCCGCTTGGGGGACTACAGCCTCCATACTAAGTACTAACCACTGTGCCACCAGCGCCCCGAAAATGCAGATTTTTAACTTTCAAGTTAATTCATTTTTTGGTAGGATCTTATTTTGGAGGGAAGTGATGAAGGGAGGAGTTAAACTCTGAATTTCCCACTTCCCAGACCAACTGGAACGCACCATAAGACAAAGACTTTAACTCCTCCCTTCATCACTTCCCTCCACTTTTAGATGTGTATATTTTAATGTTCATTTAACAGTGTCGGAAAAGTTGTCATTCTGGGCATGTATTCATTTAATGATTTGAAAAATTGCTCCTTTTGTCCCTCTGAAATCCTCTGCAATGTCCCTGGTTATAGCTTACTTGCAGTCTTTATTTTTTGTTTCGCAATTTGTTTCACATGATTAAACAATTTTACCGCACATTGCATATATTTTTTTTCTCAGATTGTGCAGGCCTACTTCAAAGTTTGGTCACAATTCTATGTTTTGTTGAGGTTGACAACTTCCAACCTGCACATGTGTTGATATAAATTGATACCTTTATTATTTTTTTTAGTGTGATCTTGTAGGGATTGGGATACTCTTTCTAAGAAGGACCTCTGTGTTGAAGATAACAACAGTGCAGAGACAGAGGCACAGATATAACAGAGATGTAATAAACATTTTCACAATCAGGAAGAGCGTGTGAAAGTTAACAAAAGAGCAACCTTTAATTGCAGTAATATGCAGCCTTAACACACTTGAGTAAAGAACAAAACTAATTGCAGGCTGTTGTCTTTTTAACGCCCATCGTTCTCTTTCTGCCTCTCTCTCTCTTTAGGCGCTGGTGAGACTCCCTCCACAGATTTCTCAGAGTGAGGAGGTGCTGCGCTTCTTTGAGACAAAAGCTGAGGACGTCAACCCCCCTGTGGAGTGAGTGCCACAGACTTCACTGTGCATACACACAACAAAAGAAATGGCCAACACATGCACACAAATCACTTAGGTGCCAACTTAATTATGTGTCAAGCTCCACAGCAAGGCTATCATTACTGCGGCGGCGCATCAGCTGAACATAGTTCCACTCACAGTGTGAATATGTGGACCCCATACCAATGGTTTTGACATCTGCTTCAAGGAGCAAAACAACATTAAAGGCAGATTTAGTAGCTTTACTTCATGGGCTGCCATACATGTGTGGTGGTGACTGTGTTTGCAGAGAACCTGTGCTCTGCCTGTATTTTGACGTTTTGGTTTGTTTTGGTACCCCAGTTAATGAAGGCGCAGAGGGGGGTTTGGGAGTGGATACAATTCCGGCTTGATTCATTGGACTCGACATAGCGGCAACAAAAAGAATATCATCACAGTGAGGCAAAATGCCCAAGCTGATAAAGCTTGTTCCAAAATGAGGGTGAACTTGGCTTTCACCCAATGATGCAGAGTTGGCCTGCTTTTCTGTTGTACTGGCATGTGCCATAGACAGGCGGTTAGCATGTGCTAGCTTGCTCAATTGACAGTTTTTTTCACAATAATAGGCCTATTCTCAGGTAGCTTGCAGTGTCGCTACAGGCAGTAAACGTACACGCTAATGTCCTGCAGTGGGTATGCACTTTTGGTGGCGATGAGCCCAGGAGGAGAGTCCTAGTTTGAATGTTGTGTTTACAAGCTGTAACGAGCATTTCCGCTGACCTTTTTATGTTTTTCTTCATTTGTGTGACCTACACTGTGCTGCGCAGTGATTGTATATCAAGTATAAGGTACTAAAGAACGACCGTTAATTTATCAAATTCACCCTTCCCTAATTCAATACACAGTTTTTTTGCTACAACCTTATTTGTTATGGTATGGCCAGTAGATTTAAAGGAGAATATTTGCAATAATTGAGCACTTGCTGTCAACTAACCAGCATGTCTACAAACAGCACAATCATAATTGTTGGAGATTCTAAGTGTACCAGTGTACCAATCCATTGTGTCTGCACCCCAACCAGATAGAATAATAATTCAGGACAGGACATATTCAAAGATCTGTTTAATTGCAGGGATTTCTTTTGAAAATGACTGCAGGGAACAGAGGCTCGGCTTTAGTTTAGTTTAGTTGGAGCAGGTTGAATACGCAAGCGCACCAGAATCTTTTGTGACATCATTTTTTTTAATTTGCAGGGGAACAGTGATCATATTTTCTACATAGGACTGGACTGGATTTGGTTGCAAAGTAGATATTGATGTATAACTGTACTTTAGGCACATTGGGATGATGATGACTCACCTTGAAGCAGGATTTACAAGATCCTGGATATCTTTCATCCCAAAATCTAAACATGAACAGCTGGATATTACAATTCCTTTCCTCTACAGTATTTACATGCCTCCCCAGTAATGATGGCACATATGAATGCAACACACTGTAGACTATGCTCACTGTTAAATTCCATCATTGCAACATACAAGCATACAAGTTTACATTATCTCTGGAGCTGAAATGATCTCACATGTTGTTAATAACCCCATAGCACACATCCTTGAACGAGCTATGAATTTCATCATCTTTGCATGTCGTCTCTTAAATACAGCATGATGATATTGAAACTAAGCTCATTATCTCTCTTTCTTTTCTCATTGTCCATAAAGACTATTCCCTGATCAGTGCTTTCTCTCAGAGTTCGTTAAAAGCTCATACCAGGCTAGGGGCGGGGGGGGGGGGGGGGGGGGGGGGGGGTACAGTGAGTTGATGGATATGTGTGTGTGCGAGGAGGAGAATGACTTGTTTCATAGCAGGAGACCCTTTGGGTAGTTTTTAATTAGAGAACACACTCGACTTTCCAAAGCTCAAATGCCAGTATCGTACTATTCAATTTTAATATGTTTCTATATGCAACGAGTCATCTGCACCCAGGGCTCTGCAACAGAGTACTCTAGTTAGACCCGGGCTATGTCTTTTTTATATTTTAACTGCGTTTCTCCTTTTCTATTTTTTTCCCTTCCTCCACTTTTTGTAGTTTAGAGATTTGTTTTTATAGGCTGAGGAAGAAGACGTGATGCAGGCTGGATTTAGTGACCTCTGCCTACTGATGTTTTACAGCTCAGTATAATCGGGTATCCCTCCATATCTTCCATCCTCCTCTTTCTCCTTGTGTCTGGTTTGGCCTCGTTTATTAAAAGTGTGTTTAATTGACGAGACAGCTTAAGGTTGCAAACACCAACGCATTAATTCTTTGATCAACAGCTCTCTTTTTCTCGCTGTCCATACAGCTTTCCATCTTGCTTGCATTCTCATCTCATCTTTCTGCACTCTTGTTTGACTTACGCCCTTCATCTCTTCCAATCTATTTCTCTTCCTCTCTTCAAGCATCATTCTCCTTTCTTTTTCCCTCTGCCCTGTGTATGTTGCTGCATTTAGATGCATAATGATACAGCATTTGTCTTCTTGTAAGTAGTTGGGAGATGAAGCCATGTTTATACATGCTATGCTCACCAGACACAGTCTGTTAGCATCACTGTCACACACAGTACACTCAATTTATATATTTTTTATTGTCATCTGATCAAGTTTAACAGATGTTAGAGAGTGAGAGAAAGGCAGGCCCAGGTGGTATGCAGAGGGAACAAAACCAAAAAGAGTGGCCCAAGGATTGACCCTTGGGGAACTCCACCAGTCAGAAGAGGATCAGAAAGGTAGTCTGTGAGGGATATGAAGAACTTTCTTATTAGACAAAAAGAAGAACACCTATTAGGTTATATACAAAAAGGTGATATTCTGTTTCATGTCATTGACTTTGATCATGAGTTGTGTTTAAATTGTTCTGTATCCATTGACTTGTTTTGGCACGTCTTATATTTGATCTATGATAATGACATTGTCATTTTTTGGGGGTAACTGCCCATTACTTTGTTGATTTAGGTAAAACTAATTATTAATTTTCTCAATTTGGATTATGCTCAAAAATGGAGATTGCTGTATGACACATCTACATATTTACCCAGTTGCTTTGAGAAATCCTGGGAGATACGAAGAGTGCTTTATCAGTATACATTGTAGACATGTTTTTTTTTTTAAAGTTTATTATTCTTCTAAAAATCTTATTTTAAATGTTATTTCATTGACATTAAAACACTTTTTAAAATAACTGTTACCGAGATGTACTTTTTGCATGGTACGGTGCAGTTCTTTCCATAGACAATATAAAACCTGGACGTAGTCTCAGTGACGTCTTCCATTGGTTGCTGATGAAGCATTTTGAAGCCCATCAATGGCAGTGGCCATATTGGAATTTCTTTGTGAAACTACCCTTTGATCAATCTATTAAGAGGCAGAGCGTTGGAGTTAAGGTGGGCCATGAGCCTCCTGGCAAACAACTATACCCACATGTCAGTCAAAAGTTTATTTTTTTAACACCAGAGGTTGCTGCTTGGCAATCTCTTGTGTAATTGTATGTCTAAATGATTAAATATCCTGCCAAATAACAAATATGTAACTTAGTAATGTACTTGCATATAAGGCTGAATGAAAAATAAGCTGTCAGCACATTAATATGAGTTTTCACTGCGACATGGAACAAGTAATAGAGCTGCAACGACATCAAATAAGCTGTCCCTGAATAAGAGGCTCATTAGCATTTACAATGTAAACACGCATACTGAGGTTGGTTTAATAACTCCTCAAGACTGCTGTCAGAAGATTCCACTCAAAGAATACACTTCAGCGGAAATTCACAGTGTGAAGTTGAGGTTGTAGTTCGAACACGCAGAGATGTTGAAGTTGTTGAAACCTCAGCAAGAAGAATTGCTGTACTCCAGTCGGCTCCAGATCAAATGGAGCCAAAACCTCCTCTGGCTTCTCTGGATCCCTGCAGGCTTTCACTCTCCACTCTTAATAAAAGAAGAACATACTCAGAGGGCTGAACTGCCCGCTCTCTGTTAAAAAAAAAAAAAAAAAAAAGTCTCCTCAGTTAATAGTTAGTAGACGTCATGATCCAGAGGACTCGACTTGTGTCGGGGCTAAATTGGATGGGTTGCTTCCACCCCCCCCCCATAATGCATCTGCTTGATGAAAATGAATCATAGGGGGGATTGTGGTTCAGGAATGAGATTGGCTATTGATTTAAAGTCCTGATTGGAGTGTGTGTGTTACTACTGTGTGGGTTTTTAATGTCTGTGTGCAAATTCATGTGTGTCCTAAGTGCAGTAAATGAAGAAAAGTGATTTGAAACCCAGAGACAGGCTGACGGCTCAAGACTAATATTAATCCATCCTGGTCTGAGTGTGTTTTTAAGTGTGTATCAGCTCATCTAATACACTCTGGTCATCTGCTATTGACTCCTTAACGTAGGTTTCCTCTTTTTTTTTCTCTTGTCTCTCATGTCTAATCAATTGAGTGGCTCTAGAAACGTCCTGTTCAAACTTGATTGAAGTCATTCAGTGTTATGATGTGCCAACAGTTAGTCCTGATTAGGGTTGGGTCCACAATAACCAAATCTGAATCAATTCTTTCTATTTATTGAATCTGAACATTTTCACATTAAAACATGTCAAAGTATTAAAGCAGGTAACTCACTTGAGTTGAGTTGATGTATAAGCTCAAGTGCTGATGATTATGTTTGGTTAGTTTGACATTCAGTTAGAGAGAGTTGTTTGTGTTTAGATTTGGTTTACCAAAGATACCAGCAAGCGTATAGTGCATATAATAAAAAGCAGAAATGTCAGATAGGCTGGGCCAATGAGTTTAACCTTAAAAACATTAACAGCAGAAAAAGAGAACAGAAGTAAAATATTTTATAAACTTTTTTATCCTACTCTAAAGTCAAAAATTGTCTTTACCAGTTGTTCAATCAGAGGTGTCGGTTGTTGGTGAACTTTTGCAGTAGTTCAGCCTATTTTATCAAACTTAAACCTGAATTAATTTATTTCCAGAACCAGCACTAACACAACCTTTAAACATTTTAATTTTAAATTATGAAGTTTGATTTAGCTTAGAAATACTCATCTGTTGATTCACTTTGAATCAAAAGTATCCTTTGGAGTGTTCTATTGAGCAAGATTTTTAATGATGACCGTATCCCTGCTTCATTTGTATCTTGTATTAGCCAGAGGACATGACTGCACATGTAGGAGGATGTATGGCTTAAAAACAACAGTTAAAAAAACAGACTGCAAGCCAGAGCCAAAAAACTCATATTCTCAAATGTTCTCAGCCAGTGAATAAGACAACATACTTTCTTGCTGCCTTTTTTTTGCAACATTTGTCCCATCATGCTCTTGAAAGTTGCCACATAAATAAACGTCATGCTTCCTCTCCTCCTCCCCCTACCTCCTTTCCTCACTTATTCCCCTTCTATTCCCATTTGTAGTCACCCTCTCCTCCTCTTGTACATTGTCCTGGAGTTATGAACCCCCCCCCCCCCCCCCTCCTCCTCCATCTTTATGCTCCCTGTCATCTGTCCGTTCCTCCCCGTCTGCTGTGAGCAGGAGAAAGGCGACAGGCTCACTCAGAACATAATGGATAGGATTCTCCCTCTCCTCTAACTATAAGGATCAATAGCACTCGCTGGAGACCACACAGCACACTACCAACAATGTGCAGCACCGGCATGTAAGGGGTTAAACACTTAAAGTGTGTCAGAGTTGTGAGGAGTGGTCAGCAGAGCGTGCAGCCTGTGGGAGGTTTTGCGTGTGTGTGTGTGTGTGTGTGGACATGTATGCGCTCTTATGTGTGAGCGTTCATCGATCTCAGACACTTCTTGCAATTATCTTTTAAAATGTTTGTGCAAGAGAAGAGCTGAGCATTTTTTTTTTCTCCCTCCAAGACTAAATTGCTCCCGCTTGTTGTTGCCAGGCTATTTCAGTGCACCTCGCGTCTGTCTGTCTGTTTTCTACAGTCTCGGCTCTATTTTCTCTCTCGGCACCATCTTTACACGGCATGCACTCACTCACCCTCCCTTACCCTCCCACCCACCCGATGCGGCGTCTGACTCACTTGTGATCTCTTTTTTTCGCACACTTACTCACAGGGTGTTGTCAAGGTGTAGGGTTCGCTCTCTTGCAACACTAATAGCTCCTGGGAGGGCCCCAGACTGTACATGAGGGTGACGGATAGAGCGAGCTGAGGACAGCTGTAAATCTACCAGGTTTGATGAAATATGTCCACTGCATCACTTCCTGTCAAAGGAGGAAGGGGATGAAGAGGATAGAGGAGGTTTCCCAAGGGAGGCAAGGAGGTCAAGAAGCAGAGGAGTGCAAGGCCAACCGATGCACCTGTCATCCCCGTGATATCTCTGACAGGCCGCAGAAGACTTAAAAAAAATGATCAATATACAAGGGAGCGGATGCGACATATTGGCATTCAGGTTAGAGCGAGGTGCACAATCTGACCTTTTTTATGACCAGATCGAACTGTGACGTCTTATTTTTATACTCCATCCATAAACTCTTATTTAACAACAACATCACCTCTCCTTCTCTACAACGTTAGATTGAATTTTCAGACTATACGATGTGATTGGGAATAGTAGCCACGTGCCTCTTAGAGCAGCACAAGAATCTATCCCGTCAATCCAAACACAGATCCTGAGCAAGTCTCCTAGTCCCCCTCTCCCTCTTCCCATGTGTTTAAATCATAGCGACCCCTGTCTGTCGAGCAGAGCACTGCAGCTCAGTGGGGGGAAGCGAGTCTCCAAGCTGATGCCACTCTCATGCAATCAGCTGCTTCTTTTTGAAGCCGAGAGCGCTCCTTGATGTTTAATATATATTTTGATTGGACCATCAGCTGGAAATCTCTGCTCTTTTTTTTTTTTTTTTTTTTTTTGTTCCTTTTTGATGTGATGAAATGTCCTGCAGAGTAAAAAACTTAAAAAAAAAACGTGGGATGTTTCTCTCCCGCTTTGCAAGAAGCCTGAAATCAAAGACTCTATAAAAGCTTCATGACATTTTTATGTGTGAAAACATGTAGTTTATGTGAACACAGTTACAGACGTTAAAGACATATTCATACACATGGGAACTGTTCCCTCCATCTGAGTGGTTCCAAAAAGTTTGGGTTTTTGGACCCGCACAAGGAGTCGTGAGTGGAGCCCTGCCAATAAAGACCAATACCAATTCATCTTAGGATGGGACAATTCAGCTAATACTCATTTGGAATCTAATTGAGTGATTTTTTTTAAGCTTGAACAGACCTCACCTGTGCGGCTTGAACACTTTTTCTTCACACATGTGACTGTGTAATGGTGCTCAGAAGTCTGCTTTCTTAAGAAGGTAACTATATTGAAGAACATTTGATGTTACTATAAATTGTCACGATGCCAGTGCAGACCACCGTCTGCTTGATGAGCTGCAGACAGTGCAGAGAGTCTTGCAAACAATGCAGTGTATGTTAGAAAAAAACGATTTGATGGCACCCTCTTGATAATAACCCCCAATCATTGCTTTCGGCAGTATACGCTCTGTGAAACAATCAGCTCGATAATATCAGCTCGTGGATGTTGTTCAAGCTTAAAGTTTTAAAGGCCACACAGTGATATCGTAGAATGTAAAAAAAAAAGTCTTAATTTTTTCCTTTTCTTATGTTAGTATCTTTTTTTTGAGACGGTGTCATTCGTGATTTTTCTGTCTCCTGAGATGTTTCAAATGTAACAGTATGTGTGACTCTCTCTCCACTATAGCTCGGTAAAATGAGTCTAGAGCTGGGCAGTGTCACTTTAAAAAATAGCCACATTTATAAATGATATTAATGCATACAAACTTGTTTGAAGTGCTGTTCATGCATAAAAGAGAGAAAAGCAACACACTGCTGGAAAAGAGACCTCCTGACCGTTCTCACTAGTGAACCCTGGATCTCTGTACTGTTCCACATTTGCATCGTCTGAGAAGGAGAATTTGCCATTCACCATCTTGCTCTTGCAAAGCTTCTATTGTTATCCAGAACACACAGAAACCTTCTGGTACTTTCATAGACAATACTCGGGGTGTAATGATAGACTTCTTGTTCTCATGGAAATACCACATTGAATGAAAAAAAAATAGACAAAATAATGTATGTCTTCTTTTGTCTTGGATCTTTTGGGATGAGTAGACAAATTCTGCTCATGTTTGGCTCAAACTAGTAACCAGCCTGAAGCGATAACCTGTTGATGCGGGCTAACAGGTTCTGTCTCCGACTCAGATGATGTTCTAAGCATTCATACAAATTGTTTGCATCAAACTGAAGCTTCAACAAGGTTATATTGAGAATCTCTTTCACTCAGTTATTCCTCAAAGTAGATCTAGATCCAAAGAGCAAAGTTGTGTCAAAGAGCCTTCAACAATGTCCTGATCTTTTCCTGCGATGTTGTAAATGGAGCTGCTTGTGTTTCATGGTACGTTTTTCAGCCTTTTGTCTTTGCAAAGAGATCTCATCAGCGTCATCATCAAAAGTGAGAAATCACAGACATTTAACACAAGCTGCTATTCTACCCTCCAGTCATCGTCCACATGGTGGCGTACTTCACAATACAAACAGCTGGAAGTGTCTGTATCCAGGTCAGCCTGTGGTCCAATCTCTTGTCCACTCAGAAAACCTCCCTGGGGCTTCCCTCTTTCTATAAATGTCTCCTCTGTCTGACCAGATTCTCAAGCATTTCTCTGAGCCTTTTTCAGCTTTTCGTTCAGTTCAGTATCTGTATTTTGCTGCTTGTGTTGCTGAAAAAACAAACAAACAAGTGAAAGAAATAACATTCTTTCTCTCATGAATGGAAGGCTGAATTCCTTAGCACTTAAATGCAGCCTCGCTTGATGAGAAACATTTTGGACTTGAGCTGCTGCAGCCTTATTCAGTATATGACAAGTAGCTTATTGTAGTTATCAAACTTGAGATTTACATTCTTACTCCCACTATAGCTGTGAATCTGTATTTTGCTGCTTGTGTTGCTGAAAAAACAAACAAACAAGTGTTGACTATTATTATAAGAAATCACAGTGTTTGCTTCACATGACTTTTGTGTCACGTTCATAAAGGTTCTGGAGCAAAGAGTGACATAAACAAAGAGATAATGATGACATCTTTTTGTGCATGGAGGTGGAGGATAACATCAAAAATAGGCTCAAGGTCAGGTTTGCATTTCCACCTGTGGAGAGGAGAGTGAACATGTTCTGTTATTTGGTGCCTGAAAAGGAGGAGGGGAGTTAGCTTAGCTTATAGAACATGTTCTAAAATATTAAGGTATAGGTGAGTCAGCATGTTTTAGTGTTGGCAGTAGTTGAATTGGAGATGCTATGTGTGGTCTGAAAGTGTAACAGCTGCAGGTCAGTGAGTTGGTTAAGTCACTGTTGGTAATGTATATTAGCTGACGTTTGTACTGAAGTTAGTCTGACCAGCAGTTGAGTTTATCAAAGCAACACAGAACATAAACGAAGCACAGAAGAAATGCAGAATTCAAATAGTGTTATAGCTTATCTTGATCTATTGTAATCTCTAAATGATTCAACTCAGAAGTTAATGTTCTAGTAGGACGGCACAGTGACTTTGTCTTTATTTCTCACTGAAATATAATATGCTAAAAAGGGGACGTACAATAACAATCAAATATTTTAAAGATAGGAATAACTAAAAGCCACGTTTGCTTCTGTGTTTTATACATTTAGTCAACTAAAAAAATAAGTTATAGAGATACTACATTTGTGATGACTGTCCACATGCAGCACAACATTTAGGGTAACATGTGTTAACAGGTCCTCTTATGTAGACAGACAACTCACTTAGTAGCTAACTCAGAAATAAAACAGTGTTCTATGCATGAGGATCCTAAAACCTCCTCACAGGAGCAGGAACTTTCTGTGTACTTTTATTCTTAAAATAACAAAAAAATAACATTTTTGTTCATTATTCTGACTGCCCATGTGTTTACAATAAGTAACTCTTGTGTGTACAGAGGTGTGTTGAGCTCAGTTGATTCCTTGAATCCCGTCTGGAGTGCTAATGCTCATAGTGGGTTTTAGTCTTTCCACAGCGCTGAAAGACAGGGGATGGCTGGGGGGCAATCTGGGGCTCTTGAGGGGCTTAGAGTAGGTGGGCCTGTGGTTAACAGGGTTAGGTCTGGGGTCTAGATTTGATGACACTCTGGGATAAACTGGAGGTGTGAAGGGAAGGGGTGATGGGAGGGAGGTTGACACAGAGAGAGAGAGAGAGAGAGAGAGAGGCTAAAACAGTAATCCCAGGAAGTGTTTGTTTACTGGTCCTGCAGGCCGGTGTAGCAGGGGGCCTTTGAGAGTCATTAACTTGCAGCAGTTACTGTATGCTAAACACATTGATTAGCCCTCTTTCTGTCATCCCACTAATATAATCTTAATGACTAAATTCATTGCCTTAACAGCAGTTTTCTAAGCTTTTATTTATTTTTTTGTGAAAAAAAAGAGAGTTGGTATCAAAATATTTACAGTAAATTTTTGTCAATTCCAATCATTCTCATACTTGGAAGAAGGATAAAATATAGAACATGAAACTGAAACCTTATTGACACAGTGCGATGTGGAATAATCCACAGAACTATTTTTAGCTTTTGAATTTTTTACAACTTGTCCAGGGATTTTCTTTTACAAGAGATTTTCCTTTTGCTCCAAAGTTTTATACATGTTGAGTTTTCCCAGCTTTTAGAAAAAAAATGTCATAATGCAGGAATGTCAGAGTCAGACAGCAGGTGAGAAAACAAATGGCAGGCCGAAGCACTTATTATTCCCTGACTGTGAGTACAACTGAACTTGAGTATGCACTAGTTAATCAGAACTAGTGTTTGTCTTTAAGAGGCTTAAAACTGCTAACAACCTCATTTTGTTCACCACAAGAGCCAACATAATCCCTGTTCAGCTGCGCTCCAATCTCACACCAGCCAGGAAAGAGGGGGAAGCAAGGCAGTGTGGAAAACAAAAGCCATGAATTGCATCGTGTCTTATTATCATGTGTGTCTGATTGTGGCAGACAAACTGCTGTGACTTCATTCTTCAAACTGTGTTTTTCAAAACAATCATTAAGAACTTAACAAAACTGATTACCACCCATACAAACACATCTGAAAATTGTATATCTCAGGTCCGTTCATAACGACTTGGCATGCATCTACAGGTGTAAACAGGCACAAACAAAGTTCCTCTCAGTCAAAAAATGGTAATCCTTTCGATAACAGTTTACCTCTAAATGTAGGTATTTCATTTTTACACAATTCTGAATTCAACTCGACAAAAGCAGCTAGTCAAGAGAGTGGTTCCTTAGACCCAATATCACAACGTCGGTATGGTATGGTATATCTGTGATCACAGCAGAAGTAATGTATTTGAAAATCAAATTTATGTCCATAAATGAGCTAACAGTTAAAGATATCTTGACTAACCGTCCTGTAGTCAGCTGATCTCGGAGGCTGACCCTGCTGACCCTTCCACCACATGGCCTGCCTCACCAGAAGGACTCACATCTGTTTTGTGCTTGACAATCAATGTCGAGAGCCTCCAACTCTGGAGCTGATGAGACATGCATGAAAGTGCTCCTGCTTCATGGAGCTGTAGTCAGTGAACACACCGTGACCAAACGTCAGAATGTGATGAAAAGTGTGACAAAAAAGTCTGTGAGTGTGTGTGTTCTTTGTGTATTCAACCGGCCCATCTGCTCGTGTTTTTGTGTGTGGTTCAGCGCACATGCCTTGGTAGATTTATACCCACAAACCCAACACATAGAGGCACCTTTAGTCACTTCATAAACTTTACCAAAACATTCCTGTGGTCAGAATCACAACAATTTTAACTTAGCGGCATTGTCGGTAACAATGCATGCTTAAATATTTTCGCACCATTTTTAAACCAAGTGTCTCTGCAAAAGAGACAGTTATTAAAGGATCAATATTTAACTCTGACACAGGGGCGCTGGTGGCCCAGCGGTTAGTGCGTGCGCCCCATGTATGGAGGCCTTGGTCTTCCAAGCGGGCGGTCCCAGGATCGAATCCCACCTGTGTCTCCTTTCCTGCATGTCATTCCCCTCTCTCTCTCTTTCCTTGATTTCTGACTTTATCCACTGTCCTGTCTCTCCATTAAAGGCACAAAAAGCCCAAAAATAAATCTTTAAAAAAATAAAATAAATCTCTGACACGTAAAGTTTAAAAATTGGTACTGCAGTCCAAATTCTAAACATTAGTAAGAGCTGCCTCCCCTCGCCCCTTCCTCACTAGAGTCGATGCGCATGCGGGTTGCCCATGTCCCGGACACGGAAGCTTCAGTGTTTAGCTCTGCATTAGTCTTAACTCCCATCACCAATATTTATTCTATTTTACCTTGTTTCTGGTGAGAAAAAAAAGGCTTTTAATGTCGGGTATAATCAGTTATGTCTATACCAGTTCGCTTGCACACTTCATCTCTGCAACACCTGCCTGGCAAAAACCGAGGGGCGTCCAATTCAGCTGTGTGGGGGGTCCCTTAAAACCGCTTCCTTCTCTGGTCAAAGCAAATACGGACTGGAATCAAAAGTTAGAAGAAGGACATACTGTGCTGCTGCATTGTTATCAGAGAAGCCAGCACTTCAACACAGCATGTTTCCTTAATGTCTGATATTAAAGTAAGGCCATTCAAGGGTTTCATTCTGTAGATATCTCACATATTGCTCCTTCAAATAGATCTTGGTCTCATTTGAAAACCTTTTTCTTCACTGTGATATAATGCTAGAAGTATACTGCTAAATTGTAAGATCTCAAGAACTCCTGTGCAAAAACAAACTGTCAGCAGGACCGGTGTAGCTTTTTCGCATCTGGCTGTAAAAAAAAAAAGACCTTGAAATCCCCACCTAGCCACATAAAGCACCACCACTTTTCTCCACCACTGCAGTATGTATTCTTCACGTCCCCTTTCACCCTTCGCTTCCTCCTCTCCATACCTGGAGGAGACGTGGGGAAAAAGTTGGCAGCCGGAGCCTGGTTGCTCAGCCCTCGAGGGAAGAGTTTGATTTCAGCCTCAAGGATTCGGGTCACTGCACAGAGAACTGGACCCTGTGTTTCTGTATTCCCTCCTTAGACCTCCAACCCTCACTCACAGTGTTGCCCTACCATGCTCCTCCTTTGTGTCCTAATGCTTTGCAGATGCCTCCAAAACCTTAGATAAAGCCAAAAAATAAAGGCCAGACTCCCTGTGGCATGTCCTTATATAATTTTAAATATTAGCCGCCTCGCTAACAAGCCTTCTCACGTTTACTTTATTATCGAAAATAATGCCTCCTCTTCCTCAAACCAGGTTAATTGGGCTGCTAAATAGGGGCTTCTGTAATTACCTGCTACTTTCTAGCATGCCTAATGTGCCTGCATGTTGACTAATATTTCCCTCCAGAGCTCTTTTAGTGGGCTAATGCTTCGAAGGCATTCAGGCATGTTGTGCTAAAGCCCATTGTGCATGCTTAATGCCAACAACCACCCACACGTGATACGAGCCAACCTTTTACTTTGACCTGCTTTCCTTTACAACAGTAAAAGCACATGCTATTGATCCAATTAGCAATCACTATATGTGTCAGGATTAACAACAAGTTTCAACGTCTGTATCTTCTGAAGCTGCATCTGATTATACATTAAAAACAATTAACCCCGGACAGTCGAGTACAGCACAGCATCTTCTTAATGAGTGAGAAGATGAGTGATTTTTTTCTCAGACGTATAGAGCTGGACCAGAAACTGCTTACGCCCCTTACTCTCTCTTGATTGGAAGTTGTTTATAGAGCTTTGAGGTCGTGTTTGCCTTTCAAACCAAGCACAGCATGAATAGCTTAACAGGCTCCCTGGGAGTGTTGCTACAGCAAAGTACTTTTCATGCCGCCGCTGTTTTCCACGAAACAAAACTCATTCATTGGCCCCCTGTCCTCACCTCACCTCCTTGATAAGTTACACCCAGCCATTTCCAGGTCCCACGCCGTTGTATTGTCACCCTGTGTGGATCGTTTACCGTTAGCCTGTTCAATTAACCCAGTAGTCAGTCGGCATGCACATCAGAACATTTGTAGCATGGGCTGAAGGCGGGGCAGTCCTTCATAAGGCCGCCTGCTCTTTGGTTAACTGTCATTTACAAAGGCTATACTTGTTACAGGCTTTTTCATTTACTAACACAAGTTTTCAATCATTTTTGTATAAGCGATACTACAAATATAAAGAAGAGAAATAGAAAGGAAAGACTGGATATTTAAATAATAGAGATCACATATTTTAATGTGGCAAATTGGGCTAGCTGACAATTGTGCTGGTTGCTATGGCAGATGCTTTTTTACCAGTTGACTTGAATCCATCATGCCCTATTAAGCCATAGGAGTTACCTTTTTTCAGTTTAGCGCTACATCAAACTCCAAAGCCTACAGGAGTCTCACGATTCAACCTTTTAGACACACATTTACTTATCAGAGTCTTCCTCAAGTACTTCCATTTCTCACATCGCCATCCTTTAGACTTACTATATAAATGACCCATGTGAAGGATTTAAGCCAGTTACTGAGCTAAAGTTTTGACGACTCAGCTTGCAGACCCCCAAAGCCCCCAACAAGAGCTTTAAAGAGATTTGCATTTGTCATGAAACATACTTTTAGAGAGAAGAAGACTGATGTTGTTATTTTTTGGTCACCAATTACAACCTTGCAAATGATTAACACTGAAGGCGAGCCAAAACCGAGCAACCCTTCAAATTTGCAGCTCAGCTCACATCCTCCTCTGACGATCAAGAGCACCAACCCAAAACACCAGCTGTGGATATTTCGACTCCTAGACATTAACGATTACCACTGAAGGGCTATTTTGAGATTCAGTTTTTTAAGTATGCGGCCCGTCATGCTTTTGAAAAAATACAAAGGACAATCAGTTGACTGATCAAATCTAAATTGATTACGGGTCTTCAAGACTTCTGATTGGAATACCTCAAGGAGACGGCCCTAAAGAGAAGTGTACCGGGTAAATGACAAAGTGAACACAGCGGTTAGCATCGCTTGGAAATCTTAAACATTCCTGTGTGCTTGAACAGTGGAAATCAGCGTCGTTTAACTTCACTGTGGCAAGCCTGGAGCAAAAAGGACAAACATCCTGGCAAATATCCTGCCATATCTGAGGCTCGGTCTGTCCACAGCATACTTTCCACTAAGAAACATCCAGGCACTCTGCAGTTGCCTCTCATTTAAAATATATTGGCCATTGAATGGAACGCTGTCCATTTATTGTGTATTAGAGGTCATGACGTCCCGCATTGCTACAGATGGATGGGATGAGGCGAGGGTCAAGTCCCGCTCTCTCTGTGTCCCACTTTTGGTGACAATGAAGCATATTCTGGTTGCTAGCACAGAGCGATCTTGATGGAGAGGTCAGTATAAAGGCTTTATTCATCGGCTGTGGCCGGTCACAAAGAGACAGATGCATCAGATCACAGGGGTGGGGGGATGAAGGGATGGGACAGAGAAAGAGCAAGAGCAAAGCACAGTGACACTAAAGCATCCTGAGACGTTGCTTTTTTGCTGCTTGTCTGGTCTGTCTGCGCCTACAATGTCTCCCTGCGTTCATGTGGGTTATTAGCCGGAGTGCGGTCGCAGCAAGAGCCGAGAGGAGGTTTTCATTAACCTCATGCCGTGAGAGGGCACTACCTTGACTGCTGGCTATGCATGCTCCGAGGCTGTCTCTGCTCTCCTGGCACTGCGGCATAATCTTCCAGGCCTATTTGCACTGCATCATACCTGACAAGAGGAGAGGTCCCTCATTAGGGAAAATGGCCTGTTTCACAAGCTAGGTCAACTGTCCCAAATCAAGCATACACTCTCAGAGCCGGGTAGTTGACCCTGAATCTTAGAGGACATCCACGATCAATTACATGCAATGCCTCTTTGTGGGCATGAATTCAAACTTGTCATCCACTCCAACACGCCTGCCTCTACACCTGCTGACTTCACACACATCCCTTTGTTATCCAGAGATAAAGCAACAGCCATCACAAGCAATCTGGTACTCCTCTTCAAATTACAGTTATGTTGCCATCAGTCATCCATAAAGCACTTCTCTGTCTCTGGGGGTTGATATTAGAACCCGTGTTGTGTTTATTTTTAAACAACATGTACTTCGAAAGTAGAGAAATGCTTCCTTGTTGGATTTTGCTCTTTATTACAGAATTGTGCTTTTGTGTTACTACACAGCTGCTGCCTATTTCTATAATTTTCCAAATGTACTGCAGGAGGATGACAGGGCTAAATTGAGGTTGGATGAAGGTTTTGAAAAGCCCTTTGGGAAAACAGAAAAAGACACATGATTTTGAATAGTACAAGAGGCAGTAGAGAGTAGAGAGCAGGAAGGAAGGGAGGAAGGATGGGAGGGAGGCTGCAGAGTGACGATGGACAGATTGTCAGGTCTGCGTTTCTATAAATAGCTATCTTCACCTTGATCTCTCACTTTGCCAATCTTTTTTTTTAACACAATTCCAAGTCCGAAAGGCACTATTGACAAGGGCAAAGGTGGACAAGCCTAGCACAGCAAACCTCATACAAGCACACTTAAAACTCTGTGTCACCCCCCCCCCCCCCCCCCTCCATCTATAGCTTAGCCCTGTGGCATAATCCCATTAGAATCCATTAAGCAGGGCATCTTAAAGTGATCCTCCGTCTCTCTGAATGTGGGGAGAGGTCGCCTTCTTTCTGACGGGACGAGGAAGGGAGGGAGAGAAGGAGTACAGAAAGAGGATGGTGGTGCCGCTTTGGGAGTCACATGACTAATTTGTGTCTGTTGCGGGGAGTACGGGCAGCCGGCCAAAGTCATTCCTCCCTCTCTCTCCCCATCCTTCGCTCTGTTTCTCTCCCTCTCCCTCAAAACACATGCATTTCTTAGCGTTGCCAAAGCCGATTGCATGCATGTGTGTTTGGAGCAAGTGCTGTTTTCTTTTTTCCCATTCAGGAGTGTTAGAATCAATATGCGGTGACTGCATGCTTTGTTATTGACCTGGAGGAGGGGGGGGGGGAGCGCGTCTGCTGACCACTAACTATGTCCCTCTTGTGTTGCTTCTCCTTCAGGGACTATGGCTCCAAGCGCAAATCGGGTAAGTCACCTGTTTTCCTTCAGTATCCTATAGCTCACAGCCTTCTTTCTCTTTGAACTTGTTGCTCTTAATAAAACCCTTCCTTGGGATCCGAGGCAGGATGTTATGCTCTTTGGCATACGACTCTGAATCTCTCTCTCTGCGACTTGTCTGTAATCCATGTGGTGTCAATGTGTGATATGTTTACTTGTCCCGCTGTGGGATGCTGACTTACTGTCGACCGTGATTCGGTGGCGGTTTCAAAAAGCTGTCAAGCCCCTCTACTTCTGGCCATAGATTGCAGGGTGGGGTTTCAGAATTGCCTGATGGATGTTTGCGATGTGAAAATAGAGTCATTAACACTGTTCTCTGTTGTGGTGGTCGAGACATTTGACAGATTGTGAGTTTGCAGTGGTTTCAGTTTCAGGCTAAGCTCTTTTTGCATGACAGCCTACATGTCAGTAGATATTCCAAACCATTTTCAACAAGGAAGAAGAAAGAAATGTTCTTGTTATATACTGCAATGAAAGTATGCGCTTGTAAGAGGCTTTGGATTTTATCCGGATCTGTGTGGTCTTGTTTCTCAGGACTTAGGAGGTAAACACAGGCTGTAATACTTCCATTAGAGCGAACAAACACAATACAGTAAAGTAAAGAGTATAGCCTTGGACAGGTCTTGAACCATTGCCTTCATATCCTGCATGTGAATGTAGTACATATAAGCCAACAAAACACAAAACAACTTGCTTGCTTGACTACAAGACTTCCTCTCTGTCAAGGATTTTTCAGCCTCATTAAGCATCTTTTCAAATGTACTGTAATGACAGGGGAATTTGCTAGCGTACACCTGCTTTATAAAAAAAAATACGAGTGAGTAACTCACATATGCATCTGTGAGCCCTGTGTATTTAAGACTATGTAGGCTGAATAAACTAAGAGAAACACCAGTCTTTCCTCTTGTGAATTATTCTAGAGAAAAAGCTTGTGGTATGATTTTCTTGCCACAGATGCCGTTAAAGACTTCTTTGTATTGATATTTAACTCAAATATTGTGTATATGGATAGAAACATCTTGGGATACTTCTTCATAATGTAGGTTTTAAAGCAAAGCTGGAAGTAGCTGGGGATGGGGGGGCTCTTTGAATTTTTTTCCTCATTCAGAAAAGTTGTGTGTAAGTTGAATTCTATCTCCTTCAGGTAAACAAGTCTTGACATTGATGGTGAGTTTATTTTTAGACCTAAAGAAAGGGAACTTTGTGACCCTCCCACAAGGCATTGTAGTCCTGCGGGGTGCTTACCAATTCAATTACACTGACATTCCTCAAAGTGGTTTGAGTTCTTGGAAGCAGATCGCTGCTGCAGATAAGCCAGCTTGCAGTATTTTCTCCACATCTCCTTAGTGAAGTATTTTGCACTACGCTTTCAAACAGGTGGATTCTTTCATTTGTGTGTCTCTGCTTTGACCTGAAGTAACAAAGTTAGTCAGGGGGGGCTTTAAGGTCGTCTGAATGTCTATTCTTAGAATCACTTCCCGTCAGAATCGCATTTGTTCATTTCTATTTATCGGAATTGATTCAAAATGTCCCATAGAAGTTTTTTCAAAACGTACCATCTTACATCCTGAGTACATTTTCGCCAGCAGTAAGTTTGAGCATGGCAAACCCACCGCTGGCATTTTCTTCCGTGCGCCCTCTCTCCACCTTCTTTGGTACATGCAGCAGATTGTTTGTCATGTCCTGGCTTGTCAGTTGCGCTGCTAACATTAGCTACATTAGCTAGCTCACAGTGTTGGTGATGTTAAAGCTGTGTCCAACATACCAACTTGCTGCCTGTACTGTCTATGGATCAGCAAGGCCTTCAGTGTGTTCCTTTTCAGTGATGGCAAGCATTTGAGCGCACTGTGGATTCTACAAACCACAGAGTAAGAGTGAGCCTGACCCAACATGTTCAACACGCAGCATCTAGAAACTGAAAATGAATTACTTCAGGAATGATTCAAATGTTTAAGCTCACATCATATGCCACTATACCCAAAGTTAAAATAAATAGAACATCACTTTACCAATCTGCACCCAATTCTGAATGGACAATAAAAATAACATCATCTATCGTCTGGTTCATTTTCAATGACCTGCTGATAACACCTTTACAACTATCGAGGCTGCAGCATCTTAAACACATTTTATTGAGCTTTTTCTTAATGTCAAATAACCATTTGTGGGTTCTTTGGGCACAGCATGTTGGAGTCGATCCTGGAATCAGGAATCGGTTTGAATCCAAAGTCGATTTTTCGATTGAATCATGACCCTCAGAATTGGACTTGAAATGAAATATGAAATATTGACAGATTCACACTCTTTGTGGACATAGAACCTGTGCTTTTCTTTGCATGGATAATGAATAAACACTCTACCTTAATGACACAAAGATATCAAGTTCTCTGAAGATTCCTCTGCACACAACCTCTTTTGTGAGGTTTCCTCTCTGCTGCTGCTCTCTGTGGAAGTCACTGAGATGATTTTGAAGGCTTACCATTCTCTGTTTTGCAACCACAGTAACCCTCTCACCATCAACTAGGGTTTCAGCTTGTTGGTCGCCCCTGTTTATTAACTGTAAAATGGAGATTGTATCTATTACTGTTAACTCTAGCACTGTCATATGTATTTTTCAAAATGAATATTAAAAGACATGGTTTGACAATGTTAGCATTAAACCTATTCACAGTGGAGAAGGAAAAATTCTCTACAAACAAGCCCAATAAACACTTCTCAACACTTCTTCTAATCAAGAGCTTGTATCCCGTTTGTTTAAGAGGTACATACAGTTGTTGCATTATGTGTGATAAAAGCATCATAAAACTCTAATCTTGCCAAATTTGGAACCATCCATGTGTAAAACTATCGTCCAACATGTTCTGGACGTCCCCAACATTAGCTGAAGAAAGATGGACATTTGACTGCTGTTTGTCATGAAATATTCAACTTCCCGTGATTATACAAACTGTCACATGTCTGCTGGTGTTCCCGTAGTTACTTTGTAACTTGGAGCAGATTTTTTTTTTTTTTTTCTGTTTAACCATAATGACTATGCGTGCAGCATCTTCCTGTTCTTTCTGTTAATGCCAAACACAATGTTGTTGTTGCTGCCGCTGAAAACAAAAAATGAATCACTTTCATTGAAGCAGAGCACTTTTTCCAGGAGACAGAGGATATTTTTAACAAAGCATGTACACTGTTTTTTTTATTGCCTCAGTATTGTGAAATACCAAGTCAGTTCAAATGCATTAGCATCTGGATTGTCTCAAATGTACAATTTTCAGTTTTAGTCTATCCAGAGACTCTCTTGCGTCACAGACAAATGCCATTAATGTCATGCTCATAATACACAGGATATATGATGAAGATAAAGATGAGAACATCTTGGTAGTTCCTTACCGAAGAAATAAAAAAACTATCCTTATGGCGCAAGGGGATGAAGATGTCAGAATTGTTTTTTTTTAAACATGCGGGTCAGATTCAGGGAGTTTCAGGGCTCATAGCTCCACACTTGCCCCACATTTCTGCAGTGCAGATGGAACTCGTACTCCTTCCATGTGAGGGCCAGATTCAGAGGAATCAGAGGAGGGTGCTGTTTGGGCTGCAGAGGCTTACGGGGGTTGAGACTGTTAGACAGGCACTAGTTTGTTTACGTGGCACAGTGGATAAGATTTCAGCCTGACTGGCCTGGTCATATTTATTCAGAGGAGGGAGCGAGGAGGGCTTGTGTCTTTTTGTGTGTTTGTGTGTGTTTTGACATGTGTAGGTTTTAGTGATCAGGGCTAGTTTGTGGACATAACTGTTAAGCTGTCCGAGCTAATTAGAATCTCAGAGCCAGGCTGTTGTTTGTACCATCAGGACCTCCTCTGTCAGTGGACACATTTATAGTATGACACTTACACACTCCATTACCTGCCTCCATACACCAACCTGTAGGACTCAAACCCGTCTTATGCTGACTTTTACACAGTTTACATCCCACAGAGCACTTAATTTCCAGCAATAATAACGTCTGCACACTCTTATCAAATCAATACTGAAGATATGGTTAAGTGAGTATTGATTTAGGCAGAAAAATAACAGCTGCTGCAGGCTTGGGGAATATAATATGACAGAGAAAAATAAGTGAAACTATTGAATCTTTGTGGTTCATCTTTATTAAAGTCCAGTCACGACTCCAGCCAGTGTGTCTAACTGTTTGTTGGTGGGCCTTTTTTGTTTCAACCTCAATGAGTGTCAGACTTAATAACCGAAGCACCCTAACTTATATTAAGGTAGAATATTTTCGCAGTACAGCCAGATTTGGTTTCTTGCAATTCTACAATTCTACAATTCACTTAGCAGACGCTTTTATCCAAAGCGACGTACATCAGAGAGTAAGAACAACACAAGCAAGGATCTAGAAAAAAGGGAACAATGTCAGTCAGAGCAAACGATCAGCTTTGAGTCTGATTGAACACACAGGTGCTGACAGGAAGTGACCAGAGGCAAAGCACAACATTGAGGGCAGTTCTTGAGAGCTCTAATCAGTATAGAAACCATCTTATAAGTCATCGTTTATCAAACAAGAACCATCATCATCATCAATAATATGGAGACCATCATCATTAAGTTAGTATTCATGAAAGAGCTGGGTCTTTAGCTTTTTCTTAAAGGTGCAGAGGGACTCTGCAGATTGAATGGAGTTTGGAAGTTCATTCCACCACTGGGGGACAACAGAGGAGCATGCAGCATGCACACGGCTAACTCTGCTGTAACCAAGCCATCTTCTTCACCTCTCAAAGTCCTACTCACATACAGAGCAGCTTTAAATCACCTCAGTACTGTCAAAGTGGCCTCCAGTGTTCTCCAGTCCAAGTTCACGGGGAGTCTGCTTTTCCTGGAAGTCAAAAGCTCCAGTGCCCTGAAATCCGTTATCCTCCCATGCTGCTCAGACATTTCAATACTAGCACCCTCTTAGCTAACTCGCTAAGGGCTACAATTAAACAATCTTACAATACGTAAATTAATGACAGTTCAGGCGGAGCATCTACTGGACATAGAAAAATCTGAAAATTCTTTATCCATAAACTTTGATCAAGTTTACAGTAATCAGCCTTTTCCTAGGAAACATAGATGAAGTTGGTCGACTTTGACCTAAATCAAATAATGGACCCAGGCGTCAAGCTATAATCAGCTGACAAATTGATTGAATCATTGTTTCTTATCACTCACAACCAATCACAGCACGTTCTCACAACAAGGCGAGGTCCATTTAAATACGACTTCCTTCTTACTGATCCTTTTCCCGGGTAATGATGCTCACACTCTGCTGCCTCCTTACCTCTACCACACCAGCCTCCTCCTTTCTAAACTAAAAGTTTTGGTTCACCCTTTTGGGGTTTTAAGCAATTTGCGCCCTAGAAAGTTATAGCGTCACTGCTTGGCTAACCCAGGGACCATCTGTAGCCAAGCAAAACCATATTTCCATTTGGCTATAAATGGTCAGATTTATTGCAAGATTATTCCTGACTGAGGTGATTTAAGGAGCTTACACTATACCTGTCCAAGACGGCAGGATACTGTATGAGTTATGCGTTCACTATAGTCAGATGACATTCTTCTGATTTCGCTTTTTTTTTTTTTTAAACTTTGAGCAAGAACTAAGTTATTTGTCCAAAAAAAAAAGGTGAACAGTGAGGCTTATCAATGTAACCAGGAAAATACTCAGCCAAATATGAAATATTAATGCCAACATAAACTGAAGTGAAGGACTGTCAATCTTTAGGAGAAGATTTTAAAAGGCGAAAAAAATAAACAGTAAATGAGGTGAGCCAGAGTGTAAACGGAGTTACGTTCATAATGAGAGACCAGGAAGAGGAGAAAGTCTCTACGACCGTGTGGAGTGACAGTGCTCGCTGGGGAACAGATGTGACCTGTGATGTGATGTGACCCCTCCGAGGCTCTGTCATTGCTAACGGCTGTATTCTGTTAGCACTGGGACATTCACCACCCTGTTTGCACACAAACGTCATTTGTCACTACGAACGTTTGTGTCACAGTGAGAACAAATTAGTTTGCCTTTGCGGCTCCCTCCTTCTCCTGCTAAGCAGTGTATCAATACTAGTTAGCTCCCGCCTGTGCTTTGACTTAGTTAGCATTGGGCGTCTCGCTACTGTTTCAGAGGTGCTGAATCAATACTGGTTAGTTGTGATTTGTTATTAGTTGCCTTTGTCTTATAGTATCAGGTGACAAGGTTTTACCTTCCTAGCTCCTGATTGTATCTTTCAACATAGAGGCAGCTGTAACGAGAGAGTTGTGGATGGATTCACAGAGACGTTTTTTTTTTTAATTTTAAGATAATCAGCTTTTTCACGTATTCTCTTTGTAGAGATGAATCTCTCACACCCTGATGTTGTCGAATAGCACCCAAACTTCAACGATTTTTCTAGACCCTGAGCGCTATATTTCAGTCTCAATGCAGTTTTTTTCGGGAAAAAAGTAAGAGATTACCAGCATTGCAGTCTACATGGTACATTTTTGAGCTGGAATGTGTGTTTTTTGGAAGTTGGTTGCCCAGTAGGCTAAATCGACCTCCTGCCTGGCCGGGAGATTTGGAGGTTGCTTAAAGCCTAATTTTGCATTTCTTTGCAGCAGTTTTTTGGTATTTATTGGCAACATATACCCATACCAACATATCTGCATATTTTTTTTAGCTCCAACACCTGCCCAGAATCAACATTTTGCACATTCTCCGATCAGCATTTAGCTCAGAGTATCAGAGTGCATCATGTTTAACCATGCAGAGCTGCTTGCCTTGCTGTAGTTTCATCATCAGTAAGTTTTATTTCAGAAGATATCCTGTAGTTCCTTGATTAGGCCGAACAGTTTGAGCAGAAGCGTTACTCCTTAAAGTCCTCAGACTATCCTTTTGATTGCCGTGATGTCAAATAAGCCCCTCCAATCTTAACCTAGAAAGGAAATGTTATTTTTCACCCTCACTAGGCTCTCGATTGCAGGGCTATGTAGACATTTGAGTCAGTTGTAGGAAAATTACCCAACGCAGCAAAGGGACAGAAGAAACACTGCTGGTTCTGCTGGTTTGTGGTGTCAACAGAGAGTCCTGAAAGGAATTAAGCATCTGTTTGTGTGTGTGTGTGTGTGTGTGTGTGTGTGTGTGTGTGTGTGTGTGTGTGTGTGTGTGTGTGTGTGTGTGTGTGTGGCGGGTTTGTACGGAGGACCCAAAGAAGGGAGGAGAGTTAATATCAATCAGATGTTGAGTGCTACACTAAGAGCAGCCATGTGGGTTATAATCATGGTAGGGTGTAAGTGAGCGGGGTTTGACCCTGGCTGACCTGGGACCAGCCCGTATCCCTCCCTCTGGGGCCAACATCAATCCGCTAAAGCTCCTGAGGCCCGGGTGGATAGCGAGAGGGGATTTTTTTCCCTTTATTATCTCACGTGAGTCAACTAAGAGGAGCTGTCGGCTTCGCAGCAGGGGCAGAGCTGGACGGGATCCAGGGCAGCATGATTCTTACGAGGCGTTCAAACGTGGGTCTCTTCACAAGAGGTGTTGATTATTTAGGAACCCGCCCTCTTTCAGATTCATGTTTATGAAACTCTGAACATTTGCAGTGGGGTTTTTCAATGTTTCCATTGACCCTAAAGCAACAATAAAAGATGTAATCTTTTAAGCCCATAAACCTCCAGTTTAACAAAAGTCAGGGTTATGAGCTTCTGTAAAACGTTATCATTTCCCTGAACCAAACCAAATTAGACATTATGTGTGAAAGAAAATGCCAGGAAGCATCCAAGGTTCTAACCAACCATACAAGGTTAACCCTCAGAATTTGCACTTTACAAAACTCAGTGATCACATAGTGAAGCCTGGTACTGCCTTACTGTGCTGTGATTGTCTGATCTTGTTTGACTTAAAATATGCTTTAAGGCTTTCTACCCAGAGAATGCTGTTTTTCACAAATTCAATGATTGCTTCTAAATCTAAAATATTATCTTTGCCAAAATGAACCAATAGGGTTTGTTCCTACGACTAAACAAACAAACCACAAAGTGTTTCAAACTGTGCATCATGTACCTCTGTTTTGGCACCTCCTTACTCGAGAGTATAGAAACAATCATGGTTGAAAAATGTGTTCTATTTTTTAAAGTGTATTTCAGACCAGAAGCAAAAATTGGGGTCCAAGGTCAAAATTTTGTGTTTGACCTTATTGTTGCTGCCAATTATGGCACAGGGTGGGTCTAGGTAAAAAAAAACAAAAAAACAAAAAACCTTTTGGAAAAATAAAACCTACAGACTCAATGAGAAGAACGTAAACATTCCTCGCTACGGTCCCAGGTCTAATTACTCCATATCTATACGTCCTTCTTTGTCCAGCAGTGCTGAAGCCCCAGTGCTGTCTCACTTCCACGATGAGATGTCACTGACAAACTTTTTTGGGTCAGATAGTCATGCTTCAAATCAATCAGCTGCAACGCAGAATCTCGGTCACCAGCTTCCCCGTCCCCCGTCTTCTCTGATGCATGGCTTTTAATTTCCTGGTTTTGGACGGAGATGTTTTTTTAAACCAGAGGAGGGGGGATGTGGCTGACGTCCCTCTCAGACATTCCAGGAGGTCCAGAGAGAGGGATGGAAATGTTGAAAGATATGAGGAGATGGAGAAAAAGGGGTATCATGAGAAGGGTGGAGTGAGTGTTTATCAGTTTGAAAAGAGGGAGGGTTTGAGTGTGAGATTAATAATGGGTGTTTGTAATCGTCCACTTACTTGTCCTTAGATGCTCTTTATGCTCTCCAGCATGAAACTTTCAGACACTGCCCACCACTTTTGTGTAACGATCCCAGAGGAATAGGCCCAGACTTTGGATCCAGAGCTATTTATGCCTTCGCCTCTTTATTTTTAGAGTTCAGTAGGTGTGACAAAGGTGTGCTCTGCCATACTGCTGCTTCTGCATGCTGTCAAACTGAATAATCTCTCTCTGCTTCTCTCCTTCCTTCTCTCTGTCTGCAGTATGGATGTACGGCTTTACAGACAGCCCGAGGAAAGAGGCCTCAGGTAGCCTTGTGTGTTTATGTCAACATGTTGAATTTGCATGCACTACTGTGCTCGAGTGGCTGCATCCCCTTTTGATTCTTCACTTTATTTCTCTTCACACTTGAGTTTCTCTCGACATCTGCTTTGCATGCGCTGTCACCAGCCTCTCCTTCTACCCATCTGCTCAAATTCAGCTGCTCTGTCTCTCTCTCTCTCTCTCTCTCTCTCTCTCTCTGCACCCTCTCCATCAATCTCAGCAGGCGTGGTTGGCCAACACAACAGCTGGGCACGGTGCCAGAGAGCGAGAAACATGGACCTCAGGTCTGCATGTAGCAAAGTGTCTTAGACTGAAACGAGGTGTCAAGTCTGGTTCTTTACATTTGCCTGCAACATTGGCTGTGGATCAATGCCTGTGACCTCATTCAACTGTCGCTGTAAAGGGACCATGAATTTAGAGCGAAAGAATTGCATTCAATATTGTCTCCTTTGCAAATGAACATCATCCAAAAAAAGAACAGGATATTCCTGCAAATATAAAAAACACATTTTCAGACACAAAAACATCCACAGATCATCACATCTGTTGAATATTTAGCCAGTGTTCTTTAGTCGTTGTTGAGGCATTGCTGGGGAAAGACACGCATATGTCGTTTTCCTGCCTTTGGAACTATCGGCCAATCAGAGTGAGTCTGGAACATCAAACTCAGATACCCCATTATGTGTGCCATTATAATGAAAAAAGGAAGTAAAATCATATTGGAAAATAACAGTGTACACAAGTTTTTCAAGAGAGTTGATGAAGATCAAAATAGAATGGATAACGTCCATCCATTCAGCTGGTATCTATACGGCTTATCCCGCTTATCCCGTTTGGGGCCGGAGCCAATCCCAGCTAATATGAAAAATGTAATATATAGATTTAAACAGAATACATAGAAAACATACCAAACCAACCCAATGCCAGAATTAATAGTTGGGAACTGTAACCCCAAAATGTACCTTAAAGGGGTCATATTATGCTTTTTCTGGTTTTATATGCTCTTTAGTGTGTTTTTCAAGTGTCCTGTGCATGTTTAGGCACATCTATGTGCAAAAATTCAAAGTCCACGGAAACGCGGCTTCTCCTACGTCCTCCTGTTAGCTGTAGCATTAGCTGCATGTAACGCTCGGTTCTAGCCCTCCTCGAAAGAAATGTGTCAGTGTGACGTCTTGTCAGTGTGAGATCACTGATCTAAGCCCATTGGCTCGTTGTGGCAAGCCCAGCAGCTCATGTTGCACTCCCATTAACTTCTGTAACACGCCCACGATATGCCGTAGCCTGCGGTAGCACAGTAGTGCTAAGGTGCTAATGTTTATGCTCCCTTCGGAGACAAAGTGGCTGCATTGCCAATATGGTAAAAGCGGCGTGACATTTCCGAGAATTGTGCTGAGCGACTGACCAATTACGGCAGAGCCGACCAATCAGATCAGACTTGGCACACTTGGGACTCTGACCGTGGTCACTTCAGAGCCTTAGAGAGAGAGTCAGAAGAGAGCCGGTGCATGGAGCAGCAGTACATGAAAACAGACACTTTTTTAAAACTTTAGCTATTGTGAACATACTTTAGTAGGTACATAGATTAAATATATGAACCCCAAAAAGGGCATAATATGACCTCTTTAAGGGCGCACTTACACTGGGCCCAGTTGCCCCATAAGGCCCTCCACATTCCCCCACTGGCCTGCACTCACACTGCTCCAGGACTAACTGGACCTGAGCATGGTTACCTCTTGTACATAACATCGTAATACAACACTAGGAAGGCTTTAATTATGAAGAGTGCTTAGTTTACAAGTCGGAGTAGGCACAGATCGAAGAACGACGACAGACTGCTACTTCACTGACTTTGTGGCTGATTTTGAGTCGTTTTGGTTTAGATAAATCCAGAGCACTCCGGGATTTCTCGATAATGGAAGTTCATGTCCACGTTGTGTAGCCTACCCGTGCTTGTGCTCCTGCATGAACAGCTTTAGCGTACCAAAGCGTACACCTCTTGCAACGATGCCAGTTGCCAAGAAAGTGGAATGTGCTTTAGCACGGATCCGAACTGGACTTTGAGGGTGAAGCGTGCTTAGGCTGCGGTACGAATAGCCGAGTGTGAGTGCACCCTAAAGTGTATGGAGTGTGTAGAAGTCTGATGACAACAACTCTCCCACTAAAATACAATCAGAAATGTTGAGCTTTAACAGAAGTGGAACATTGCAGACAGCATGTAACAGGTCTGTATGGATTCATGTTATTTCTCAACAAGGTGTGGTCGCCATAACAACAGCATAAAGCTTTTTAAATAGCTTGATCTGTCGCTGCTTTACTTCCTCAGGCTGACTTTGATTGCTCCCCCCGCACATAGGCTGCTTACATTCTCAGCAGTAAGTTCCTTTTCTTTATTTCGCCTCCTGGGAGAGTGCTAAAGAAAGACAGAGATGAATGCCAAGCCGCGCTCAGTGGGGAAGTGACATTATACGAGCATTCCCTCGGTGTTCCCTGCCTGCTTATTTGAGGAACAACATGTCAAGATGCTTAATTGTTTTTAAAGCACTGCGCAAAAAAAAAAGGCCCACTGTGAAGAGGCAGCATATAGATGTGAGCCGCTCTCTGAGATCTTAAAGGACAGTGTTGTCTGACATGCAGGATTGTCTCTCAGCCTAACTCGTACAACACAAATCATGTTCAAGGTCTTATCCCCGTTTGCTAAATGACAAAGAGGCTGACTGCAGAGAATCTATTATCTCTGATGTAGACGACAGCGGAAAGATGGGAAGATTTGCTGACAAAGTTTGAAACTTTCTTTTCTTCTCAGCCAAAGCAATTAGACAGCTCTCGTGGTTTTCCATATCAGTGACTTATCTCACCATTGTGTCTTTGCTGGAGCCTTTATGTATGCTGTATATATATTGTTTTAAACATCAGCATCTTTAATTCAGCCAGACAGATGTGGATTTTGATGATAGAACAATGTTTTAAAGTAGAAATATACAACACAGCAAAAAAGACTTTTTCTTTATTGATTGTCAATCATTTTTGCTTATTATTTAGAAGGCTGCTTACTTAAATAAATAACTTTATTTAGGAATGTTACAAAGTCCTAATATGATACAATATGTGCTCAGAGAGTTTAAAAAGAGGAAATCTGAGCAAGCTTTTTTGACAAACAGTGATGATTGCATTTCTAGAGTTTAGTTTTCTGCATGTTCTTTAGAAATAGGCAAAGATCTGAGAACATGTATCCCCGAAAAACATGTATCTGAAAACAGATGCTGCAGTATAGTCGTAATATGCCAATATCAGCCCCATAATATCAGCTGACCAAGACATATCTTTGACTTTTTTCTAAATATCCGCTTGCCAATAAACATCTGGAATGATTAGAGTTAGCAGATACCCAGGTGCTAGCCAGCCAACCACAAGAGCTGACTCCAAGGCCTCCATTGCAATTCATTTCACTTTGGAAATGGATGATTGATTGTTACATTGCTGCTTTTAGAGACATATCGATGGCAACAAAGAGATGTTTTACTTGGATGGTTTTTTTTTTGGATGCCTGTTCTCAGTCAGTGTTCTGTTGACATATATATGATGCTAAGACATGATTTAAGATAATATATTGAACTCTAGGTGAAAATTTTGAGCTTTTTTGCACTGCTAAAAAAAAACAACGCAAATCAGGCCACTGTGTCTGATACAGCCAATGTTAAAGTTGAATGAGTGTGTTAATGCATTCATATATATAACACCTTAGCCTTAGTTTCATGTATTAAATCACAGAGAAGGTTGGTGAACGCTTATTTAAAGCAGCTTTTCAAGTTGTAGAATAACATTAAATGCTTTTTCTTTTAAGTTAAAAGAGAAAACCTGTTCAAATGATGAAAGTGAGACATGATAATCCACTGGTAAAGGAAACATCTTGAATTAAAAATATACCAAAAGCACCTCTAAAGTAATCGATGAAACACTTTCTGGTGAACAGAAGTGAATCTGACAGCACAATAAACTAATGTGCAGCATATCCAACAATAGTTCAGGTTGTCAGGCATCATAGGGTCAGTCCAGTTTCTCCTGCCTGGCTGTTTATGCCAAGAAAGAAAGAGTTACAAGACATTGTGCAACATTTCTCTTTTGTCAACATGTTAATTACTGAGCTGCAGAGATGTTTTGTAGGCTTCACGTTTTGATTGGATAAATAGTCAGTTTTCCCTCTAGTCTTTATCCTAATGTGACTTCAGCTGAAATAGTTATCTTCTTCACTTGTTAAAGAGTAGAGAGTGTATTTCTCCAGAATGTTTTCCTGGGAGTTAATAGTCCTATTTTTTTTATAGTTTTCATAACAACTGTTATTCCTCTTTGTTCTAAAGAAACTGCTGTGATTAAGTCCTCTGGATCAGTAGCTTTTGTTGCATTAACTCAAACTAAACTTTAAATGCTCTCCCTGGACTATTTTATTAAACTTCTGAAAGATTGTAATTGTGAGGAAACTGTTAGGGCTTAAAGGTGCTGTAAAGGTGCATGCTAACTAGAGCGTAGATCAGGCCCAAAAAAATCCAGCCCAACTCCTACCTGAGCCCGTGCACGTTCTGTCCAAGCCCAGCCCGACCCCGACCTATTAACTGCATTCATGGGCCCAAGCCCGACTGGAACCCGACATTTTTTTTAATAAGTTGGCTTTTATAATGAAAAGTTCAATTTGTCTAAATGCCAGAAATCTGTTCAGATAAAATCTAAATGAGCGCTACACGGAAGCATGTAGGCTGTAGGAATAACATATGGATATAAACATGGATTAAAACACTTTTTACAAACTGTCTGCTCGTCTCCCGGGATGTTTCTGATCTATCAGTGTGAGTGTATCCGTACACTGAGCTGTGCTTCTTTGACTGTATGTGTTGTTACGCCCGCTCCAGATCGTGTTTCTCTGTCTGACACTTTGCTGATACGGACCGCTTCCCTGTTGCCGAACCTGCTGCTTTGTGGACCACGTCCCCTATCGTCTGCTACATGGTACCGTTTCCCTGTGTTGAACTTCATGTGTGAGCGAGTGTGTGTTACTCCCTCTCCACACTCTGTTTCTCGGTTCGGTCCGCTCAAACAAACTTGCATGATCAAGGGCCCGGCCCAGCCCGAGGATAGTGGCATGAAATATCGACCCGACCCGGCCCGTCAACTTCAGGAGAATCTAAACTCTAGTGCTAACACAGCTTGTAATTGTGTCCCTATAATTATAATGGTCTGTAATTATTGAACATCTAGTTCAACTAGTGAACGCGAGTTGTCATGAATATTGTTGTAACAGTAATTTATTTCAAAAGAGTGTTTGAGATTGTCACAATGAATTAGAAAGTGACTATCGGTATCGGCTACTGTTTTATCCCAGATTTGTACCGATATCATAGATTTATTCACCATTCTAAAAGCATTTCATTTGACTTTCATTGTGTTACACCAGCAGTTATCTTTCACCAGCAGAATATGTTATATGGATTACAAAAAAGCATTATCACTCTCCAGAGTGTCAAACAGTAAGGCACATGCAACAGTTAGTTTCCAGTTGAGTGACCATCTTTTATTTGTTATACTGTATTACTTTTCCACAAGTATTTGATAACTACAATTGAGGGATCAACGCAAAACACGTGTCAGATTTTTTTCCCCTCCCTTGTATCGATACTGCAACCAAAAAATGACATATCGGTCGGGCCCTACAATGAGTCACTGGAACAGTTTGTTATAAGGAATATAAGTGTCAGTGTTGTGGTTAGTGAATGGAGTCATTCATTCAATGTTTTTATGATCACCTTGTTGCTACAATTTTAACTCTTCTCTTCTTAAAATCTGCCTTTTAACAAATTACAGCCATGAATGAACATGTGCCTTTTTTCAGTTATCCTTATAGAATTGGATGTGATATGTCGATAAGTTGTGCAAAAAATATTGGTGTCAACTTTTTTCACATTCTGGTCATCAAACACAACTCTTTGTCAACAACAACCCCCCTTAAGCGTCTCATACAGACGTACAACATACTGTCTGTAAACAGCTGTTTTACGGCCTATATTCCTCCTTTACTTTCTGCTGTTGTTCACTTGGCTAACTTGAAACAGTCCATTTGGTTAAGATTTCACATGGGGGAAAAAATGAGGTTAAGTTTAGGAATCACATCATGGTGTGGGTTGAAATAATAACTCAATGTTGACTTTTTGTTTCAACACTGGGCTCGATCCCTGCTCTCCTGGGTGAATATCCAGCATTGTTTGACTCATCCATCACCCCTGACCACTCGGTAAAAGTATGAACAGTGAATAAGAACAATCTGCTTTTGTAAATGCAAATTATTTCATGGTCTTTCTTGTACCGTTTGAATGCAAAACAACATCAACTTCTTCCTCATCACATAAAACTTTCTGTTTATCTCATCCATGATACAATCATACTAAGACACCTCATCAACGAAACAAAACAGGTCACAAGCATCATCAGTTGAAATGTACATGGGTCATCTCTCTGCAGCAAGACACTTAAGAAAGCATACCTGCAACTAACATCAGATATGTATCACATGAACTTAATAATGAAACCACTGCTGGCATTGAAAAGGTTAAACTTCACGGAGAGAGAGAGAGAGAGAAAACAGAGCAGCCTAACCCCATCAGAAATGCTTTCTTCTTTTGTTTCACATAAACATGGACCCTGCCTCCTTCCCTGTTTCTCTCCCTCTCTCTCCTTCTCTCTACTCCACTCATATGTTTCTATTTAAGGCCAGCAGTGCTGACTACCATGATTGGTGTGTTCACCCCCCTTTCCCGACTCGCTGTCCAACGGCTGTGTCCCACAGGCAGCAGAGGGGAGGCCTTTCCTCTCAACTACACTGTTGATTTTCCACAAGGAAACTTCACCATTCTTCCAGTCATTTGCTCCCCAGTCTTCCCCGACCAACCACACACAGCTTTCTTTCTCTTTCCTTTTTCTTTTACCTTCTTTCTTTTTGGATTTGAAAAGTTTGCTCGAGGTCATGGATCCCCCTTTAGATTGAAGATGCAGCCTAAATAAAGTTTTTCCTTTCCGCACCCTGCGTTTGTTTTGATGCCTTCCAATGCTCCCCAGTCCTTTGCTGTGGGCCGGGGGTCGACTCAGCTATATGGCCAGATGTTTGGGACTATGCAGCCAAGTCGTGAGCTTGCGTTGTGATCGGTGGGGGCGGCAGGGAGCCGGGGTCGGCCCATGGCGGCGTACAGGGTGCACGGCGGCGGCAGCTTAGTTGGTTGCAGCGGGCGTTCGCGGGGTGCAACAGCAGGCAGGTGGCTGACAGCCTGTTTCTTCCCCTCAGGGATTGACAGCTCGGAGCCCATGGTGCTGGAGCAGTACGTGGCCGTGGCCAACTACGAGAGGCAGGAGAACTCCGAGATAAGCCTTAAAGCTGGGGAGACGGTGGATGTGATCGAGAAGAGCGAAAGCGGTAAGTGGATTATTATGTTGTATTTTTAGCCATACGTGCCGTTGTTGAACTTTGACAACCATCTATGTACTGAGATCCACACAAGAACATCATTATGACACATGATTCAAGAAAAGTTAGCTTTTGAAATGTTGTCTGTTGCTTCCTGATGTTTCTACCTCTATCTGAGTAAACACACTTCTCCAAAGAGTCATGTTCACTCTCTTGTGACTTTGCTCCCTCCTTTTCTCACTTTGTCTGCAAGAGTCCCCCCGGTCCCCCTCTTTTCCCAATCTCTGGATCTCCTAGCATGGGGCTTGGCACCAGCTGGAGTTGCTGTAAGGCCGGCAGCAGTCAGTTAAGGGGTGGGTTCAGAGGAAAGGTAGTGTTATGGCTGAGTTCCAGTCTCTTGCCTTTTTCAGTTAGAATGTCGGGTTCAAATGGGATGTAATTATTCTGGCTTGTAAAATGGAGAATTGAGGTGTTTAATTGGTTGGTTCTGTTTCTATATTAAAGCCAGGGTGTCAAGGTGAAGCCAACATTCGTTTGGTTATAGTATGTGTATACAGGGAACTCCAGGGACAGAATTTGTTCAAATGTTAGGATTTGCATCAGTACAAAGGTAGCCCTTCACTTTTTCACCTCGCGTCCTGATAAAGAAATTCTGTGTAGCAATCCTTGTAGGATCTCAATGCAAGCAGAAACTGACAGCCAGCAGCTTGCACAAGAGAAAGCTGGGCAAAAAAAACCCCATCCCATCATTCTCTCAGCCCTTATCTCTGCACTGATTACGTGTGAATTTATTCGTCTTGAAGATATCTTGGCTTCCACATCTTCGAGTGATTATGTGCCCTTTATGAGTCAGGTTTAGCATCGAACAGGCTTGTCATTTTGTCGCCTTTGTGTATGATTTACATTTGCATTTGGCACATTTTCAGCTTTTTCCCTGTCAGCATGAATGAGATAATTGTTAAATGAAGATTTTGAAAGAGCAAAGATGTTGCAAGAGAAAGGTTTTTTTTATTTTCATGATGCGGCTTTGGCACAATCTTGTATTCAAGTAAGTTGTTGTCATCTTAAGATTCACTTTAAAGTTGGATGTCTTCATTTCCGACTTCTAGCTCTGTGAGATTTTGAAATGTTAAGTGTTCCTGTAAGCTTCTGACTTCAGGGGAAATCCGTTTGTTTTCTAGTGCAATTTTTCATTACCAGAAACTCTTTTTTGGAGAAAGAAACATGCATCATGGACTGTTGGACATTTTTCTGGCCTGACAGCATCTGCTCACCAGACCTAGTCTGAGGCTTCTTATTGAATAATTCACATGAAATCTTGATTGAAGTTGTTACAACAATATGAGCAACTCTTTTGAGTTCCTGCCCAAGAGCTGGATATGTGTGCTGTCGTCATTTACTGGGCCAAAGAAGTGGAGCAACAGCCATGCTGATGATGATGATGACGACATCACTGGGCGTCTATGCCAAGACAAACACATCTGAGAGCTTGTATAATATCCCACAACCCCCATTCTGCTTTCAAGGTTTTACTGCAGCCTCCTGGTCTGCGCGTGCTAACTTCCTTTGACGTTTTCAACAAAGGGACAGTGACAGTCCCAAAGGCTATTCCAGCTTATTTCCTTTAACATCCAAGTCAGTACTGTGATGTATTTTAATCCTCTCCAAGAGAAGCACAAATCCATTTTTTTTATCTACTTTTTAATTGAAATGCTGTTCCTTCACAGATGGTTTCATACATTAATATTTAGTTCCCCGGTCAAACACAGGATATTTCCACCAGTTTTAAGTGTCTGCAGGCTTGACCTGTCATAATAATGGGTTCCAGAGTTGGATGTTGTTGTTTTGCCTCAGTGAGAAGTCATTGCCTTGTAAGTCTACACCCAGCTGTTTGCAGGAGTGTGTCAAAAAGGACTCCTGTCACAGTACAACCTGGTTCTGGTTTAAGCATTGTATGAGACACAGTTTAACTGTGGGTGAGTTTGTGTCCAATGGTTTTTTCCAACGGTGTGTGAAGTCCATGTCCACCTATCCCAAGATAGGTATTTAGAAACTGCCACGCTAAAATAAGATTTATGAAGCACAGAGTGGGATTGAGGGCTGGACAAGCTGGAATCGCCCCTTAGAGAGGAGTCGGGGAATGGTCCACTGTCCTGGTTTTCTCCCTATGGTTCCCTTTCGGACATGGGAACCTTCAGTGTCTGGAGTGAGGAATGTCCCAGCTGGAGAAAATAAATCTGCATATGTGACCAGTAAAATTATATGGCGTGTTGGAGTAAGAGGAGGCAGTGATAGGAAGGAGGCTGAGAGGAAAGGTCGATGTGTTTTACCAGCCACAGTCCTGTGTTGGATACTTGATGACATTCCTGAATACTTGTAGATTCCTCTTGTAAACTAGTTAAGGAATAGGTTAAGATGGTCTGTCTCCTTCAGGCCAACCTTGTGTGATTTGCGAAACAAACAGTAACAGTAATTTAGAATTTATTACTGTAAATATTATTTATCTTATTTTTACCTCATTTTATTTTATCTTTTTACCTCATTTGGTTGTATTGCACCGCGGGTCGGAGACAAACGCAATTTCGATTCCACTGTATGTCTGGCATATTTTGAAATTGACAATAAAGTTGACTTTGACTTTGAAGAGTTTATAGGATTAGCGCAGTGTTTTAAATTCCATGGCAATACATCTTTTTTTCAAATTACAAACAGTCATGTTATTATCTAAGTAACCAGGAGTCATCTTCTGGGGATCGTTATGTCTGTATCAAATAGTGGGACACTCTATCAAGTAATTACAGAAATTAAAGGCAAAAGGATCACCAAAGAAGTTAAGGTATTTTCTAAAGGCAGCTTGGAAATCTATACCAAACCTCATGGCAATCCATCTGGCAGTTAATAACACATTCTACTTAACATGTCAAGCCTGGGATGTTGCTAAACACTAAGTGACGGAATCACCCTGTTTGGATCCATCTTCTTGGGATCCTGAATACCGGTTTCAAAAGTCCAACGAATCCCATCCTTGTCAGGATAATTTAGTCAGGGTCGAAGGGATGGAAAGACCAAAAGACAGGTACAGGAAATGGTAAATATCTAAGGGGACTGCACTTGTAAAGGATCTTTCTTATCTTCTTACACCTCAAAGTATTCAAGCAACAGGTCAGTCCTAGAGTCATCCCAAAATCTGATCTAAGAGATGACTTCTGACACATGGAGGTTTTTGTTGGGCTACAAGTTCACAATTTCGAACAATCTATCAGTTTCGGATCAGGTCTCTTTGTTTTTAATATGAAGTTGAAAAGGTTTCGCTGTGTCCATTCTGATGAGTGTTCTGATTTAGACATCCGTTGCAAGGCCCATATCTCAATTTACAAAATGTACATCTTAATGTCGACAGTTAATGATGTGCATGGCCAACCTTACTTGTGTACCAAATGAAATTATTTAGGTTTTATTCATCGTGGTTAGGTCCAGTATTAGTACTGTACCAAGTTCCTCTCTCTCTCTCTCTCTCTCTCTCTCTCTCTCTCCCTCTCTCCCTCTCTCTCTCTCTTTCCCTCTCTCTCTCTCTCTCTGATAGGTCTACCGTGTAGTTCTAAATCAGGGCATGCCAAATCAATGAAATAATTGATGTGCAGAACACTTGGCCTCATGAGTAGTAATCCCACTCATGTTTTCTTCCACACTGTCTAGCATCATCTCAGACAATGTAAATTCAAGCGACTAGCCTTCCACTCTGTTGTCACAGTGTCAGAGGGGGAAAATATGGGGGGAATACCCCCCCTGTTCCATCAGCCATGACTAATGGATCTGCCATGAGGGCCTTGACGCTAAACTGCAAAACATTTTATTCTTTGGGTTGGTGCACCGCCCAAGCCACAACGCCAGCCGGAGAAGCCATTTACCCAAATATCTTTGCCCTTTTTTCTGCCAAGTTTTCGGGGCATTTTGTCACAATTGATTCAAAATCATTTGAGAGATTTGCTAACCTCTCTATGGAATTGACTGGACCCCTCACCTACAGTATGACCCCTGATATGTTTCCAAATAATACTTATCTTCATTTTGAAAAATCATTTTGCAATGTTTTTCTAGACTTCTGAATTGCTATGGTGTACATGGAAAAATGTAAGACATCTATTACTTTTGTGGCATTTCTTGTCAGAAGGTAAAATGATGTTTGTAGGAGAATCACTGCCAGGAATGTTGTAAACATTTCCCCACCGCACCTTTCCCAGGAGATCTGGTTAGGCTGGCAGTCTAACCCATTATGCTTTTCCAACGGTTAGTCCTTAATGCTTTGCTTGGCCTGGCTAGAGATTGTTCCTTGTGCAAGTCAGTTTCATAAGAGAAAGCCTTCGGCTAAAAATGTATTATATGAACCTCACATTGCATTAGGTCATTTGCACTACAAGCTGCGGTTCACTTAGGGTAGGCCTTAGCTTTAGGCTATAAAATAATTACAGAACTTCTTAGCCATAGTGGCTGGAAAATGTCCCAAAAATCTCTGAATTAAAGCAATGATAGGATCAGTTTTTCTACCAATACATCACTGATTGCTGTGTAAAGTCCTCCCCACTAAGAGATAGACAAATTTGAAGCACAGATTTAATTTAAACGTTTTAACACGGCCCTAGATATGACAAAAAAAAACAAAGAACCTAAACAAGAAATCAACATATTCAGTGTACAATAACATAAAAAACACCACTAAGCCATTAATCAACCACTCAGAGTTTCAATATAGCTCCATTAATAATTCCACAAATATGTAATATTTAGATTCTGAAAAAATGGTCAGATGCTCTTTTAAAGGAATATGAATGGCATTTGGAATATTAAATGGGCCTAAAAACAATGTACTAAAGTGTTAAATGATGCAGTAGTTCCTTTAAAAGCCTTGTCTAGAGGGAGCTTTTAAAGGTTTTGCATAGAAGCTAGCTTGACATACCATTCGCCTTAGGCTGTCAAAGGTATCTTATGTCTTTAATCAAGGTGTACTGAGGACTAGCTTATAGGATGTTCTGCATCAGAGAAGATTTTGGTTTGGACAGAGTTCACATGGGAGGCTTGAGGAAAGCATTAGCATCGCCTCCAGGCTGTAAAAGAGACAGCCAGCATCAATCAGGGTGGTACGTTTGAGCCAAGGGATGGCCTAGTATCATTCTCACAACACACTAGCATAGCTGGTTAGCTAGCCTCACTCTCATGCAGTAAAAGGAGTGCTGAACAGCTTCAGTCCCATATAGTTTACTTCTGTGGGATAGTAGAGGCTCCGTGGAGACTGACCAGGTTAAATGCAGCATGTTTCAGTGAGCTTTGCAAAGTACACACATCTGACAGATACAAACAGATTAAAGTCTTTAGCTTAAGGTAACACATACACCATATGGAGCATTAATCTAAAGTGTGATGTTTAGTCAACACTGGGTTCTGAAAGCTCCCACAGCCTGCTATCCCCTTTCACTTGTAACAATTCTGGCACGGTAACAAGACCCCCACATTTTATGAAAACTTCAGCCAGGTAACACGATCTTCAAACTGGGATATAATGCTTCAGTCTTCCTGTGTCAATAAAGACCAGAACCTTGAAATTGGCAATGACTTTCTTGGAGGGAACAGCACGGAATGGATTAGGTGGCCCCCCTAAATACCTATTTTTAACTTTGAGAAACACTTCAAAGTGTCGTGAGGTGGCATTCGACCCAAAAATCTAATCTTTTTCACTATGACATACCCATCCCTATAAATTTGGGAGGTAGCTTTTATAAGTTTGTGAATTTGTTCTTCATGGTGAATGTTATTTGAAGAGGGAAACATTTTCAGGACAGTTTTGTACACAGTTTCTGAAGTAATATGTCCCTTCTGAACCTGTGTTAACCCATCCAAGATCACATTAGACACTTACATCCACTTCTCCAAATGCAGGATGAAAATAAAGAACATCTATTTGGCCTCGTGGTAGAGGGGTGGATAGATGAAGTAAACACAGGGAGGAGTTGACCCATAAATGGCTGTTTGAGTACAATGTGAAAGCAAAAGTGAACTTTGAGATTTAGTTTAACCAACACAGCGATGTTTGTCTTACACTTAACCAACTTTTTTTCCCCTGAACTTTACCAAGTAATTATATATTCCTGAACCCAATCCAAACAGTTTACCTAAACTCTTTTTTTCCAAAAGGAAGACAGGCAGTACTGTTTGACATCAAACCTTGACTAAGCATTTGTATTTGTTTGCTTGGGATGAGAACTCATTGAGGTGGTGTTTTTTTTCCTGCGAAGCCTTTAAGTTTTGAAAAACTCACTTCGTAGTATTTAGATTTTGTACACGATATATAAAAAACATGATTTAACTGACACAGTCGATTTGTTGGCTATGGATGGGTCAGAAAAGGTTGTTTTAAGTGGTGAGGATGACATAGAATAGATTTAAAAATGTTGAAGAAGCTTGGACAGAAATTACATTTTTGTGGTCTATGTTCAATGTTATGGCTGTGATAGGCAACGACGATTGTTTTGCTGCTATTCCATGTATTTTTCTCCAAATATTCTCCTCTGTTTACACTGCAGAAAGTTTAGCAGGCAATTCAATGCATCACCCTGGAAAGTGTTCGTTCCAGCGCTCTGTTCTCTCCAGGGGATCTGTCCCTAATTAGAAACTGAGAGGAGAACAACAACATGACAGCCACCTTGAGGGCCCCCTGGATGCCCTTTTTTAACAGACATCATTGTCAAAACTGTCTGATGATCGTTCGGACGACACCACGACGAGAAAGCGAAATAAAAGCATGTGGTGTTGTTTTTTGGACATGGAATTAGTGTGGAATACTATGGCTTTGAAGCGTTCAGCCAAACATCTGCTGGCTTTCTCCCTCAATACTCTTTTAATCTTTGTTTCCCCCTCTCTCCTTTTCCTCTCTCTCTTTCACCTCTGTCTATTTTTTATGGCCCATTGTATTTCGTATCCAGCATTCACTTTGTGCATGTCCCATTCCCCCAAACCTCTCCGACAGCCCTTTGCATGCGACGCTCACTGATAATCTTGCTCTCGCTGCTGTTACTGTACAACTCAGTTCACCCTGACCTCGGCTTTCCCTCTGCGGGAGAAAAACTGGCAATTATTGCCTGCCAAGACATGGTGTAGCTAGAAACTCCAATTAGTTCTCAGTGCTGTAAGAAATGCCAATTACAGCCTCTCTGCTGCCTTACATATTCATGTTTGTGTGTGTGTGTGTGTGTGTGTGTGTGTGTGTGTGTGTGTGTGTGTGTGCATGCTCGTGGTTGTGTATATGCATGTGTATTAATGTGAGATACAGCAGGTGTTGCTGCATTACCTTTCTTAATATCAGTCATTAGTTGCTCAGTGCCTCATGAATCCTCCAGACCAGTTGGGTCTGTTGTGTAATACAAACTGGCAAGAATGTTAATTTAAGCTATAAGGTGAATTTTAGGCTAGCTGTTTTGGTCTGCTTTCTATTGGACAGACAGGGGCCAATCACCGGCAGGTTAGCTTGTGCTGGCATGCGTTAGCTTGCAGTTTAGGTACAAGCTGAAAGCGTACACGCTAAGTCCCGCAGTGAGTGTGTGCTTCTGGGGGGCGAGGAACACAAGGGAACAGGGGTCCAGATTGAATGTTGTTATTTTTACAAGCTTCAACAAACATCTCTACTGCCTCTGAATTTAAAGACTCATCTGGGCCGCCCTGATCATTTCAAACGTTTTTGATACTGTAAAGCAGGAAAATGACTAAATGAAAGCACAACGAGAGAGAAAGGATTATAAAGAAATAAGTTACTAAAAAAAACAATCAACACTGTAGTCCTAAGGCTACAATGCTACTATGTTTATCACACCATTTAACCAAGACAGAAAATCTTCCCCCCACATCTCACTGCAGAATAGAGTTAACATGGTGTTTCCAGACTTTTAAAACTTCTGTTTCTCTAAACTGAAAAGTATACGTAATATTTTTGCACAACTTCAGTGTCCAGTTGTTAACAGTTGCTGCCCCATTACACCACCTGGGGGTTTTCTGTGAGTCCCCACTGACCAAATAAGTTAAGCCATTAAATTCCACGTTTTGTAATTTGCCCACGTAAGAGAAAATAAGAGGACAAGCGGAGGACAGACACAGACACCACCACTCGTGTATGGAGGCCCATGAGTGTTTTACTGACTCTATGTGGAAGTGGTCCTGGAGATTAAAGATGCTATTTGTAAACTCCTTACATTAACAGATCATCTGGACTGAGTATTGATGCCCATCAAGGTGCCTGACAAAGTTTTTCCTCCAATGGCTTGAAGGTGTAAACCGGGTATAAATGAATCTTCTATGGATCTGATTTTTTTTTTTTGCTTGATTGAAACATGTAGTTGAGTTCCACCCAAGCAAGCTCCCGGCCAATCAAAAGACCCGACACCTAACGGGGAAATGAGCACTCGTATTGTCATCATATCAAAAACACCGGGCAGTACAACTCAGAGACAAGTAGAGAGAGGACTCACAGAGCTCATTGCATTGACTCACTCAAAGACAGACACACATGCATGCTCAAACACATGCACAGACACAGTGGACCAAACCCACCAATAACAAGAGATGATGAGTTCAACCTGTAAAAATAACAGCGGTCTGTGTTCTACTGTAGGCACAGATGACTGAACACCTTTTATTTGTCCTGTTCCGCACTCGTTCATTTTCACAGCTGCTGCTGACTAACCCGCCCACCCCTTGACTAGCTCGACTCTTGTTTTTCTACTGCAGGTCATGTATATGAACATGTGCACTTAATGGTCATGTATCAGAGAGCATATTGTGATATGAGGTAGGTGAAGCTGGTCTTTGATCACAACTGCAAACCTGTCCAGGGTGTGCTTTGTGGCTTTATTAGAAGTCCAAACTAAACTCCATCATCTTAGATGAGAATACAACAAAGAAACATTCATTTGTCATCCACATTCTTGAAGATAGGAGAACTATATTTTTCAACACAACATGCTTGTACCTGGTCAAAATGAAAAGAAAGGCCCTGGCACCTGATTATGACATTCTTCAGATTGACAATGCTCTGCAGACTGAAAAACATACTAGGAATTCTTCTTCTTTAAGCATGAAGGGAAACTACAGGAAATGTAGTTGTTGTAGTGAGTCTTAAAGACAATATTAAGGGATTTTAAGTAGCTGTAGAGAGACTGATATATACTAGATTTTGGGGGGATTCTTTTTTTAGTGTAAGCAATATCCTTATCAATAAAGGTCAAATTAAAATGGAATTAAAATGTAACCACAAACATCCTACTGCTCTTTTGGTGACACCGCTTCAAATGTGTTATACATGGTTTCTTATTTACAACAGCATCAATTGCAAGGGCATAATGTCTAATAGTGTGCACTGTTTTAAACCTTAGTCTAAGATGACAGGATTTGATCTCATCCAAATACCAAAAAAAAAAAAATCTACATTTGGTCATCATCTGACACACTAAGCAAACTGCTTCTGTCAGCCACTCCTTTTTGCGAGTGAGAATATTCACCCTCACAGTAATCTGGCCCACCACGCCCTCACTGAGCTCCACTTGGTCGGTGTGTGCATCATTCCATGTATATTTTGAGCCAAGTTATGCTTTGGTTTAATTGACTGTGAGTAATATTTCTCCATCTGGCTGCCAATCTTGGGCCCAGATCTCCTCCTACGAGACAGATTTTCTGTGAAAACCGACTGCACGCTTCTCGTGCATGAGGGTCAGCCCACTTCGCTTTGGCATCAGGTTTGCAATAGTGCCAACTGCCTATAACATAGAGATAAGAGACTGATTTTCTATCTTTTTACTTCAATGTCTTATAACTATACCCACATCTGCATCTCCATTTTTTTGATTCTTTGTCTCCAGGCCTGTGTGCCGTCTGTATTTGTATTTCAGGGAGGTGCAGCTCTGTTTCTGGTCCTCATTTATCTGCTTTTACTGGGCCCACTTTCTGCAGAGCTGGATTTATAGGAGAACTGGGCCATGTCTAAGCCTGGCCTTGGACTACCACGTGTGCACATGATGGATTCTGAAGCTCGGCATGTGTGAGGAAGATAGAGAAGTGTTTCGAAAAGGTTCCTGGCCTTTGTGGGAATGTTTATTGTGCATAATCTGAAGAAGACAAAGCCTGGGCAGGTCAAGTTATGTTGTTCATTTTTCTTAACAACAAACCTGTTCATGCTTAAACAGAAACAAAATGAGGAGGATTTGATACTGTTGTCCTCTCACGCTGATAGTCGCTCCAACTCTACACAACACAGTTTTCCTCTCAAACCCTGTGACTGTACTGCAGAGAATGACCTACACGAATACTTTTATCATCTTTGAGCACAAGATGAGAAAAATGTGTGCAACTTTACTGTTCATATTTAGCTGGTGGGTTCCCTCTGTGAGCTCGAGCTTCCTCCCACAATACAAAAACATGCAAGTTGTTGTTGATTCTAAAGTACCCATCGGTGTGAGCCTAAGTGTGTATGGTTGTCTGCTTAATTCAGCCCTTTGATTGACTGGCAACCTGTCCAGCATGCACCACCACCCCCACCCCCGGACCCTTAACAGCATGAGTGGTATATTACAGACAAATGGATGGATGGATCTTGCAGTAGACATAAATGGGGTAACTTAGCTAAACTTTAAGACAGTAAGAACAAGGGAAAATCTAGAGAAACCTCATATTTCATGTGTTTTCCACCTAAGATTGTTGTAAAATAAAATATATAAATATAAATATATGAGCTATATGTAACAGGTGCTTTAGAGCTTTAGAGGTGCTTTAACAGATTGTGTTACATTTGGATGGAGCCAAGTAAGCAAGCTGCTTCCAGCTTGTTTCTTTGGTGTCTGTTATGATCAGCTAACTGTTGCTGGCTCGAGCCAGTTTGAGAAATGCCAAGACATGAGACTCGCAAAGAGGCGCATATATTATACATTATATTATTATTTTTTTTACCACTGCTGCTTATATTAACTCAGACAGCAACAACAGCAGGTAAACATTCAGGTACAACCTCTCATTGTGATGACAGTTTGAAGAGATTTGTGCTGTCTCTTTCTGAATGGAGTACAACTTTAAGAACTGAACACATTTGTGTTATTTTTGTTCCAAAACAATTCCTTGTTTTAACTCTCCATAGCTGTAGAGAATGAGTTTGAGCAGCAAATACAGATGAAATCACAACATTCCTGATGAAGATTTAGTCATGATGAAGTAGGCTGTGATCATTCCCAAGTTATCGGATCTTTAAAGTTGAAGAATTCTTCTTTTTACGATCACTTCCATCTTATCTTACTGAGGGTAAGATAAGAGAATCACTGACGGTAGTAAGATGAGATAAAGGGCAACTGAGAAGCTTACACTTGCCACTGTTGATGGCAAACAGTCACCGCAGTCCTCTTATCATCCCTGCAGTTTATTTTCCAGCTAAAGCCAGGTGGGCTCAGGAGAAAAGGAACTCCTGCTCGTGTCCCTGTGTAGAACTACTTCACTCCTCCGTACAGGTGGCTCCAATTCTTCTTTCAGCTCTTTGAGTAGTTACAATGAATCAGCCCATGAAGTGTGTTTCATAGAGAGCAAGCTGTTCTTACTTTCACACTCTGGCACAAAAGAAAATGACTGAAACCTTCAGGTATCACCACATAAACTCTCCGCCTTTGGCACTTTTAAAAGCGGCTTGAGTATAGTCCACTTCTGAACAATCTCAAAATGAAATCAGTCTTCACACACATGGTGTCAACCACATGGAAAACATATCTGGAAGCCATTATCAACTGTTTAAATAGTGGAAGCATTTCTAATCCACCAGGTAGTGAACCAGCAAAGTGTTTTCTATCATTTAGATCAGCCTTTCCCAAACTTAAGACTGCCGCGGCCCGCTTTGAAATACAAAATTATTCCGGGGCCCATTATAAATTGACTACAGCTATCACTTTCAGTTAGGGTAAATTATTGGACATGACAACATGATATTATGGCAAGATAGACACAAAAGGTTAGTAAACAATATGTCCATGAATAGTCATGACACGCCTTACTAATCACTTAAAGGGTCGACTCATGGTGAATTGTGATATTTATTTTATTTTTTAAATTGGTGGAGGGCTTTTCGCGGCCCACCTGCAGTACCCACACGGCCCACCAGGGGACCGGGCCCACACTTTGGGAAGCACTGATTTAGTATATATATTATATTATATTTCATTGCTTTGTTCTTTTGAGAATTGTCATTCAAAATAACAAAGTGAAAGGCTCCAAGCTATCAGAAATACCTTTATTCACATCTCTATAATTAAACATTTTGTATATAAAATACATGCAAGTCTTATCCATTATTCCCCTAAAGATATATTCTGACTAAGACTCTAACTTCCCTTTGATGTTATACCCTTAAACATGTGATATCATTTACTACTGTAGTCTTCGGGTTTCATTATATTTAAGTGTGCACAACCAAAAAATAGACACAATAAATATGAACACTTCTTAAACATTCATGCATAAAACCATGAAACGGTTATATTTACAGTATAATCTATCCATTGTTTGGCCACAACCGACTCCTCTTACCTTCACCCACACAGGAACGGTCCCCTACATGCCCGTGTTTGACAGCCCCTCCTGAGTTTACAAGTCCCAGCGCTGTGTCGAGGCTGTTCATTTTAACACTGGGCTTCTTAAACCAGGAGTTATGGTGTAAGATTTAATTAGCGCAATATAACTGTCGTGGTGTCAAATACAATTTCATGTGAAAACTGCTACCTCCACCGGCTGAGACCTTACAGGCTCCTAAATTGATCCTGACGGGTCTAACATGAACTGAGCTGACCCCTGTGGATGCCAAACTGCACCGCCGCGTCTCTACAGGAGTCAGAAGGCATGCAGGCTGTTGGCAGGTACAGAGCATCCACAGAAAGTGAAGGTGACTAAGAGGAAGTTCGGCTACACTGCAACAACTGTGCATAACCAACCCCCCCCCCCCCCCCTTGTCTGTGGCCCCTCAGGTTGAATTAACTCCTGTGTTTAACTGTGAGACATGCTGTGGGGGTATTCAGGAGAACAGTAAGATTGTGTGTGTGATTCTCTGCGAGTGTTTTATACCACACATAAGCTGTCAGTGTCCGGGTGGCTCAGGCCTCATTCTGCTTATCCTCGGCTGAGGAGAGATGAGGCCACATGCAGGGGGGGCGGTTGTGCAGGCTCTTCTGCCGGGGTCTGTTAAGTGTCAACCCAATAATATTTTAATACCTGTTGGGAGAAGATGTTAATGCTACAGTCCAGAGTGAATTGAGCTAAGCGCCAATTTGAAGCTTATTGTACTCCTACTAGAAGCTCCAAATGCATCTGAACTGCGTTGAGACTACCTGTGAACTAAATAAGAGGTAGTTAATGTTCACTGATCATTCAAAAAAAGTGACATTTCACTAAATAATATTGATAGTTCTATGATTGTCCAGCCTTTGTACAGTAGTAGTACTTTGACTACTAATAAAGGAATATACATTTTAACTGAGGGTCCCCTTGGTATCTGCTTTAAAAGCTCATGTCATGGTCTTCTTCTGTGGGTTAGTTCCTCAGCTGATTCAGTTTTCTTGATGATGAAGGTTGCCCTAAATGACGAAGACGCTTTTGTTTGGAAGACCACGAAAAGAAATTGAAAGCTCAGGAAAATCACGCGTCAGGAAGGCTCTGAAAAAGTTTTTTAAGGTTAAATTTGTCGGTTTGGTTTAGTTAGTATTATCTTATCATATTTTTGCAATTATCAAAAAGCATGTGCATTCTCTGTCGCATCCAAATCTCTGTTTCTTTGTGAAGTGTTACCTCCTTTCTATACTGTTGCTGCTTTTTACTGTACAAACACATCTCACACAACCCTTCTTCACCATTACTGTAACTTTCCCAATGATACAGTTCTATTCAACAGGCATAGTTTCCACATCATTCATAGTACGTGTTAATGTGATTGGTGTCTCGCTCGGTTGTAAAAGAGGGCGTGATTGGTTGATTCATCCAGGCTTCTGCAACCACATTACAGAGTACGCCGTGCAGTATGGTGAGCAGCAATGATCTAATTGTTGGACTTATTTAGAATAAGAAAAAAATTCTGTCTCCCTCCACCCATCAGTCTAAATCTGTCACTTCTACTCTACTTATATGTTCAGTCACACTTACAAAGGAACACTTGAGACCAGTCTGAGCCCTTCAGACCAAGAGTTGCCAATTTACTGTATAGATCCTTGGGAATCAGGGGTGTGTATAGAGCACATCAGCTACTATCAGTGCCAAAAAAGCAAGCAATATGATCCCAGATTTATATTTCCTCCACACTATTGTGACAGCTAGACAACACCTAAAACAACTGCAAACATCTGACTCAGTTGGCTGTCATTCCAGTTTTTTTCTTTAAATCCTATGGTTTCTTAGGACTAATTAAGTCATGTTGCCCAATTTAAAGACAATTGTCATGTTCAACTTGTCAAGGCCGATGATTTGCAAAAGAGGACACATGCCGTTCATTGAATTGCTGTTGAAGTGAATGATGTGCCTCCCGCTCACAGTGATGAGTTTTATGTGATCGCGTGATGTCAGCTGTCTGGATGACGTACCAAAGTAGCCGGCATTTTGACCACAAACATTAGTCATTCGTATTCAATGCATTCATCTCTCTTGCCTAAGACGTAAGTCAAATGACTGCAGTACAATGGTGCGACCATGATATTTAATCCATTCCTGAGTGGAAACCCGTCCTTTGTGAGACTCCCCAAAGACATAGGATTAGTCAGCCAGTGTCAGACATATTTAAAGGACAGTCTGTGGAAATTTAGACTTATGTGCAAAAAGGTTCTTTGGCTGCAGTGCAGTGATTTAGTCAGTGTTGTAAAGAGTTCCAGTAAAATATACATTCAGCATCTGTAATGGCAATGAGTCAACACGCCATGACTCAGGTTGGTGAAGTATTCTTCTCGACGGTAGCCATGATGGTGGACAGGGCTGCAGGAATGGCAAATTTGGTTGGTCAGTTGATCGACCAGACCAGTTCGTTTGTCCAACAGTCTGGTACGACTGAAACTTCTCGGACGATAAATCTGTAAAATGCGGGTTTCTCCCTAACTTTTTATGTACCACCAGCACATTGACATGTCTCACTTGTCCAGTGAAATATATCCACTTCTGTCTTTTAATTTGACACAAACGTTTTTACAGACTTTTGAGGTTTTAAGGAAATTTTGTACCACAATAAGGGTGACACGTTTTGATTGAGTGAACCATTAGATAAACTACAATGGAAATTAGTACAGACAACCATGTCCCCCTTGTAAAGAATGATAAGAAACTTTGGTGATATACTAAGCCTCAAGTTTGGAAGTTTGACCATTGCCATGTTGTGTTTTGGGAGCCTGAAGTGAGGCTAGAAACATATTTCTAAGTTTTTTTTTTTCTATCCTAGTTGACGCCATGCACTGTGCCTATGAACAACCTCACAGGAGCTGGAAAATTTTATTTACTCCACACAACTTGTCAATTAGCTTTGGGAGAAGTACGGAAAGACAGCAGCAGTAAAAAAACATTTCAAAATAAGTAATAATGAAAAAAAGCAGAGACTTCTTAATCCATCCACCAGCCTCAACAATCTTGATCTTCAACGTTCACAATAAGAACTTTTTAAACCAATTTTCTTCAGTCTCCGAAACATTCCTATCTGGTATCTCTCCATCTCTTTCAACGTCTGGTTTAGTAATGATGAAAGCATTCCAAGTAGGTGAAACTTTCATCCACAATGGGTCTGCCTCCTATCTCTTTGTCATGCTGATACACAAAAAAAGCCCAGCATAGTGAACGTACAGTTTAGTCATCCGTACACAGGCTGAAATTGCTATGTTTCAAATGCTGGGTCATCCACATGCTGCAACACTGTAGAGATGAGCGACAGTGACGTGTAATTCCCATTATTTGATGTAAATCACCACATGGGGGAATGTTGGCAGCTGCCATACTTCATGACTTGGTGATTGCTAGCAGTGCTTATGTTAATTTCTGTCTCCCCTCTTTGTTTCTATTTTTATTTTCAGGCTGGTGGTTTGTCAGCACAGCAGAGGAGCAGGGCTGGGTGCCGGCCACATACCTGGACTCCCAGAATGTAACCAGAGACGACTTGGATCTGGGCACCTCGAGGACCGGGGAAGGTTAGCTCAGACAAACACGACATTATTAGATTCATAAAACACAGACAAGACATAAATGTTCCTCCTGGATGAGAAAACCCCTGAGTAGAACCGGCCGTTATTTCTAAATAATCCTTTTTTTATGCATGTGGTTTTTTCTGTGCTTCTATCTCAATCTAAAAAAAAAAAGCAGCACAGTAGCCAGCTGTAAACACACAAGCACATTGCACACAGTCACAAACTTCCAGTCACACATTAGGAACCTTAAAGACCACAGTCGCGGCTCCATGGTGAAATGGTACCAGACCACAGCCAAAGGAGTTTGCAATATTTTGGCACCACAGAAAAATTCCTTTTAACTCCCTCGGGAGGCTGCAACTCTTGCAGGAGGCTCGCTCTGTTGTGACCCTTTCCTCCCTAATGTTTAGTCTGACTGCAGGGATGGAGCATTTCATCACTGTGTCATAAGGCCCCCATTTCTGCTTTCAGACCAAGGGAATCCAATAGAGATAAATAAAGTGCTAACACGCAAGTATGCTCACACGCATGCTTAGAAATACATGCCATACACATGGTTGCATGGTTTATCTGCAGCCAGTGTGTGGAAATGAAACAGGACTGGTGCAATGGTTTATCATGCTTCAGAGTGCCACTGGATTATCTAACAAACATGGTCTGTCTCTCATTAAGATGTGCAAGCCTCCTCGCTTCATTGAACTGTGCACATTCTGCAAGACACACAGATACACACAGACACATACACACACTCTGCTAGAATGATGACAGCTCCTGCACAGCTGCCACAGTCACTGTTATTTGCTGTTCTCATTCGTTTCAGGGATTTCTCCCCCCCCCCACTAAATATATGTTGTCAGTGCCTGCAACAGTGAATTCTCATACAGTCTGTATCCTAGAGGTGAAATAACAGCCTAATGGATATGTAGTGTTTATTGCTTGGGGATTGTATGTTTGCAATGTTTTAATGAGTGGTGTCTCATTTGTATTTTCGTGTTTTCACTAAACTAACGTTGATTAAATTTGGTGTGCTATAGAGCATTCATTTAAAGGATCATTTGGCCAAATTACAATTGAGGGCTTCTCAGCCCATTGCACTGCAGTTAGTGGTCAAATGAGAAAAACATAAAATGCAAATAGTAACAAATCCACACAGGTGTAGACGTCCTGACCTGTGTCAACGGGTAGGCCTGTGACCACAGGTTATATGACTATAAACATAATTAAAAGATCAAACTAGGGGGGGCGCTGGTAGCCTAGCAGCTAGTGCTCGCGCCCCCTGAACAGAGGCTTAAGTCCTCAAGAGCGTGTGCCAGGGTTTGAAGCCGACCTGAGACTCCTTTCCAGCATGTCATTCCCCACTTTCTCTCCGATTTCAGACTCTATCCACTGACTTGACCCCCCCCCCCTTGTGACATCACAAAGGGAAGTAACCCCTCCCCCAGGTGTGTGACACTCCCACAGCTAGGTGTTTGTTCTGCCCTCTGAGTCTGCCTTTCCACTGTAAACAATAGGACATGAAGCGAGAAAGCCCAAGCCACCAATCCCATCCAAAGAGGGGGCGTGGTCAGACACAGCTCATTTGCATTTAAAGCTACACACACAAAAACAGCCTGTTCGGAGCAGGGCTGAAATAGAGGGGTTTATAGACATGATCAAATACAGGATCAGAGTGGATTTTTAGCAGGAAACTTCAAATAGCGCTGAGACTTCTTGAAACTTGTTGAAAAGGAGTATAGTATATGACCTTTAAGTGAAATGAGTAACGGTAAGACAAGTATGATGAGCCATATGGAAAAAAACTGAGTGTCTAATTGAAGTTGAACACACACAGGCTGCATCTATTACCCAGCAGTGGTTGGCTTTTACTAAAGAGGGAAGACAGAGGGGATGCATCGTTTTATCTGGTCCCTGCTGAAACTACATTAGCTGCTTCTTTCATAAAACCTTTGACTTAATTTAAGCGTACTTGGGTTTTTTGAAAGGCGTTATATAAATCCAATTTATTATTATTATTAACTGTTTGTGGCCTAGTTGTATTGTGAGTAATAAAGCCACTATGTTTTTACAAGCCTAAGGTGCGGATAAAAAAACCAAAAAAAAACATCTTTGTTCCCGGTGCATCAATTTGAGGGCTAACGAGAAGATGTCTCTTTGTGGATGTTTCCCTGCAGAGCATCTCAGTAGACCCCTCTTTACACAGGTGGACACGGGAGAGAGCGTGGGGAGACGATCCACCAAAGAAAGTGCACCTGTGATGTTTTTTAATACTCTGAAGAGAACTTTTTCTCAAAAACACCACAAGCCTTTATTTAGTGAACACAGCTGGCTTGTTTTAGGAATCAAGATGAAATATATACCATTAGAAGAGCCAAGTAAATTTATGTGGAAAGGGCCTGAGCTACACCCACACACACAAACACACACACTCTTACCCCTCCTCTGTCAGTGGCCCCATTCTCCCATTAGGCCTGGTGTCTTTGTGTTTGCACACATCGTCACTTCTTATTTCTGATCTCCCTCTCCCTGCTTCCTGTCGTCTCTTACATCTCATTATCTCTGCGTGGTCTGTAACCTAATTCCACTGACAGCTCTGCCTGCTGGAGAGGAACCGACGAGCGCAGGCCCCGGCCCCCACTGAAATTACCTCGAAATAACATTTCCCTCTGTGCCTTCCCTTAGCTGATATTTCAATTAGGAGGTCAACAGGGGTAGGGTGGCGCTCACTGGGATGGATGGAAGGCAGAAAGGAATCAAAAGGAAGAGGAAATGACAAGTAGCAGCCAGCGCACAAAGAGAGGAGGGCAGATGTCGAGCAGGAGGAAAGATTGGGAGACAAGAGGGTGAAGAGTCACCAAAATTACATCAGCACTGTACAAAGATGGGCAGAAGACATCGGCTGTTTCCATCTGTCTTTCCCCAACATGAATAGTTTTGTTCTTCATGTGGCCTTGGAGATGGCACTTCGACAGGAAAAAAATGACTTGTTCTGTTATGACTGCTTCTTTATCACGCTGGCTTGGAACTACTAAGGAGAGATGGAGGCTAAGAGTTCACGCTGTGCAAGTTTTCCATTGAGATTCTGGATGCAGACATCATCGTTTCCCTCTTTCATATCAATCAGATCTGTCCTTTTGATCCTTCCTATGTGAGCCATTGATCCTTCACTCTTCAGTGAAGGATGTAGTAACAACGGTTCAGATAAGACACGGCCACTGAGAGTCTATTCCTGTATCTGTGTCTTGCTCTGCTCCCTCTGCTATGATAGACCAGCGCCAGGTCTTTTTTACTCAATTGGGAGAAGTGGAGTTAAGAAAAGATTATGACTGCTTCTTTGCTTCTTCAGCAACGGAGTCATCCAGTGTACCAATTTTTTCACAAACCACATTTCTTCCTGATGAAAAAAAAATCATGGCAATGTTATAGCTCTGTCTCAGCCAAAGCAGCACGCTTTTACAAGATCTGGCACCACAGATTGAACTTCTCTCTGAAAACTAAAACTGAAAATTGAAAGAAAGCATTTGTGTCCATGCTTGTAAAACTTGTTATTTTATTACCTTTTTGTCAGTTTTTCAGGGGAAAAGGGCAGAAAGTACAGCTGTTGTCGTTGCTTGAAGTTCATCATTGTTGTTTAAGGGGATCTTTGATCATCATTTTAGCTCACTGGTTTATCAGGTTGTACAGTACATATGCACAAAAGATGAAAGTACACTTTTTTTTTATTACTTTATTGCAGGCTGTTTTACTGCATTACAACTTCTCATATTTCATCATAAATTTTGTTCTTCCTGCCACATTTTTATACAGTATATAATTTTTTTTTAAAACATACAAGAATACATACAACATGAAATACAATAAAAAATAAATAAAAATCCAAAGAAAAGGTACGAAGAGAAAAAAGATAATTAAATTAATCAAATTAATTTAATTTAATTAATTAATTAATTAATTAATTAATTTAAAAAAAATATATATATATACACATTTGATCTTCCACCATCCATACTAAATACATATGATTCTGCCTTCAAATATATTCTACCTACTCCTCTTTGATTTCTGCTTTCCCCTCCACAAACTTCCAGAATGAGAAGTTTTACCTAACACTTGTGTACTGTGTAATGGATTCAAAATAATGTCAACAATAAAAACTAATTTTGCATTAAACAAATCCTTGTCTTAAACACTTAAAAAACCCTTTTTACCCTTACATAACATGATCTGTTCTCTTCACATGTGACAGACAAATGGTGTTTATTTGCAGTTGTCCTCTGGTGATTCTAACAGCAGCTTTTGTTTGCTTTTGTTGACTTTTGCTAACAGATGCTTTTTTGGACTAACCCAACATTTTGTTTGTTTGTTTGTTTTTCTTTGTGGCTGCTTCTCATCGCCACCCAGTTACTAAGAGACGCAAGGCACATCTGAAGAGGCTGGACCGCCGCTGGACTCTGGGGGGGATAGTGAACCGTCAGCACAGCAGAGGTGACCTTAGCAACAAAAAAATCCCACACACACACTCGCACACGGAACACACTGCAAGAAGAGAACGCACACAGTACACGTGAATGAGCCTTCTTTATTATAAAAGAGTGCATGTGTCAAAAATTCTCAAGTAAGCGCATTCTGTTGTGCAACATTATGGCAAGGTTTTCAAAGGTTGTCCACCAAAGATATAGATCTTGAGATGAAATATTTCAGACAACACTGTCCTGCATGTTCTCTCACGGTGTCTTTTCAATCACTTGAAAGGAGAGCTGTAGCTCATGGTGGCAGACTAACAGTAGAGATACTTAATCTGGGCTGCACTATGGTGCAGTGGTTGTCTCACAGTGAAGGAGGATACTGGTTCGAATCCCCGTCGAGCAGGGCCTCTCTGTGCACGTTCTCCCAGTGCATGTGTGGGTTCCCTCCTTGAACTCCGGCTTCCTCCCACAGTCCAAAGAAATGCTCGTTCGGTGATTCTAAAATTGCCCGTAAGTGAGAGTGTGGCTGGTTGTCTGTCTCTGTATGTCAGACCTGAGATTGACTGGCCAACAGTCCAGGTAGCCCCGCCTCTGGCACCAACAGCTGGGCGAGACCCTGAATGGGAAAAGCAGTAGGCTATATATGATGGATGGATTTTGAATATGCTCCTAACTTAGAAAAAAGTAAACAATAGTTATTTTTTTACAATTTCATATATCGGCAATTAATAAAGATTGCAAATATATTGCTCTTAAAAAGCCAGATGTTTTAGCCTACAATGCCGTTAACATGAGCTCACATAAATCTTTTGTTACGTCTAATGAAGACTTAGTCGCAGAAGCTCAGACAAAGCTAGAACGTGGACCTTTTCAAGAGATAATTGTATCAGCATGTACACTTGTTAGATTTTCTTTTCAGAGATGAAAATGTGGAGAATTATAATTGTAGGATTGAAATAGTCAGAACAAGAGAGAGTCAAAGCAGGCTAATTGGTTTGCCAGCTTCAAATGTTTAAGTGCCCTGCTGTAGGTTGAACACTGAAACTGCGAAGGTCAGTTTAAGAAAAAATTATTTACTATATTTCTCTACTTTCCACTGTCAAGTTGATATTAGCTCACAAAGTATTACTCGCATTATTTCTCCTGCCTAAAAAAAGACGGTGAGGTGAAGAAGTTCAGATAAAGCTAGGAAGTGGAACTTTGAATGGAGTAATTTTCATTTCACATGCATGTGTTACATTCTATTTTAGGTGATACATTCAGCAAAATTATAAAAGCACCAAAAAGTCAGAATAAGATGACAAAGAAAGTGTTTGAAACTGATTCACCAACTCATACAGTACAAGGAAAATGCACTGTACCTCTGCTGAGCCCCTCTTTGGGCCCCACTCGTCTTCACTTTCACATATTTTGTGGTCCACATGGTAAACAACCTCATTCACATCCTCAGCAGTCAGCCAACAAACAACTGGCCTGGAGAATCTACCGGGAGCAGATTATTGGGTGGCCGTGAGTCAGCTCTGACAGTAAAATCTCAACTCTCACTCCATCAAACTTGGAATGCTCTTCTACTCACACTGGGCAAAAACAAATAATTGGGCTGCCTTTTAAATATGTTTGGATAATTGAGGCTTTTTCGGCTTTTTCGCAGCACAGACCAAGCAAGCTTGACAACCACCAAGCCATGATGTGAACATAAATGATTGTATAACAGCTTGATCAAAGCAAGCTCCCCCTCGGTTTGAAAAAGCTGTTAATGACTGCTTCAGTTTATGTGTTCAAATAGAGACAAACATGAAAATGTCATTGCACGCTTTTTAATATTTGCATTTCTAAAATGAACTGCAATTTGGTTACGTCAATATTGCTTTGATGCTGAAATGGAGACATGAGTCCATGTCTGAAACAACATTTCATTCCTCTTAGGAAATGAATCAGCTCTAACGTTTCAAAGCTTTTTCCACACTGTAAGTTGGGTGCCTTTCTTCTCTCAGGATTACTCAGGGCTCCTAGCAGACACCTTGAAGTTACGATCTGTTTTGTGGAAGCTGTTCCTGGAGCAGAGAAACCTCTGTGAAACCCTTAATAAGACTCTTTGTTTCTTGTCTTCATAATATGGCCTGGCTGTAATGAATGTGATACCATCTATACTTAGCAAGCAGGTAAAAAAAAAGAGGGAAATCAGGAGCACGACATGTGCTGCTTCTACTCCAGAAAGCCAATAGTAACTTCTACTGTACAGGAGACAAATGGAAGGGCCCCTACTTCTAAAAACATACATATTAATATACCAGACATATTCTTATATCACAGCCTCAGGCAGTTGATGCAGTGTAAGTTACACACTTTGCCACATACCCACATCATTAAAGTGTTTGGTTTTGTAGGAAAGAGTGGTAGCTATTCAGAGACCGGGGAACACTCAGTCGCAACCCTCACACTCTGGGAATTAAAGTTGGGTAGTTAGATCTTGGAAGAAAGATTAGAGGATGACGCTGAGCAGTATATCATCAGTCAAAGAGTAAGAATCAGAGTTAGGGTTACAGCATTAGCCAGGTCTGCAGGAACATTACCTAACGAGATAACGTCTCTCAGAACAGCGAGGCTTGGCCCAAAGCGAGCCGGTGGAAAAGTGTGAAAGTGGGGCAGCAGCCCAATCTGCAGAATGGTTTTAATCACACAGAACCTCAACGTCTATAGAGTGTGGATGAGTCACCAGGCTAGCTGTCGCCACTGGAGAATGAGGCCATGAAGCACTTTTGGAGGCCGTTTCTGGAATTCAAGCACTTTTTTTTTTTTTAGACGTCTAATCTTTGACTGTAGTGTAGTGAGAAGAGCATTTCAGGTCTTCTCTGTTTCACTGAGTTTCAAACTTGCTTGTTTTGTTCAGTGTGGTTACAGTTCAAATGTTTGAAGCCATATTTGTTATACATTCAAAGATGTCACTTCACTGAGAGTGTAATATTTAACATTGGCTGCCAAGCGATGTATTTTGAACAATTTTGAATCGAGAAAAGAAGACAAACTTTCTTCAAGTTTAAAGGCTTTATATTTGATTTTTCACACTTAAATGTAATATAAATCAAGTATATACTCTGAAAATAACTCTGTGAGTCATGACTGTCCACAATGGGTGTAACACCTGAGTCCCACTGTCTGTGATGTTTTCAGAGTTTTCAGAGTCCTATCTTCAGTTTGTTTACATCACCAGGACGGCCGGCTGACTCCTCCCCTCACGTATAAAAGTTGTTTAATTGAGGGACTAGAGAAAAGAAGAATAACATACTGTACTCACTGCTTAACTGTGTTTCTAGATCACGCTCATTTCAGGTAAATTTACATGCAGTGTGAAGATACGAGCATAATAAAGATCGCTAGCATTAGCATGCTAACACAACAATGCACCGCGAGTTGTTTTGGTTTCATGCTGGTGCTCAAGGGCGACATCAGCACGGACACATGGAAAATTGCATATAAAGCCTTTAATGTGCAGTGAGATCAAACCTTTTTTTAGTAGTGTGATGCAGTTGAGTTGAGGGTGTGAGTTGCTTAATATACTGACAAAACATGAAATATATCATCCCAGACATGCAGTTTGAGTGAGGCAAATGTGATTAAAAAATGTTTCCCAACATGTCGAGATAGGATTGTACATCTCCCAAGAGTAACAGGTGACAGCAGATTGTATTACAGTCGTGGAACAGTTCAAGGGCAAGTTTTATTTTATTCAAGACAACTTGGCTGCAGATGTTTTTGAGTAATGTTTGACGTTGATGAAACAGCATGAAGTCCTTGGGATGGCTCCTGCTTCATTACATGAAACTTGCCAAAATTGAGATGAATGACTATTCCGATTCGTAATAATAAGTGGCTTACCGAGTGTATGTTCCACTTCCTGCATATGAGAGTTAAATACATCTACTACACGTCATGTCACAGGGTAACTGGAGTAACCTGGGCTGTTTAGAGTTGTGTTGACTGTTCGTGCCACCAAAAAAAAAAGCTTTGCTATTTTTTTAATTCTAAGACACTTTGTCAAATTTTGCAAATTCACTTGTTTTCTGTTGTTTTTGTTTTTGCAGTTCCAGTTTCAGCACGTTTTTTTGCTGACAGGCACATGATCAGATATCAGAGGCAGCTTCACTCTACATACAATACTTCACCTAGAGGTTCACCAATGGCATCTCCCAGAATGACAAATATGAGGAGAAGATAGCTCAACATCTTTAACACCACAATGTTAAGAGTTCAGGCCGGTTGATTTTTTTAAACTTCTTGTTTTAGGGTTTTGCTGCATTATCATGGAATACAGCTTAATGAGAGAATGTATCAGCATGCAGTGGGGCTGGGATTGGTTTGGCTGAAAGTGATGAAGCCACACATACTGTAGGGTAAAAAAGGACTGACACATAAGAGGACAGAGAGTTTTTCAAATTGTAAGAGTTACTCGCTGCATTGCGGACATGTCAAAAGGCTTGACCAGTCCGCCCCTCTATCCAACCTCTGAAATAGTCTCACCATGAAACCTGCAGCTGCTGCCGCCTTCAGTCCTTTTTTTTTTTTGTCCGTGGATTTTCCAGGTTTTTCAATCATTAACCGCTCTTCACTTTGTGACTGTATTACCTTCTGTCGGCGTGCTGTCCAATTACCGCACTGTGCTGTCTGCCTGTCTGTGCCTGAACTCGGTTTCAACTGTGCTTCAGTCCAGACCTGCTGCACCAGATGGCCCGAGGGTGTGCTACTGGGAATAATATGACTGCCAGAAAGCAAAGACAACCACAAGAAAAGTGTAGTGGAACTGGCCTGGTGCCGTGTTTTTTTATCTTGAAAGTTTTAGCACAGTGACAAAAAAAGAAAGAAAAAAGCAGCTATTATTGAAGAAAAAAAAGTTCCAGTCTCCTCGTCTTATCCTCGCCAACCTTCTTGTCATCCCTATTTCCCCCTTTCTCTGCTTTGTGAGTGGAGGCACCACTGTCCGGGGCCTGATAATGCATTGCCAGGCTTAGCGATAAGAAATGGGTGAGTGAGGTTTTACAGCTCAGCACGGACACATGAGATACAGCGTGATTTAGAAGCGCTGGAAAAGGACAAAAACAAAAGACTGATTCAATACGATTTATGTTCTCCCGGGGAGCTCGTTTGCTAATGGAGGGAGAGCAGTCGTCTCCTCCTCCAGAATCTGCAGCTCGTGTGCTGACGCAGATTCCCTTTGCTCTTTCACGGGATGCTTCATAGAGATGATGTTGACAGTGAAATAAAGGGCGCACTCAAGACTGAAATTAAATTAAGGTTCATCACTTTTTTGACTCCCAGATGCTCTGTCACAAAGCCGGGTCAGGGTGTCTTGACCTCGCTGCGGGGTCTCCGATTGGCTACTGGCTTGCAGTGTGACCTCATTGTATTCTTGGCAGGGGTTCAATAAAAAAACTGTCCTCCCTCCTCCGCCCTGCTCGTCCTTTCTCTGAGTGCTATCATTTACAGCAGGTCCCTAATGTGATTTATAGTCCCTACTGACCCTCCTCTGGACTCACTGTGCCGTCACTGCAGTGTGACGCTGATGCCAACGCAAACACGGTGATGGACCACTGAGGCATGTGCACAGCTCATGAAAGTCACAAAACACAGATGTGATTAATGGATGTGATCAGTGACATCTTTCATTCTTATCCCCCTGGGAATGATAAATTCAAAATAATCACCTTGGCTGATAAAAATCAGTCTGCCAATCTTATTTTTCAAATATGGCCTGACACACATCCTGTAGGTATCAACATTTATGATTTCCAATCCATGGGGATATTAAACTTGTCGTGTTCATGTAGTTTGTCCAGCAGATCACGCCAAGAGTCCATAGTTTACAACATTCTCAGCACTGTCTGCAGCTCATGCTCCATCAGAGCTGAGCACATGGAGGTCATTGGGAACGTGCTCTTTAATAAAGTTATTTCTTATCATTCTGGAGCCTTATGGGTATTTTTAAAGTGTTTCTCCATCATAGACTTTACTTCTAAATGCCTCCCAGCTTTATTTACTATTGATTTTAGTATATTATTTTTGTCCATCAGAGAGTATGATGCCATACCCTGATTGGTTCATTATCTGAGAACCTCTCCTGGCACTACCTCTCTGCTGTGTATTCTTTACGTGTGTTGTTTTGTAACATCTTGTGAGTGAAAACTAGTCAGTGATTTTATCATCTGTTTCTACTGATTTGAGATGCTACATCCAGACACAACAAATCTCCTCCGAACACAACTTACCTGATATTGTAAAAAAATAAAAAACTGAATCCTGGAACAATTTTTTAAAGCACAAATTGTGAGTTTTGGGCAATTTTATAAAACAGAATGAGACCAGATGTTTAGGGTTTTTTGTTGTTGTTGTTGGGGGTTGTGATGGGTTTGGGTTAGTTTTTTTTTTTTTGGGGGGGGGGGGGGGGGGGGGTCTGGAAAAACTGCCCCTAGAATTAGTTGCGGATTTGAGAGGGATAAAATAGTGAAAAACAAATATACCACTAGAAAAATCTTTATATATTTTTTTCTAATATTTCCAATAGAGAAATTCTGCACTATCAGTCTGAGAAGAACGCCTCCTTATTGAAACTTTACAGTACAAAACATGTTGTTATATTGCATCAATACACTCATAACAAGCTCATGTATTAAGGTAGACGTCTCAGATTATTTTGTGAGCCGGCACATTTGTTATTCCCTGTCCATCTGTAAGCAATCACCCCCAGCTCTGCACACACACACACACACACACACACACAAACACATAAATACATAACATGCTTTGCAAGTTGAGGTTCAGGGCTAGACATTCCACCCTGCTTGACATTACATTATTGACCCCAGCTGCTCCGCACTGACAGGCAGGAGAGGAACTGGAATCCCCGCCGTCTGGACGTACCCCACCTACTGAAAGCATGCATTCAGATGAATAAACACTCGCACACATACCTCTGAGTTACCCTCCCTGCCCCTCATGTTTTCATCAAAACAGTCTCATTACCTCCAACAATATCAGGTCTTATTCTCTCCTCTTTATTTCATTTATTCTGTACTGATTAAGATCAATACCTACAGCCACTTCTTCCATTGTAATTGTCTCTAGCAATGGATGAGTTTTTTTTTCTTCTCAGCATACCGTATTCATTTATATAGGCCATGGAGTGCAGCCAAAGTGGTAATGTGATCATCTCTCCTTGGTGTCCATGGTCTGATCTACCTGCCAGTCTTAAGACTCCTCTTCTGCTCCCATCGTTTTGCCTTGAATTCCTTTTGGAAGTACTGCAGAGTGTGTGAGACAGGATTGGCAATCAGAAAAAAAGGGGTATGAGCGGAGATATCTTGGTCCAATAAGTCTTATCTTCTCAAATGAGGCCCTGATGTGGGCCTGCATGCTAGAAGAGGAATCTCCCTGTAGAGAGAGGAACGCTGGATCAAGGTCCAAAATGGGCCAGGCGTGGATCAGAAACGAGCCGCAAAAGAGGAGAGGTTCAGCCAGTAGAGGGAGCCGGTTGTTATGATTGCCTTAAGATGAGGAGGGGGAGAGGGTTGTGTTTGTGTTGGTATGAAAAATAGTCAGAGCATTTTAAGTAGGTCAGAGTCGTCATCCCCCCCCCCCCCGCTGATATGGTCCTCTGGGATAGATGTAAACTATATGGTAGTATCACACTGCAGTAAAAAAAAAAAAAGACTGTTAAATGGCAATATTTCACTCACTTTGTTTCTTTTCCTCTCTCCGTTAACTTTCATGCACTCCAGAGGAGAAATATGTGACAATACAGCCGTACACCAGCCAGGGGAAAGACGAAGTCAGCTTTGAGAAAGGGGTCACCGTGGAGGTCATCCAGAAGAACCTGGAGGGCTGGTGGTTCATCAGGTGAGTAAAATCTGCTCAGGGACGAAAGAGCATCAAAACACAGCAGTTCATTAAGAGAGTATTGTTGTTGTTGTTGTTGTTGTTTCTAATTTATAGCTTTACACCAGCTTTTTCCAAATTCTATCACCTATCCTTGCAGTTGGCATGAGCATACAAATCTACAAATGATACAGAATGAGTGCAAAAAACAAAGAACAAAAAAGACTTTTGCTGTTTCCTAAACATCACAAATAATCAGGGTTGATGTTTCAATCGTTCAAAATGTAACCAATCATGTGCTTACTAAAATGTCCATATCGTAATTGTGCCCAAGTGCGTCCCCTTTCAGTAACATATCACATATAGATCTGGAATCACACTAAACAGAACGTGGATCATCAGCAGCTCTTATAATGGAATCAAATATTTCTCCATTAACGTTGTTTACCAATGCAGATGACAAATCAAAGACTTCTAGAGAAAGAAGTGCATTGATGAATAGACAGAGGGCACTCCTCTGATGGTTAAAAAACACTGAAGTAAGAATGATATTTCATTAATATTATCATCACATTGAGCTTTGTATTATTGTCAGCTAGCAGCATTTCTTGGGTGGAGCTGATCTGCATTTAGGATTGCTATCACATGCTGCCTTGTGGCTCTCGTGCACATGCTCCTGTAACAGGGTGCAGGCGGATATACTAAACACATTTATTGAAAGGTGCTTGTGTGATTTAGTGGAATAAAGGCTAACTTTTGTTGCCTTTTGGGGAGCTTCTCTTTATCAGAATAAGGATAGTAAAAATTTGTATACACTCATAACTAATGTTAGAATGTTTGATTAACAGTTTTATAAAAGTATTTGTGATTCGTGATTTTGTGCTTAAACCCTCGACTGCAAGATCACAGTGTTGTATCTATCTACAAAGAGTTAGCACGTGTCGCTACATTAACATAAAAAACACAGACTTCAGAAGTCAGGTTCATATAAAGGGGCCTTTATATGTGGTCCTACCTGCACTATAACAACATGTTAGTCATTACCCCTCATGTGTATTGTGCTGCCAGATTCTTGCAGCTACAATTCTCATCCCTAATGGCAATGCATGAACTTAGGGAGGAGGTTGTCATATGCTGTACAGATGCTAAAGACCCTTCAAATTTATGATATGTTATATTACTAAATAAATAGCAAAGAAATAAAAAATGGATTTGATTTATTCACTCCCCTTACTGCAATGCATAATGACTCATTTTAGAGCATGTTGTCCAAAAATTCTCCAGGTGTACATCTGAGTCATGCTGCACTCAATGTGCCCCCTTTTTTTTTTTTTTTTTACAGTGAAATCACAGCACAGGGTTTTATTTTTAGTCATAGGGACTCCTTGTGGTCACAGCTGGAGTCATGCAACAGGGGAGCCGAAATGACCCCATCTCTTCTGAGCAGAAAATGGCCCACCTAGAGGCAAATGAGTCAGAGTTGCTTTTAGAAACATTACCTATTGTTGCACACTGCTCTGTTAAATGAGCCATTTGCTTTACAATGAGTGTGGAAATGCAGGGAGCATTTGTGTCTCTTTGCATATATAATACAGTCTATTTACGTGCTTTTGGCTACCCCTGCATCATTAGAATTACAATAGCTTCTGCTTTTCAATATTTGTTATCTTACACGGTGCATTTTATTGCATACTTAAGTCCAGAGGATGTGGAAATTCTGTTGCATATTCACCCCCTCCCCCCCTCAAAAAATTATAGGCTGTCTACATCAGTGCCCCTTTAAAGGTGGATTTGTCTCACACTTTGAGCTACGGAGACTGATGAATAGAAAAAAAGTAATGAAATGCTCTCAGACTCACCTCAAGAATGAATGCCAAAAAAAACCCAAGTAGGCAAAATAATGTGCCAAAAGAACTAGAAATCTGACTTTCTAAGATTTAATAAATATACATCGTCATAAAAAACAATAACGGCTTTCTCTTATTGGAGGAAGAAGTGCTATAATTTAGCAGTCAGTGTCACATCAGTCTCGAGTACAGGCTTAATTCCTCGGAAAATCACAGAGAGAAGTAGCATATTATAGTGAAAATCAAAAATCTTGACCAAGAAAAGAGAGATTGTTTTGTTCATTATATGACTTTAGAATGACTCATACGTTGTTCCTCATGCATGAGAAGTGTTCTGTGGGTATTCACTTCTTCTATAGTGATTCATGATTACTATGCAAATTTTTGACAAATAAAAGGCAGGTCTCAGTTAGAGGCTCATATGCATTTAGTGTTGATTAGTTAGTGGATCAAACATCTGGAGAAAAAGCAGCGAGACACAAAAAAATACTTCAACATTTGTCAAAGAGAAACAGAATGTTGCTGGTATGCGTAGCAGTCATGCAGGAGGTTGGCATACTGTCCTAAAAATAAAGATCAGATAAGTCATTTTTAACTCAATTTGTTTAGCGTTATCCTAACTTGGTGCAGAGTGAATATTCAATATTCTAACTGGTGTACATTTACAATTATCAAGTCATTTCATGGACCAAAGTAAATAAAAGCCCAGACAATTAATTGAAGTTTAACTGTAACCAATAATATCTTTTGTTGTAGTCCTGCTTGGTACATTTACCCTTCTTCAAACATCATGTCATGTAAAAATATCTGATGAGTTAGTGCAGTTGAACTTTTACATGAGAATGCATTCATTCTGTGTTATGTCTCCTACCCACAGATATTTAGGAAAAGAGGGCTGGGCCCCTGCCTCCTACTTGAAAAAGGTAAAGGAGGACTTCTCCCCTCGAAAGAAAACCCTGACGGGCCCCGTGGAGATCATCGGCAACATCATGGAGATCAGCAACCTGCTGCAGAAGAAGTCGGTTAGCGAGAAGGACATCCAGACGGACGGAGAAGCCGGCACCTCGCCCGAGCGGCACATCTCGAAGAGCGAGATCAGCCTGCCCATGCCCTATAACTCTGAGATCAACGCTGAGACGGGCAGGAGGCTGAGTGCGGGGCGGGACACCAACAGCCCGTGTCTGGGAATAGCAGCGAGCGCCGCACTCAGAGAGAGTAAAGCAAGAGGCGAGCCAGGGTCCCCAGCTGTTGCTAGAGTGGCGCCTCATCGAGTGGAAATTGGTGAGCATTTTGTGGAGTGTTTGGGACATAATGAATCTTTCTGCGGCAGTGATTAAATCTGTAAATGCATAGACGTGTAAGAGAGAAGGGTTTGGAAACTTTGGACGAGGCATTAAAACATGCTGCTTTCTTTCTGTGTAGGATTTGATGCTATAGGTAAGCTGCTGGTTTTATCTGATTGTAATCTAATCTCAGAATCTGACTCAATAACCTGTGAGGCTGTTTAACATGGGCTTTAAATTGTTACTGTAGGTGTGTTATTACCATCTCAATCACATACTAAGACTGTAACACTGGTACATTATGTGTTTCTGAGCTTTTGTTTATTACTGCGTTACACTTGTGCCTCATTCCTGAGCTTGTGATTGGACATGTTGAACACAGAAGGAGTAAAAGTATTTTGGGAACATGTTTTTGGAGAGATACATTTATCGCCAACTTTTAATTTGAGCAAACGATAATCTAATTAGTGCTCAGTGTGTTGGTTTGCAGGTTTGCTGATATGCACTTAATTAGGTTTATTCATCATTTCCTCTTTTGATTAACATGTGTTTGGGCAAGCCCTAAGACCCTCAGTGCTCACAGTTGTCTCTTTCCCTTTTTGCAACATCTGCTCTGTGCACTCTCATGCTCAACAAACGCCATGGAGTCAGTGTAACGAAATCTAAAACTTTCAAAAATATGAGATGATCATTTGTGACTGGATGTTGATAGTTAGTTTTATTGCCAGTTGCAACCTCGCTATGTTATTTTGAAGCTATGATCTATAGTAGTTTGAGAACTTGAATGGTTGTCACCTGCAAAGCCAAGGATTTTTTTTATTTTTTTTTAAATGGCAGTAGTTCCTTTCAAACATCAGATCCCTGAATTGTGACTTCATATTCAAATAATAGTCTAAGAGATATATTTTTAAATAGTGTATAAACTTGCTGTGTAAGGATCAGAACAAAATTTGGATACTTGTGAAAAATCCTTGGTTAAGAAAATAGACACACTTGGTCTTATTTTCAAAATGAGCTACAGGAAATAAATAATAATCAAGCTGAGGTTGTTCAGCTTCTAACCATCAAGGAAGCCAACTAGTGGCTAGCTTAGTGAGCCACTGCATACTGTCTATGATGAAAATGAGATGCTTACCAAGTAAGGGTGCTAGATGGTAAAGTACAGATTCACCTACAACCAGGGATTCTTAAACTAGCTATTGCTGCATTGCACTAGAACTTTCAACTATTTTTGGGGTGCTTTGGACTGAGTTTCTCACCTTTTTGTAGTGCTTCCCTACCATACTAACTGTTAATACCAATGGCAATCTTAATGGAGCCTTGCTGATGCTACCTTGAGTATGGTTTCCTTGCTACATCTGCTTCATGGACACACTTCTGTGTGAGTTTGACGATCAGTCAGTCATCAAGATAATCTTTTTTAGGCAATACACGAGTCTCCAAATCCAGTAATGAGACACCAAAACGAGTGCTATGAATGAAACATTCTGGCTTCCTGTGTAACCCTGGGTCTCTAAAAGTAAGATAAGAAATTTGCTCATTGGTGAGAAGAGGGGGTTTTACTTTGAGTGAAGCTGTCAGTCTGAAACCAACACCATGACCACCACCAGCCACTCTGACTCCCTGGGCATGGGAACGAGGCACAAATGTTAGTCTGATGTGGGTTCATACTTTGTAAATGAATGAGATGTTTCTTTGGTTTATCAGGCTCTCCAAATCTGAGGCAAAAACCTCCCCCAAGAAGAGAAGCCAACCTCGTAAGTAATTAACAAGCTACTGTTTTTCTTTAGGGCTTCATTTGAAACAACGCTATGTTCACCTGGACTAAGCTATGTTCACCAGGACTAAGCTATGTTTACCAGGACTAAGCTATGTTCACCTGGACTAAGCTATGTTCACCAGGACTAAGCTCTGTTCACCTGGACTAAGCTATGTTCACCTGGACTAAGCTATGTTCACCTGGACTAAGCTATGTTCACCAGGACTAAGCTCTGTTCACCTTGACTAAGCTATGTTCACCAGGACTAAGCTCTGTTCACCAGGACTAAGCTCTGTTCACCTGGACTAAGCTATGTTCACCTGGACTAAGCTATGTTCACCTGGACTAAGCTATGTTCACCAGGACTAAGCTCTGTTCACCTGGACTAAGCTATGTTCACCAGGACGAGGCTATATTCACTTGGACTAAGGTATGGTCACCAGGACTAAGCTATGTTCACCAGGACTAAACTATATTCACCAGGACTGTGTAAGCATCACAGAGCTACCCATGATCACAATGAAGAATGATCTAACAAGCTGCTGGTGCAAGCTGGAAAAGATTTTTCAAAGCAGTACAAAAAGAGTAAGCAAGAATAACAAGTTAAACGGAAAAGGTTATTAATGAGCTCCCGGTTGGCATAGCAACCCCAGTAACAGCAAAGCACAGAGAAACACACAAGTTTCCGCATATCTGATCCACCACTGAACACATTTGAATTCTGTACATGCTTTGATATGTTTTTTTTATCACATGAAGCCTAAAGCATACCTTTAAACGAGTTGTCTCTTTTATTATGCCCGTACACTCATTCTGAAGTCATGGCCAGATACAGTATGATGATGTCTAAAAATGATGACATTTCCCCCTCTTTTTCTGATGCAGGGATTCCAGTTACCTAAGCCACCAGAGCCCCCTGCTGTGGAAGCAGAGTATTACACCATAGCAGATTTCCAGTCCTCAATCTCCGATGGCATCAGTTTCCGTGGAGGACAAAAGGCTGATGTAAGAGGCCACATCTACATTGTTGTCGCTGAGATATAGACAGTCAGGGCTCGTTGAATATGAATGGTGACCGAGTGCCGCCCCAGATAGACTCGGAAGCTGAGGCAATAGCGATTCGACCTTGAGATTTGTGTTTGAACGTGATGATGTAGAAAGAATGGAACTCTGCAGAGACTCAGGTAGAGGGATGAGATCATTCAGAAACCTTCAAGGTAAAGTTATGGTGAACTGGGAGTTGTAGGATTACTATTGTGTGGTCTTTTTTCATTGAGCTCCCTGCAAGAAGAAAAGCACATCTTAGAAATGTTGTCCTAAACCCTTGGCTGACGCCATTGGAGACACTCAAACAATACATTTCACCTGGACTGAAGTATTTTCGCAGGAAGAAAGCAGCAAAACCGTCAAACCACCAACTGTTTTTGCTGCCTAAATGGAACCAACCTTTGAGCATTTGCCCAAACAAAACTCAATGTTTGCAGTTTGGTAAGCTTTAGTAACAGATCAAAGTTTTGGTAATGTAATAATCAATGCTATACTGATATCAGAATGCAGATCAACTGACCCAATCTAAATAGTTTTGTTGTTGGACATCTGTCTGTCTCAATATCAATCCATTTTTGTAAGATAGTTAGTCGTAGATATCAAGTCTTAGCAAAGTTTCAGCCATGCCAGCAGAAAAGTTCAAAGGAGTAAAAATAAAAGTTTTTCTATAGCCCTTTTCAGACTGCTGCTGCTGCCGCAATACTTACGCCCCTCTGTGGCATTTCACCTTCATTGTGAATGTCGCAGAGGCATAATGGCAAAGTGATCCCACCTCTGTACCATCTTTTGAGGTAGTATGAGAGGAGTTACAGGGGTGAGGGAGTACACCACTGTGTGTGCATGCACGTCTGACTGTGTGTCTATGTGGAGATCCTGCTGTGCCGTGCATTGCTTAATGGCGATGTGAATTTACAGACTGAGACGCTAATATTATGCTGTCACAGAATCAATATGAATGTTTAAAGAAGTATTGACCGCTGAGTTTAGTTAGAGCATTTTTTTACAAAAATGAAAGCAGTCTGTAAAGGGTTTATGTCTCTGCCATGTGTACACTTAAGACAATTTTTTGGTTATCAAGGTAAGTAAGGAGCCTACAAGAACATGGGTTACACACAGCACTAGGTTCTCAGGAGGATGAAAGGCACCACCATCAGGGGAAATACTGTGTTTTTAGGAAATTCGACCAATTTCAATTTTAAATTTGACTGAAATCCTGCAGAAGGAGAAATGCTCTTTTCAACAGCATGCATCCTTTTTGTCTTGTCGTATAGGTAATAGAGAAGAACCCTGGGGGCTGGTGGTATGTGCAGATCGGAGAGATGGAGGGCTGGGCCCCGTGCTCCTACATTGACAAGCGCAAAAAGCCAAACCTCAGCCGCCGGACCAGCACCCTGACTCGGCCCAAAGTCCCACCCCCCGCACCACCTGTCAAAAAGCAAAACTCTGAAGAAACTCCCACTCCTGCTAGCTCTGTTCCTAAAGTCGCAGAGCCGCAGAGCAGGCCTGTGTATGAGGAGCCTGAATATGATGTCCCTGCCGTCGGCTGTGAAGGTGAATCAGACACAGATTCCCTGAAGGATGAGCGCTCCCTGGATGTGAAGATCAGCAACGTGGTCGGTGACAAGTATCGCAGCTCTCCTCCGTCCTGTAAGGCCTCTCCTCCTGTCTGCAAAGCGTCCCCCGTCTTCACTCGCAGACGAACTTCCTTCAGATCCGTCGAGGAGGTCGGAAAAGAAGAATGCATCTACGAGAACGACGGCTTCAGGTCGAGCAGTGGCGGCAAAGGCACTGCTGTCAAAGGTGCCAGTGAGCCAAATTCCCCAAGGATCTACCATTCCTCCACAGTTCCACGCAAACCCTCCGGATCCTCACCTTTAGCGGGCAGACCCATGAAGACCATGACTCCGGAGATGAACAGGAGAAGCCAGACCCTGGGCAGGCACATAGACATCAGCCTCAGGTCTCAGGATAACAGCCCACATTCTTCATCAGACGAGTTGACCAGAGGACCCAAGAAAGTTCCCGCCTTCAGCCGGGATGTAGAGCAGAGAATAGGCCAGAGCCCCTCAACCAGACCCAAGCCATCCGTCAGACCCAAACCACTTCTGACCAAATCTGAACCCCAGACTCCTGAGAGGATGGACATCGGCTCTCTGAGACGACAGCTGAGGCCTACAAGTCAGTTTCGACACGGTCTCAAACCTGGACGGGGGGAAGACTCTGAAACGGCCTCGGTCATTTCGTCAGAGGATTCCATGTGCTCCCACAGCACCTCAGATCTCTCTTCTGTGTACTCCAAAGGGAGCCGGGGTGACTCGGACGTGGAAGGCCCCAATCTCTACCGCTCCCTTGATGCCTACAAGAAGGTCCAGGACTCTGAGATCAGCTTTCCGGCCCGGGTGGAGGTCGAGGTCCTGGAGAAGCAGGAGAGCGGATGGTGGTACATCCGCTGGGGATCCGAGGAAGGCTGGGCTCCCTCTTACTACCTGGAACCTGTGAGGCAAGCAGCTGATGGAGGCCGGTCGGAATCAGATGGACATGGGAGTGGTGGGAGTAAGTCCAACAGCCTGGAGAAAAATGAGCAGCACGTTTTGGCCCTCAACAACATCAACATTCAGGGTCTGAACCAGCAGCACCAAGGTATGAGAAGGAATACTCCGCCGATTCCTTCGAAACCTCCTGGGGGCTTCCAGAAGCCGTCTGGGATGGTAAATGGAGGTGTTCGGATGAGAAATGGGGTACGCCAGGTGGCAGTACGGCCACAGTCTGTGTTTGTGACCACCACACAGCCGGCCAAGGATGCACACTACATGACAGGCTCTCTGAGGCGCAATGAATCACTGGGCAGAAGTGATCACTATGGATCTGGTTCCGCCACTCTCGGTGTGCGTAGAAACGCCTCCTTCAGCACCGTGCGGCCACATGTAGTCGTCGAAAGTCAGACAAGGCCCGTCGAGCGCTCCAGCCTCGGGTCGTCGGGGAGCGCGTTCAGCACAAGCAATGTCCAGGACGCCCTCAGCAGAGTTAGCCAACGCAACGGTATCCCCGTGTCCACAGTCCGACCCAAGCCCATAGAGAAGAGCCAGCTGATTCACAATAACCTCGGCAGGGATGTGTACGTGTCCATCGCTGACTACCGGGGCGATGAGGAAACGATGGGTTTCACAGAGGGCACCTGTTTGGAGGTTCTGGAGAGAAACCCCAATGGATGGTGGTACTGCCAGGTGCAGGACAGCCTGCTTCCCCGCAAGGGCTGGGTCCCATCCAACTACCTAGAGCGGAAAAAATGAAACCATCCCCACACACTTTTCCCCCGTCTTTTGATGTCTTCAAGGACATGGGTGGCATCATTTCTTAAGAATGTTACCTGCAATCTCCCATAAGCAATATGTCCTTGAAAATGTAAATTTAAAAAAATAAGACTTTGTGTAAAAAAGAGAGATGTTTAAATCTGTTGAGGAGGAACACTTTTAGTGCTGGTTTACTAAAATGTATACACAGAGGAGAGTCAAGATTTGTAATATTTTGGCAGGATTGAGAGACAGAAATGTGGGATTGGTCACCCTTCAGTGAAAGTATTTGAGGAGGACAGTGTCTGCGAGATAAAAAAAAAAAAAGGAAATGAATGGGAGCGATAAACCTCTTAAAGAGGTTTGCACCGCATAATACGGAAGTTGAGCAGGGTAATGGCTATGGCTTATTCCTGCCCATTTCTGACTATGATGGCCGATAAGTGCCTTTTTGTGTTTGTTCACCTGAATGGAGGTCCTAAATGGTGGATGGCAAAAACATGAAACAACCAAATCTTCTTCGAGTGCCATAGACCGATGAACACCACCGAGAGTATATCCATAAGTAACAAAGATCACCAAAATATAACGTTGCCCTGGAGCGCTCTCACTGGTCCAACAAGATTTAGTCTCCAGATTCACCAGAAAATGTATTCACCTTAAGCCACACATCATCAAGCACGCTAAATCCCCATGTTACTCACGTTATCAACTTTTTTTTAAACTTTCATTGTACATGTTTTAACGTCTTCTGCCAATGCAAGTCTTCCTTAGGGAATTATTTCTGCTCTCTTGTTACATCTGTTTTAACGGACAGCCTTGAATTGGAAAAAAGTAAAAACTCTTGCTCTATGTTTAAACTATCTTAAGAACTGGCTTAATACACAGAAGAAGCCCATTGAAATTAGCATGCTTTGTTTTAGAGCTTCAAGCTCCAAAAAAATTGTTAATATCAGTGTTGTTTTTTGTTACCCAGATTGAAAGATCTGAAAAAAACCTGCAAAACTTGAAAAAAAGACAAAAAAGGAACAACGTTTTAGTTTTCTGGATAATCAAAGGAACAACCATTATCTTAAGATCTCACCTCATATGAAGTGGTTAATCACCCTGAAAAAATGAACAACAAAAGGTTTACATTTACTCTTAATGCTTTCAGGGACAAGTAATGATATATAAATATGTATGTGTTGTGTTTTGTTGACATAAAATGTAACCGCTGATGAGTAGATATGAAAATACTGGAAATGCAGTGAAATAATAGAATCCCAGGGATATATATGCAAAGCATTTAGCCCATAATGTGATCAACACCAAAAAACAGTCTTTTGTGTGTGATTTTACGACTTATTTATGACACAAGAAACACAATGATTTATAACTTCTGAACAGAAAACACATTTTCCTGTCAGCACCTGGAATCACTTGATACTTAATACAAATGTAAAGAACAAGGTTAAGGAGGACTTTTACACATTCTAAGATTGGAATAATTTACCTCACAAATAACTTTCATTGTGACATTTTAAATACTTCTATTTCTATCTTGGATCAAAATTCAAAAAGGCTGATGTTCAAGACTGCTGAAATGGTTTTCTAACGAAAGTTGAGGCGCTCTTTAAGGCTGAACGCTAACTTTTTATGTTTCTGCTGGACAGTTATCATAGTATTATACAAAGTACAGTACCTGCTAGATCGCAGTTGTCTATTTTAGTGAGGCATATTTGTTTTATGTTTGTTTTTTGTTGTTCTTAATTTGTTACCTTGTGATCACACAGTGGCGATAATGAGGAACGAAGTGGTTCTGTTTTGTGAATTAGTGCACTTTAAACCTGTTTTTATGGTGCATTAATGTAAAGTGCAGTTAATACTCAGCATGTTATTTATTTTAGATTTATGTTTTAATTATTTAAGTACTGAGTTTTTTTTTCTAATCTCAGCTCACAGAAGAGATGGCACTGTTAGTGACAGTGACCATGCTAAAGTTTGGATAGAATTGGAGAAACAGAGACCTCTTGTGGGCAGTCACAGGTACTACAACTTGATTTTCTTTCAACAAGGCTTACAAGCCATACTACCTCAGTGCAATAGGAAATGCACTGCTGGCCAGTGAGTCTCACAATTACAGTGTACAGAAATCTAGACTTTTTCTTCTTCAAAAAAAATCTGAGTGCAGCTAAACTTTTTTTGTAGCACATGTTTTTTTTATTGGGCAAATTTTTGTTTTAAAATTTGAAAGAAGTTCCTTTTTTTCTATGCTGTGTGCTGCAACTTTAGCAAATCATGGGTGCTTCCTTCATCTTTATTGTGCTTTACATAATGCCTGATTTTATGTATATTTATTATGAGGAGTTTTGTTCCTTATCATGGTTTGACAATCACATATCCCCTGTTAAAAATACACTGACGCTCCAGTCAGATTAACATTTTTAATCAATTAGGCTTCTTCACCTAAATGTGCAAAAAGCAGCCTCAATCTGAAATAACATTTGGATGAGTATTTGAGGTATTTTGTCATTCATCTTCATGAATAAAAAGTCAATTAAACCCACATAAGGACCAAAACTGAAGATGTTGTTATCAGGCAACATTCCCATCCAGACGAAGGCATTATGTAAATGTGTTGAATCACTGGAAACATTTTCTCTCCAGCACATATTATTGTTACATAGTGCTTTCTTTGATAAAGATGATTTCACTTAGCTGAAATAGCGAGGGAATGGTTCTGTGACAAGCATACATTTTTCTGTTTTGCATCTATCTGCCCTCCTTCCCCCCCTTTCTTTTATTTTTTTTGCTCTGTCATATCCTGAAATGTACCTGCGAGGAATTGTGCAATAGATAAGAAACACATCAAGCTCCAACAAAGGTCACACAAAGGTCTGGAAGATTTGTGAACAATGCCATTACATCTGTTGGGTGTAGATATTGCCAGTCAAACTGCCAGTCATGATCTTTTACCATCGTTCTAAGCGTATCTTTTTTGAAGGGCACTTGTGAAAGGCCCTATAAGCATCAGAAAAAAGTCATTGGACCAAAGCAGTTAAATGTGACATCTCATCATCTCCTGAAGTGATGGACTTTTATAATTAACAAACATGAGGATCTGTTCTCCTCCTGCTCGGGATCAGCAGTGGACAGAATGAATGAGCAGCATGGCAGAAACCCGCTGACCCGTTCTGTATTGACATTAAAGCCACCTGGGGTCTTCTTCCAAGACGGCGAGTCATGGGCCCATGATCAGGGGCCTCAGTGGCCCTGCTCTGAGCTGTCACGTTCGTGCCTGAATGGAATCTCAATAGTTTCTTGTTTTTGTGTTGTTGTGTTTTTTTCTTCTTCTTTCTTTCTCTTTCCCTCTGGAGTGTGTCCTCTCTGCACCTACGCAGATGTCTCTCTTGACATTTACTCCACCGTTGTCACACTGAGTTCTGACTTTTCCCTCAACAATCACCACGGCACGGGGGAGACATTCGGAACCCGCCAGCAAAGAGACTTGGATTGGGAGAGTTTCAGCAGTAAACAAGACAGCTGATGATGAATGCTCCTTCAGGCCGTTTCAGTTCAATCCATCAACTTTCAGGTTCAACACCAAAAATAGAAAAACCCTTTCTTTTTTTTCTCCCTTTGCTGAGCCCCAGGCAGGCCTGATCCATGAGATACAGGTGAGCATGTCATCGTGCTAAAGACTGAGCGAGCGAACAGACCAACACACACAATATGTTGTAGTTTAAATCCAACTGAAAAAAAATCCTGTTTTTGCTTTTTTCACCAATAGTTAGATATGAATATTGATGCCTCTCTCATGTTATTAAAAATGTTGTTATAGCCTCCTTACTCTTAAAATGCTTTAAATCTAACTTAAAGATGTAAAAGCAGATTTTGTTATATCAAATATAAATAATTCTCCAGAATGCCTCTAACCAAAGTCTGCTGTGTAAACTTGAATTTGAGAATAGACTTTGCAGTGTGCTGTGAACTTTCAAACTTCTGTAAAGAAAAACTCACTTCAGCATAGACCGTCTCTTAAATGAGGCAAAAAAATAAAAAAGAAATTGGACCAAATAAAATTCAAAGGATTTTTTCAAAAAATGTTTGGAGGAGAGCTTGAAAAAAAGAAGAAGCTTGAGACAGTAGAGAATTGGATTAGCTGTGAAGACCTTGTCTTCAAATGTCAAGACTGGAGAGAAATAAAAAACATAAATAAAAAGACAAGATTTAGTTTTACAGCTTGAAGATTATAAAACATGAGGAAGTAACTGCACTCAGCCAGTAAATGGTCACACTTCTTCTTAAATTAGAACTTGTATTTCGTACTGCTTTGTTTTTGTACGCAGCAAATGAGTGAGATATATTGGTTTAATGTGTATGCTCTGGGGGAGCTTATAAGGGGATTTCTAACCTTTAAAAAAGAGCAATGCTTGCAATTATCTCAGGCCAAGTCTTAATGCTAAGCTCAGTTAACTACCTCTGGGCCAGCTTTACATTAGGTGCACTGGTATGAGAGCGGTATCAATCTTTTTATCTAACTATCATCAAGGAAGCCGTTAAGTGTATTTCCAATAATGCAGGGCTACACCTGTAAGCAACAGGATTCTTATTAAACCCGCTCAGCTTATCTGATAGACATCATTGGTTCTTTAACCTGCGTGCAGAATGGAAATGGAATTGGTGGAGGCAGTATTTCTGCATCCTACCTGCACAGCTCAGCATGTGCACACATGCTAACACACACTCAGCAATGATGAGGAAATCGTTCATGGCAGAGGAAATGCAATATGAGTTTCCTGACATATTCCTGAAAGGTCAGCCGGGTGAGACGGCTCCACTACACCAGAAACCCCGTTTTTATTCCTCACTCTCGTTTTTATTTTAACAAATGGACGGCACCTCTCGAGCGTGAAGCACCTTAAACTGTGTAATCCCAAACACTAGCTGCTGCCATAGCATAATCTTCCTCCCCCCATTCTGCTCTCTTTCTTTCTCTTCCTCAGCCGCACATTTTATATTTCTCTGTTTCCTCGACACAGCCGAGCTAAGTCTATTCCTGGTGAAGTGATTGAGATATCTGGGTGGGTTGTGCAGGGAAAGAGTGGGGTGGGTGGGCGGGGGGGGGTTGTTTGTGTGCATGTTTGTGTTTTTGCATGATGAGATGGGTTGTTCGCAGGTGCACTCAGAAGAAAGAGAATTGGGAGGTCAAGGGAAAGGATTGTGAGAGGAGGATGCAGGGAGACATGAGATGGATCAGATAGTGGATTCTTTGAGACAAGGTGAGAGTGAGGAGAGAGGAGCTCTGCTTTGATGAGAGGCAGATGAAAGGCTACAGTGGGCTACACTTCCTCCATGAAAACGATGAAAAATAATTCCCTCTGACTCCTTCCAACCGCATACCTAATGAGCTCCTTGTGTCTAAACGGGAGCCGTGAAATCTCATCAGTCCAAACAATGTTTTAATTGCAGCACTTTTTGAAGCTGCTTTACCAGGAAGTGCAAGTCAGTCAGAGACGAGCGAGTTCACACTTCAGCAGCTTCTCTCTGTCTCGCTCTTATTCCAGAGAGGAACTTTAAAAATCTGATCCCACGTCTGATTTTTTGCTTCTTTTTGCTGTCAGTGTCTTCAGATCTTCTGGAGCCCTGAGGGTGTGAGAGAGTTGGGCTGGAAGTTGAGAAAGTTTTTATTTATTTATTTTTTTGGAATGAGACTTAAAAAAAACATGGCTCCAAATGTTGGATTCTCTATCTCTTATTACTTTGTGCTTTTTGTTGAGAAAATAATTGAGCGCTATATAAAAGTGTAACGAATGATTTGAAAGGCTTACTCACGTCAAATGAAACGAGGCTTCAATTCATAATAGGAAGAGAAATCACCAAACGAAGAGAAGTCAACAGCAGCGAGCTCTGGAAATGGTGTGATTGCTGAGTTAATAAAAGGCAGACGTTTGATTGAAGGAGGCGTAGGTTTTTTTTTCCGATAAGAAAGTTTGAGTAAGTGTGTGGGAGCAGGTGGGAGGTATATTTAAGAAGATGATTTTGTAGGTTTTTAATTAACATCTTGGTTAAGAAAAATAAAAGGTAAGAATAAGCTGCAGGACTTTTTTTCTCAAGCAGTTGGGGTGAAAAAAATTCCAAAAGCCTGTGAATCAGGGGAAGCTGATTATTTATGTCATTTTAAAAAAACTTCCTCACAGAATCGCAGTTGTTTGACGCGCCAGCGGGCATCAGTGGGGAAGCTGTCTCTGAGCTCCAGAAAAAGAGGCTGTGTCGAGGAACGAGGCGTGCAGCTGTGTCTCTGTGGCACTTTTCTCTGTCTCTGTTTGAAACCCCCAATTCCCTAATTAGCACAACAGTGTGTCTTAATTAACCCCTAAACCTGTCGGAAGATATTCCAGCGCCAACAGCTTCCTAATCAAGAACGCCACGGCTTCTGCCATTCTGCGTTGGCGGCGTGCCGTGGTGGAGGTGAGCTGTCAAAAGTGATTGATTTTGGGTGTCACAGCTGAGGTAGATTTATAGAGGTGGTGCCTGTTTTTAGCCTGGATGTTGCATTTATAGAAACGAGTTTGTCATCGCCCTGCTGTGGAAAGCAGCGTGCCAAAAAAAAAAAACCCACTTGGAAGTTGATGCCATCAAGCAGTCTGACAAAAACAATCTGTTACCAGCATGTCTACCACACTAACAGACTCAGTAACAACTACAGGCCTCGAGTTGGACCAAAGGAAGTGCTATTCTTTTCTTTTTTTATCACCATTGTTGTTATTGCAAATTGTGTTTCATTGAACGTCTCTAAAACAACATTTCAAAAAGGCATGCTTTGAGCAAGCTAAGAAGGCTTTTTTTTATCACTGCAAATGTCAATGAATCATCCAATGATGAGTCATCTGCCCACCAAATCCTGGTGATGAAAGAACACTTAGTGTTCAAATCCTAAAAACACTGTACATCAGTGGACCAGGATTACAATAAAAGAGAGCTGACACGGCCCATTTTCAGATCTAATCCATTTTGCCCACGTGCATCCTTTTTAAAACAGGACGTTTTCTTATCTACCCTCTCATTTTGACAGTTCTTGTTTCTTTTTTTTGTATCTTGTACATGTTTACATTGTATCTCGCATTGCCCAAAAGAGAAACAATATTAAATGTATTATCTTTGTTGTTTTAAACTGGCTCTTTTTTTTCTCATTTGTGTCACACTTCCAGTCATATGTGCTCCTGCAGATATGTTCCCCCCGTCCCCGTCCCCCGTCCCTGCTCCTAGATAGTGTGTGACAGTAATATAACAGATTGAGACATTTATCTTTATTCGCCTTATTGTGAAAGCCAGATTAAGTGAGCTTAGATGTGGGGGAGCAGAAAAATGCAGCTGGTTATATATAGCAAGGTATGACTTATGAGAGAAACAGTGTGAGGAGGTGGAGAGCTCTGAATGAAGACGAACGAGTTCTCGGAGCCCCAGTTTCCCTCTAAAGAGGGGAGATGACAGCTCCCCTGTATCCATATGTGTGTGGAGAGATTTATGATTTGTGTCCAGAGTTACATGAAATATGTGTTTACACCTCTGTCCCACGAACCATCACAATCCCCATCCTTTAACAGGTCAAAGGTTTTTAGGAGGATTAAGCAGGTCAGGGATTAATTCATGCTGTTTCCAGCAGTCGTGCTTTTTCTGATAACTTTTGGGCAGATAGAGAGACAGCTACAGAGTCATGATGATTTACATATCATGATATATGAGCTGTCTCAACTGAGACAGAAATGAAGCCTAATGATTTATTTGAAGACGTGTCACTGCCTAACTGATGAAGGTAACTTCTTCTTCTTCTTAATTCTTCTTCTTAAAGTTCACTATATAGCTAATTAGGTAGCTTAGTTAGCTTAGCTGACAACAATAACTTATTTTAAAGCTGTAGAATATTTTTCACTTGCTAAATGATCACTTAGGTAGCGTAAAAAAATAATTTGAGTTTTTAGATTTTTCTTCTAAATGAACAACTGGAACATTTAATATTAGACTGTATCAAAATGGAACATTATTTGGCTAATATTATAGATACAAGTAGAATTTTGAGCATTGTTTCCATGCTACAAATCATCAGGGTTCCAATAGTTGAGTTCAATGATAAAAGGTAATGGTTTGAGATCATTCACTTTCTTCTTAGCTACTTACTTAGCATAGTTAGCTTAGTGTTGGTCCCCGCTAAAGCAACTGCATGCTTTAATACTAGGCTAGTTGGCTAGTTGCTAAATTTAGTTGCACTTTGTTTGGTGCTAAGCAGCTAGCCTACAATAAGGCTATTCGACAGATTTTCTGCAGAAAAGTCAATGTAGAGACTTAATGTTTCAAACAATACATTTTGAAGCATGCATTATTTTATGGTCTAAAGCAATGTTGTGAAGCCAAAAGTACATTCATCTCTCTGAAAGCACCTTGGTCATGCATGAAGCCAAAACAGTTTGGTCATATTACCTGAATATTATAGAAACTTCTGCATTGTGGAGACCAGAGGGAAGGCACACAGGGATTTATTTGAACTCCAGTGGAATTTAAATTTACAGTGGACAGAGTAATTAATTGTATTATCTAAAACTTGTTCTAAGTGCTGATCCATTACTGATTCATAGAGATCTTCTATGAATTGCTGGAATGAACCCGAAGCTGTAGTAACAAAATTAAGCTATGTCATTACATTTACTTCAAAGCCACTGTCACAGGTCCTAAAGGCTCCTGTTAAAATAAAACCTGCAACCACAACTTATTTAACACACAGGTGATCTTTTTCTGCTTAGTCGACACCTCATACATAACACATTTTCTTTTGCCCTTTTTAGAAGATTGCATCTTTAGTCAGTTTGATATTATTAAAACTTTCAATATGTTAAGAACGTTGAACCTTTAACCCAAGACCTGGATTTTTCCTTTCTTTTCAGATTCGTCAGGGGGATAATTCAGTTGTCATCAAAAGACAAAAGTATGAATTAGTGAAGATTGTGACCCTTTTTTTTTTGTTTGTTAAAAAATGGTCCTGCTGTAAATTCAATGACATCTGAGTGAGATCCATTTAAGATCTCGAGATAATACTAATGCTACAACAAGATAATACAATTTAATCAAGTAAAAATATGAAAAATGAATTAATATTTTTAACCAAAATTAATCTTTATTAAAATGTAGGCCTACACCTTTCTTATGGAGACAAACATACAGGTTGTTTCCACTAGATGGCTCTCTTGAACCAGTCTTGCTTCCTGTAGGCAGCATCAGTGTTTAACAGACAGACAGTAAGAACAGAGATTTTCATATGAATAGACCTGCGCAGTACAAAACCCAATATGTATGTTGACACTGCGTTTTGATGAAATTCGATTATTTTCCAGACATTTTTATGCAGCATAATAATATTGGGTGTGAACACTGAAGGATGATAATCTCTGTCAGTATAATGAATGCTCAGTTGAACAATGAAAATAATTGGAAACCCTCGTCTTTTCATGAGATTATTACTCATATTATTCATATCCCTTAGTCAGTTTTTTTTATACGGGGATGTCATACTCCGTTCTATTGCGGACAGACAGATGACTATCAGGGAGCTCTGAGTAGACTGAGGTTCTTCTTCAATTCATAATGCACTGATTACAACAGCAGCACATCTACAATGTATGTTTCAGAGTTACACATATTTCCACTGATCTCCTGATCCCCTACCTGTAACCTTGAGGCCCCCCCCCAGCAGCTGTGATTTGAACAAGAGTCCACAACACATGATGTAACAGAGTGCCGGGGGCCTCTACATGTCTTAGCATTGCGTTTCAGCCGAACAGCACAAAGGGCACGACTTGCTATGTCGGAGTTATGATACAAGTTGTATATTTCGGTTTCTTTTAGTCAAAATGTCAAAGGTCAAGTGCACATGAACAGTGTTAACATTTGAGACTTCAGATATTATATCAGCAAAGAAGGAAGGCAGTGGAACACAGTGTGAAGTGGAATTGATGCTGCAAGTCTTAAAGGCAAACACACTACACAGATTATTACCGTGTGATGATTACACATTGTCAAATGTGCAATTACACAGTATACTGTTTAGCAAAATGAGCAGACAAATAAAAAACCTGAACACAATAAAATCCTTGATTTTGTTCAAAAAGTCGTAAAAACTATTTTCACTCAGGTTCAATAGAAGAAATCACAATTATTTTCAGTTACTTTGGGCAGGAAAGCTCAGCTTCATGTGTAATGGTGAGAAGCAAAGTGTGGAAAAGAAAAAAGAGAAACTTGTTGAGGCGTGCGGTGGAGGGAAACATAACGAGTGAAAAATGTTTTTTCCAATTTCCTGATGCATGGTTGAAATAGAGACACGGGGCTGAAGAACTAGTTTAGGGTCTGTGTGGTGATGATGCAGTGTCGTAGAATTCTGTTGATAAGAAAGCAATGCAGTACATTCAATTAGGACAGCCAAGTGCCAGAAGGTACATTGGTCCATTGTTTTTATAGATTTATTTGGGGAATTTAGTACAAATACACGGGGCAGTGGACAGATTTGGAAATTGGGCAGATAGTGGGGAATGATATGCGGGATAGGAGCCACTGGTTGGATTTGAACCAGGGCCGCCCGATTGGAGGACAACAGTCTCCGCACATGGGGCGCATGCGCTAACCACCACACCACCGGTACCCCTTAACTTTACATTTTAGAAGGTTACAGTACATTGATGACTGGAAATGGCAAAAGAAATATACAAGTTTGCAAATAAAACATAGTGCTATGTCCAAAGATGGTCATATGGTTATCTCCTCTAATTGCCTATTCAGAAGTGGCTGTAAGTATTGGTGTCCCGGTTTATTCAGCCTATTTACAACCTACAACCATACCACAAAAAGACGCCATAGGCAACACGTTTAAAAGCACATACAGTATATGTCAACAAAGCAAACCTTCAAGTGCTGATGAAGGGACAGAAACAAAGTCAAAGCACCAGATAAATCTGATGAAGGTCTCAGTTTGTAATGAAGAAGTGATGTACACTCAGAATCTATGTTCACAGTAGGAAAGCCCCAAGGAACTCTGGGGAACCTTGAATGCTCAGGGGATCCTCCAGGAACCTTTGATGGTTCAACTTTGAGCAGAGGTTTACTGAAGAAAGGTTTCAGAACTGGAAAAAAAGGAGCTTCTGCGATAACCTTTTGTAAAATACAACCTTTTGTAAATAAACAGACCTATCCATTTAATCATTGTTATCTTTTTTATATCAGAGATAAACCTGATCTCAATTTTGCTACTGGTGTTCAAGTGTCTCAGTGAAAGAAAGTAAGCTTTGTTAAATCGTTTTGCCTTTCAGATGGAGTAAACACCATTCATAAAACATGGGTTATCAAATCAAATTGAACAGAAGACGTGTTTATCTCTGTGAAAAAGACTGGTGCCACCATTTGACGTCACTATCCAGAAGTGGAAATCAATGGCGGCCTAAGGGTAGAATACCAGAGTATGTTACTTTTATGTGGGTTCCGACATTTCTATTTTCCATGTATTGCACAAAGGAAAAGGAAAAACTGAAAGATATAAGTTGGCCCTTAGTGACTCATGGGACATTTCTGCTGCACAGAGCCACAGAGCATTAATGAACCAGCACAGCTTGAGCATGTAATCATTCCTGCAGAAGGGCATGACAGAGCTACTGCCCATTAGTACACAGCTGCATAATTATTCAGATTGTGAAATTCAGGACAACACCAAATGTGAGGTATGAAAGGCAAAGCAGCCTTTATAGACATAGTATTTGATCTTGCAGTGGCAGGAGCTTTAATGTGTTTGCTTAGTGAAGATATACTTGATGTGATGTTCATGCCAGACCTTGTTAGTTACAAGACCACATGTTTGACTGAGTCATTGCCAGTCAAACACAGAATGTAGTAACCATCAAATAAACGTCATTCTAATCTGTTTTCCCTTAGCTCCAGAGAGCCTTTAAGCCACTTTACCGTATTTGTTTGTGTCCAGCCAACTTTCTCAGCTCTAATTACCTAAATGCGACCTTAAAGGGATACTTCACCCATTTGCATTAAGCTTTGTATCATTAGAAACCTGGTAGTATTTTTGAATGGTCGTGCATCCTGCCCTCATTTTCCCCTGAGATGGGAAATCTTTGTATTTCTAAGCCTGAAAAGGAGCTTCCAGTGACGCAAAATGACGATTTTTGCGTCACTGGAAGCTGTTGCGGTTAGCGGGGTGAAACTACAACGCTAGTTCCTCATATTTTGGACCACTGAAGCTACAGACCAATCACAGATCAGTGGGTGGGAACTCACTCCCAGAATCGAAACTTAACGTCCGCCACATTGCTTGGAAGCTACGCTAACAGGCTCTATGGAGATAGCTGATAATGGCGAAAATTTAAATATAGCGGCGAGATGGCTGCTGCCGACAGGCCGGTCTTGTGTTTTGGCTGCTGCGGCCACCCGCCGGGGCAGCTGCTGGCCGCTCGCTGGGACACAAGACCGGCCTGTCGGCAGCAACCGTCTCGCGGCTATATTGCTGGCCGCCGCGGCGGTGAGGACGAGGAGCCCGGGCCGGCTTGAGCTGGGGCGGACTGGTAGTGTCTGTGCTCTCACTGTTTGTCTATGGACACAGACAGAGTCTGTTTTCTGCCAGAAGTTTCCAAGATACCAATTCCTTCTGGAAGAAATCTCTGAATCAGTTGAGGAAATGGTCTTATGTGTTGAAGTAAATATGTCTGTAAATGTTTTTATTACTATATTTCTACTGCTATACTGTATATTTTGGAGAAACAGTAACGATCGAGTTTCCCTCTGGGATTAATAAAGTATTTCTGATTCTGAATTAGAGGACCTTAGTGGGAGTGGTCTGCGCTGCTGTGCATTCTGGGATTTGTGTCTTTCATCCACATGAGCCAAAAAGACACTTTCTGCCTTTTCTCGACCAAGAAGGCACCAACTTCAAAATGTATTTCACATTTCTACTACATACATGACCCAATGTCAATACAGATTCATGTTTCAACAGGTGAAGTATCCCTTTAACTGGAACCTACCGTCACAGTGCTTTCACTGTCATTGTAGCTAGCATGCATTCAACAATCATGTTAGGTTGAGTTGAGCAGCCATGTGTACAGTGCCTTGGATTTTGATCTTCTGTCCATGTTGCTGCTTCCCGTTTTGTACTGGAGGGAATAAATCTATTCATTGTTGACCATAATTACACCACATTAAATGTCATGCATTAGAAAATATTTTAGACTTAAAGAATTTAACCTTCAGACTATTTATTTTAAATGTAACGTTAAGAGTCATCGTGGCAAAACTTGGCAGCCGTTCATAAATGGCAATATAAGTATTATATTATAAGTATTATATTATTATTATATTATAATTTATTATTATTATTGTTTTTTTCCTACTTTGATTGACTTCATTTTTTTTACCAACTCCAGCTCTGTTGATTGATATAAAAAAGTATTCATTTTCAGGATTTTAACCCTTTAAATGCCAGTTTGAGTACTTAGCAAAGAGGAAACTGAAGAGGAGGAGAAACTGGTGGAGTTTTGGAGAGGGCAAGACTGTCTGACCTGTCCTCCCTTTTGTACCATGACAGAGTGGAGAAGGAAACAGGTTGAAAGTAATTGCTGTGGCCCCTCGAAATCTAGACAATAATGATTGAGTTCATATTCATGGTTAGAAACCGGAACTATAACATACTCATGGGGGATTTCTATGGCAACAACAATTTCTGTCCACCTTTCTTCCTTCTACACTCTTATCGTTGTACAAAAGGGAGGACATCAGTTTCTCCTCCTTTTCCACAGTCCAGGAGAGTTGCACGTTCCTTTGCCTCAACGCTATGTTGCCTTTTTACATCTTCCTGTTTGGTGCTGGCCAAATCTCTCCAATAGGTGTTGACAATGGTGACGTCAACAACTCAACTTGCATAAGAGAAAACTAAAGTGGTAATATTAAGAAGTTTGATGTTATGGTAAAGCCAAGACGAGAAAAAGACTTCATTACAACCGCCTGGTTTAAGTTCTATGACCCCCGTACACAAAACAACCAAGATCACAAGAGTGCGCCCCAACTCTAGCAAAACTCTCAGGATTTTACTTTGGAAATGTGTCTGTGAAAGAGTAAGGCCACCATTAAACAAAAAAACATAACTATTTTGATAATTGAAATGTCCAGACTGGATAACGACTGACTTAAGAGAGTTAAGACTAAGCTCAATGTCCACCTAACAAAAAAAACATCATGTCTGGAATGCATGCACATAAGTCTCTTGATTATATTCTCAACATTGAAAAATGTCTGCAACAGTGAAATCACAAGAAAAGTTTTTTGATTCAAGGCTGACAACAATGTGGCTTACGTTTTTTTCAGCCGTTGGTCGAGAGAAGAACAGAGCTTATAGAAGAAAGAGAGAAAATAGAAACATAACTTGAAATGACTGCCAGGGGCATGTCCAGAGGGGTGGCATGGGACCCCATTGAAATCGTATTGGCCACCCCAGGTGCAAACCCCAAAACACAATGATAAGCTATTTTCCTTGTCAGAGGTTGAAATCCACTATTCATGCTTTGTTGCAACAGGCAGCTGATATTTTTCAGTGTGCAGATGTTTGTTTACAATCCTTGAAGACTGAAGCTTAGAAGATGTATGGTGCCATTATCTTCTGTAAGTGAAAGTCTATTTGTGATTAGTGCAGACAGGCGGGGTAAATAAATGTCCTTCATTCAGATGTGGGCGCACAAACTTCAGGCTACCCCTTCACAAGTCACTACACCAGTTGGGCCACCCCAGTCCAGCACATCTGGACACGCCCCTGACGACTGCTTATATTGCTTAGTGTTTTCTGGATCTCAATGTTGGCATGCTAAGGCTTGATGATTCTTAACAATTGTTCTGCAGCTTGTCGTGTTACCCAAAGGTGGGCGAAAAAGAGAAATGAATGCAGCTTTAAGAAAACACATCAAACAAAAACAATGCTCAAACACATCTGGAAAGTTTATTAACCACAATCATCCGACTCACACAGAACAGAGCTCACAAACAAACACTTGTTGTTTCAAAAGAAAAAAGAAAGAAAATACAGGTTTGCTTGCTGTGTCACAACAATGGCTATATATACACATTATTTCTAGCCACTGGTTCCAGTCTACATGAACACTAACAGTGTTCCACTCTGATGCTAGTCTTAAGTTGGTCCCGATGTTCACGCAGAGTAGTAAACCGATAACTCATGCATGTTTGAAAAAGAAAAGTACCAAGAATCTACAGAAAGAATCTCTAATGTGCTGCTGTAAGATTTACCCAGACACACTCGTATCCTATAGTTGCAATGCAGAAAGAAAGAAAACACTCCAGCAAAGCAGGTTCGGAGGAATAAATAAATATCAAATTACAGGATCAGAAACATTCAAGGAGCCTGTGGACTCATTTGAATTCAAAAATATATCTCAAAACTAAAAAAATGGCATTACATCCTTTCACAAAAATGATTGTGCAGATCAGTTACATGTGATAAAACTTCAGACAAATCATTTCCTAACTCTTACTAAAATAGGAGCTTAATTACCAAATAATGTGGTCCGAATAATGATGGCTGACCCAAATTGAACACAGGATTTTGCAAAGAGGGAATTCATTTTTTTTTTTTACAATGTATTTAAAATAAAGACAATTTGGTCGGAGAGTCTGCACAGAATAAAACAAGCCATAGTTGAGCCAAAGCAGAGGTGGCATAAAAAACATTTACAAGATTACAATCAGTAGCTTTATAAAGTGACATTTATCATTTTACCATACAGTGATGGCTTTCTGACTATATCATGATAAGAATTATAAATACAGAAAGGGATAGGAGGGCTCTCTAAACTGGGCTCACACACAAAAAGATAAATTACAAAACAAAACAAAAAAAACCATCTGGAATACTGAAATTGTAATATAACCAAGATTTTAAAACTTGCACACCGAAGCAATGAGGCTCTGATTGTGTACTGCAATATTTCTTATTGCGTCGGTAAAAGCAACTCTCTATATTCTCTCTATTAGGAAACAAGAATAGATTTAGATTCTCGTGATTTTGGATGAACAAGGAAACATTTCAGAATCATAATGACAAAAAAAAATACTTTTTTTTGTTTTGTTTTACAACTCACGCACACTGATAAAAAATAACTCTCTAAATACATAAAGATAACATTCAAATGTGATTTAACACTTCAAGCTGTAGCGTAATCAAGTGTAAAAGTTGGAGGAGGAGATGTGTCATCACTGGTGATGGTGTTTTGCCCAGAAAAGGACAGCTGGCGAATACAATAGCAGCATAGGTTTGAGCCCCATGTGTTGATTTTTTTACAAAATGAAGTTTATTGTAGATTGAACAAAAAACAAAAAAGAGAATCTCAGCTTCCAGTGATGTCATGTTATAAGCTATGGCTTACTGCTCAGTTGACATTTCAGAAGGGGGGTGTACAGACATTTCATCATGAATTTAAAGGGGATAGTTATCGTAGAAATATTAAAAATATGAGCCCCTGAACTGAGTGCTATAAAGGATTGTTGCTGGTGAAGTGTATAAATATTTGAAATGTCATAGATTTACGTTACAAAAATATCTTGAATTTTGTGTGCTTTGTTTTCCCTCTGAGAAAGCCGTGTGTGGCACACAACAGCGTCATTTGGTACCTTTTTTTTTTTTAAGGGGCTTTGGAAAAACACAGAATATGACACATCTGCATGTGACAACTGAACCATTTCTGGGTTAAGGCAGGAGGCTGTACTGTATCTGTGGTTGATCCTGATATCATAGCAACAATCCTTTGACGTAATGTTGTATTTTGGGGAACTATTTAAGAGGAACTCACTTTTTGTCATGAGTGCTCACAGTGTACAAGGCCTGGGTACAGGAAAAGTTAGGGGAAATAATTCAAATCTTCTTACAAAAGATTGCTAACCCTGAGGAGAATCACTTCCGGTTTCTTTTTTTTTTGTGGATTTGAGGCTGCTGAGTTGGCTGGACGCAGGTTTTTCATTATCCTCTGTCAATAATGGGGCGTTTTTTTAATTTTTTTGAGAGGATGAAGCCGATTTCAGTGCAACATACCACATTGCAGAGCAAGCAGCTAGCCTAACAACATAGCTACCACCGACATTTGCAATAGAACTACCATTACGGTACATTAGATTACACAAGTAAAAAGAGGTTTGACAATCCTACTTAAATTTGACTCAGTACTGTCTTGCATCTCTAAGCACATCACTGACTGATAAATCACCACGACAATTACAGAAACCCATCACTACATCATTACTAGACCGATTTCTTGTCTTCACATCTCAGTCACACACAGACACAAGTTGTGTCATACTGAGATGTGACCTGCTGCAAGGTGGGCTCGTCTTGATTGATGTCAGAAGTCCGCACCAGGTCGGAGACATATTTCAGAGCTTCTTCTTAAGAGAACTATTGTTGACACATTCAGCCCCAAAGTGACTAATCTGCTCCGGAGCGTTCCCTAAATCATACAACATGGCTCAACCGACTACAGAGTGTAAGTGAATTTGTTGTCTCCCCTTCAAAGTCAGTCAGGATGCAAGAGAGAGTGAACCTCCCATGCCTCTTACAGTGCACCGTCTGCAGGTAGGCTGTGACGTCACCTCTAAAGAGAAAGAGACCCTCCAGAGACACGGTACCAGCTTTGGAAAAGGTTCAAACAACTAGAATTGGATGTACCAGAGTTCATATTCCCTGAACTGAGACATTAATTTCCCTGACACTGGGATTATGCCGATTTATTTTTAAGGAAGGCAGCCCTGTCCGTTAGGCGTCCTGTCCCCCTTATGTGCTCCGGTAGGTCTTGATAATGTCTTTGATTTGCCGTCTGCAGATGGGACAGCAGGCGTTGGACATCTTCTTGAGTTTGACGCCACAGGTGTAGCAGAGACACATGTGTCCACACGCGTAGATCACTGTGTCCACCGTGTTCTCGTAGCAGATGGAGCACTCATCAGACCAGGGCCCGCGGCCTGCTGGGAACGTAGGGGATTTCGGGAGGCTGACTGGTGAATTTGGGGTTGTTCCTGTGGTGACATTAAAAGATAAAAAAAAAAAACACACATAAGGGGACACATAATAGTCAAATAATTTTCAGTTTTATATCACATTATTTTACTTGTATTTTGTACTTGTATAACAAAGTTGCTGAAAACCAAGCTACTACTAAAAGTTGTTTTGGGCAATTACTAAATCTGTACTAAACCACATACAAATTTTAAAGTGTTGATTTCTATTGCTTGCGTTTGGGTTTTTTGCTTTTAGCTAGAGAAATTTTAAGAGGCAATGTCGACTCTTAAAGGCTTTATATGCGATTTTTTGATCCAGCAGATGTCGCCCTTGAGCACCAGCATGAAACCAAAACAACTCGCGGTGCATTGTTGTGTTAGCATGCTAATGCTAGCGATCTTTATTATGCTCGTATCTTCACACTGCATGTAAATTTACCTGAAATGAGCGTGATCTAGAAACACAGTTAAGCAGTGAGTACAGTATGTTATTCTTCTTTTCTCTAGTCCCTCAATTAAACAACTTTTATACACGAGGGGAGGAGTCAGCCGGCCGTCCTGGCGATGTAAACAAACTGAAGATAGGACTCTGAAAACTCTGAAAACATCACAGACAGTGGGACTCGGGTGTTACACCCATTGTAGACAGTCATGACTCACAGAGTTATTTTCAGAGGATATACTTGATTTATATTACATTTAAGTGTGAAAAATCACATAGAAAGACTTTAATACAGGGCCTTGTTGTGTAGTAAGTTTTGTATAAGTCTGGTGTCTTGTATCCTCTCAAAGAAAAAGATACTGAGTCAGGTCCATTTACATAACCCTGCTTTGTGACTCGTGCTGAACATTTTCCTGCATCCAGCTGCAGCACCAGTGGGACAATTAAGTGCTGGCCATTGTTCCTAACTACTGCAGGATGGCATCTGCTACTACCCATTAATGACCTCCTCTCAGTCCCCCGTGGGGTGATTGATTCTCTTCTTCTGCAGTGGTAGCTTCCTCTCTGGGTGTACCTACCCCCTGCTGAGCTGCAGTAAGCGGCAGAGCACAGGCCTCCGTTCAGCACTGGATCAGAGCTGCCACTGTCCAGGGCACTGGGGGTGTGGGGAGAGGAGGAGGGCGAGCTGGGGCTCGAGGTGGTGCGCTGATCACCGAGATGAGTGGAACCTAGGGGTAGATAACGGCAGGGAGTTAGTCGTCTTAATCATCACGCCATTTACCTCAGTTGAAAGAAATAGTGTGGAAGTTGTCTCGTTGATATTACTGGTGATTAATGCGGTAGTCTAAGAGAGATTTAGGACACTGAAGATCAAGTTGGAATAGAAAATTCAAAGAGTTCTCATTCATATGAAATTATAAAGGAGGTTGAGTGGCCAAAGCAACAAACCTGCAAGAAATTTAAGCAAAAACACTTTCCATTTATCAGCTTTTTCTCCCTCCCGAATGAATTTCTTGAAAACAATAATACAGACAATGAGCTTGAGTGGAATTAGCTTATTTGTCACTGATCAGGGGTTACATTTATAGTCGAGATGAAGACAGCCATTTTAAAAATACACATTACTTAACAGAAGAGGGGGAGAGCCCCTCTTTCTTTTTTTAGGAAAGTACTTTTCAAAACAAAGCAGGCATCCTCCATTCTTTCCATGTCCTAAATTTACATGATGGACAGTTGGAACAAATGGGAGTTCCAAGAGCACGTTTAGAGAACACATGTCGAGATGCCTGCGATACTTGGAAAGACGCTGATGATTGGTGGCGGCTTAGTTAGTAGCTAGCTAGTGAAAAGAAAAGAAACATTTAGCATCGAAACCGCCCAGGATGTGTCTCCCAGCAGTGAAGAAATCAATCAATCTTTATTTGAATAGCACCAACTTAAAACAAATGTTATCTCAAGACAATTTTCCAAAAGAGCAGGTACTCTTATATTATCTACAAAGACCCAACATGAATCCATCATGAGCACTAAGCAACATTTATAAAAGTTACAGTGGCAAGAAAAAAATGTCCTTTTACCAGGCAGACATCTTCAGTTATTAATGGAGACAATAACTTAAAAGTTACAGATAGCCAACTCGGATTGACTGTTTTAGCAAAGTTAGTGGCAATAAAGCACTTCCTTTTAAGAGGCAGAAATCCTGCAAAACCAGGCTCATGATGAACAGCCATCTGCCTAAACTGCGATCCTATTATTGATATTAGAGATGTTGTGTATTTGGTTTGTTCTGACTCATCTGAAAACAGTAACATGGCTCTAAAATGCCACTCTGCACTATCAGCAGAGATATGCAAAATGTGGTGTTTAATCTAAAATGACAGAATAAATGTTTTCCACAGGCTGCGTCTGATGTCAGTTATTTGGTGGTATTCTTTGTCATTGAAAATAACTCTAATAGTTTACCATCAAAGGTATTGCAGAGACACCAAAATACCCGACAAATTAAGATGCAAATGAGCTGCCTTACGGAGCAAGCATAAAATCATCAACAAAGAATTCCCATCAAATGCTTAGCTGCCTCCCAACGTAAACGCTGATTACTTTAATTACCTTCTGTAAGCTTGCTGTCAAAAATAGCACAACAACAACAACAGCCCCCCCGAAGCAGCCGCTGCGTTCACATTTAACCATCTTAGTTCAGAAATATTTTTATTATAAAAAAAGCATCACTTTAGTGTGGTGACAGAGGGAGGAAAGAAGTGGAACCAGAGTAATCTGTTGTGGCAGAGTCACAGTCAACACTGACCAGAAACATTATGATGACAGCTCCATGCTAACGAATGTCCCAGCAGTCTGCCAGACCGCCATCTGCACCGGCAGCTCGATCAATCCATCTGATGCCCCCGGACACCAGACGGAGGCAGATTTCATTTTAGGGCCAAACCAATAATGGGTCATTAGAATTTAGAAATACTGGCCCATAACAGCCAGGTCATAAAGAGTAGCAATGCTTTTGTTGGTGAGTCGTCATGTCAATGGTATGACTCCGTATCAGCAGCTGTGAATTTGTATTTTGGGGACAAGGAGGGGGGTTGTCAAGGATCTCTTTTGTTTGCATACCAGGGGTTACCCTGGTGCTCCCGAGCCCCTCGGCGCCTTGATGTGTGCATGTTTTGTACAGTATGTTAAGTGTGTGACGTGATGTAACAGGTCTCTTGCAGCACTGTGAGTTTGTAGCAGGGGACAACATGAGCAGAGTGACACTCCTTATCGAGGCAGTGTGCGTGAGAAGCTCTACAGGCTCAAGTATGAGCAGGCACTGGGGAAAAAGGCAGGGACACACTGACTGATTCTTTATAAAGAAACTCACAACTTGTCTTTGCGGAGATGAATTGAAAAAGAACCATACAGAATCACAAAGTGCTCTGTTGATTTTCAAAGGTAGTTTTGCAGCATGGTGCTAACTTTTGTATCTGCAGCCACTTGATGAATCATTTTGGTTAAGGTTGCTGTTACTTAAGTAATCAAATTGGCAAATTATTCAAATGAGGATAAATTGGGGAAGAGTCACATTTTCTCTGTATTATTATTATGATGATTATGATGAGTCAGGATTATCTTACATTATTAAAATGTATTTTCACAATCCTGAGTAGTTGTAGTCTCAATAACATAATTCAATCTTTATTTAATTTTGATAATGTTTCTGGGTCTTATAATAAAACGGATACTCTTTTAGTGTTAAAGGTAGAGTCAGTAGAAATGTTCATTGCAGCTTGTAAACACAACTTTTAAAGTGGGCCCCTGCTCCTGGGCTAAATGCCACCATAAGCGTACTACCACTGCAGGACTTTAGCGTGTAACATTAACTGCCTGTAGCTACACTGCATGCTAGAGTATAGGCCTGTTACATTTGTTATAATGGAAAAAGCCAATTATTTAGCACGTTAGCACGAGCTAACCGCCTGTGTTTAGCACCCGAGTGTCCAACAGAAAGCAGACAAACTCTAAATTCCACTGGTGAAAGCTAACACAAGGTTCATCCCTACGTTTTTGAAAGAGCTTTATCCATTTGGCATTTCCCTCACTTTGACCGTGATATTTTGTCTTTGCCACAGCCGTCATATTTACAGGTTTTGAATTGCGTAAAATCGCTTAATTGAATCCTATCCTGAACTCACCTGCGCCCTGTCATTGGCTTAGGGAAACACACCAGCTCCCTACCCAGAAACATCATGTGTCAACCAAAACATCAAAATACAGAGGACAGGGTCTCTGCACCACACATGTACAGCGGCACATAGTGATGATTGAGTGGCATTACTTGTGTTTAAGTCGATATATTATTTCCTTGAAATCATATTTGTGATTTTATACCTACTTTTAATCTGATCTCGATTTCTAATTTATTGTGAATTATCTTTTGTGCAGGATTCTTTTTTCTTCTTCTTCTTTTTTTGGAAATGGCAAAAATAATCAAATCAAACATAATCAGTACTTGCTGACATCGTTAAAATGGTGCAACTAGTGCCCAGGCTGCCATTGCTTCACATAATTAGTTAAGCAATCTTAAAAACTTTTAACGTTGAATCAATTTGACCATTTACAAAAATGATCCCTGCTGACTTTTTTTTTTCAGCTAACATTTTCAACATAGTGATCCTCCTAAACAAAAAAAAACATCTCTATGTTTTAACATACTGAGGTCCTTAACCTTGCAAAAAAAAAAAGGAAATAAAGCAGCTCTAGAAACCTCACTGTTTACATGTCCGACATGTTTTGTAATCTACAGTATATAAGTAAAGGCTCAGATTGAATCACTTAGTGTTGTTAATAAACACTGTGCCACCATTACAAGGTGCTGCTGTGACATGGTTCAGCTTTTCGTTGGATTACTCCTAGCCTGATAGCCCTGCAGCACAAGAGGTCCCCCCTGGAACTGAATCTTTATTCCCTCTACACCACCTCCCACCTCTCCCCTCCCCTCTCTCTGCCCATCTCTCTCTGTTAATCCCTTTGGCAGTCGGGCACGTCCCCTCCCAGGCAGCTGAGGCAGGATCTGTGGTGCCCGGCCCTGATCCCGCCTGTTCTACACTTGATTAAAGTGACCTGTGTGAACAGCTGTGAGGACAGGCTGCCTCTCTGTGGCCACATCTCTACTGCTATCTATCCATCTAGTCATCCACCCATCTATCCATCTTTAGAACAACATTTACTGGAGATAGCCTCCTCTTATTAAAGCACGGGAGGTATGCAGAGTATGTGAAGAGGGAGGCGGGTGGGGCTGAGGGATGTAGAGGAGGACAGAGAAGGGTTTGCGAGGCTTTAGTGTGTGTTCATGTTTAAAAGGAGACATTCATTTTTACAACACACGAGGGGAGTGAAGGGTGAATGTTACATCTTCAGGCCTGTTGATGAATCACAAAAGCAACAGAAATAAAAGAAGAAGAGTAGGAATAGTTTACATTAACGTTTCCTCTGTGAAATGTTATCTTCAAACAAGCCATTTCAAAGTGGGTGGCTGTTAATCTAATTGCAGAGAATCTCTTGTTCTGTGGTTCTATCGGGACGAATGTGCACTTAGGCTTTGTTTTTTTAACGTCTCTGTGTAGATTGGATGAGAGGAAAACAGTTAAGAAGGTAGTAGTTTGAGTTCATGGCTCACCATGCTGCAGAAAATGTGCTGGAGATATTATCTTTAGAGGAAAAAAAAAGCAGGATGCAGTCATAAATCCCAGATTTTTTAAATCCCTCTATCAGGTGTAGTGAGGAGAGTGTGAGTGCTTCCATGCATATGTATGAACCTATGTGGACTATCTGCATGCAAACATTATGACTAAAAAGATAGAGGGTTGATAAAATAAATTTTTGGAGGTTTTAAAAAGCCTCTGGAACAAAATAAAAAGAGTAAGAGTAGCCTGTTTTACTCTCGGGCTCACATTCTATAGCCTTTTGAACTGTTGCATCAAAAAATAACAAAAACCTGCAATGTCAATTAAAAAAATAACTGAGGTGTCAGTTGGACATGTTTTGCTTTTCCAGTTTTGCAAAATAAATAAAAGCTCAGTACAAAATAACTTTATCCATTAGAGATCATCATTCAATCTTTAAAGCCGAGTGGGCAAAAAGACTAAAGCTTGTTTCCTTCCATGGTACCAAAGCCATCACCCCGCACAGCTACACATCAAGTATCATACACATATCCACAAGCATTTTGAGGATAAGGTCAAAAGGTCAACCTTTAGTTTAAAATGATTAAGCAAATAGAAAAAATTCTTCTGCATTCTGCACCCCCAGCACGGACTGTTCACACTCCTACCCTCAGGCCGGAGGTACAGAAGTGTTGAATGCAAGACCTCCAGACTCAAGAACTCTTTCTTTCCCACTGCCGTCCGACTCCTAAACAACTGACAGGAGTGTAACAATCACAAACTACCTCATGCTCAGTTTGCACATATTACACTCATTTTTTGCACAGTTAAAATTTTATATTTGCACTCTACTGCCTTCAAATTGCCTTATTTTTTGTATATTTGTATATATTATTATTGTTTTTATTATTATTATTATTTTTATTTGGCTATGTTTAATTTTTAATATTTTATTGTTGGCATTCATTGTCGACAGCAAAGAAAGAATTTCATTGTACAGGGAAACATGTTTCCTACTGTGCACATGACAATAAACATTTTGAATTGAATTTTATTGAATTGAATTAAGAAAAAATTTCAAAGATTCACTTTTTGCTTTGACTTTTGCACTGGTTCTGAAAATGTCATAACATTAAGATATTTTCACTTTACTATTAATATAAAAAAACAAGTTCTGTAAATGCAAAAAAACAACATTTTTTTTTAACTGATACCTTACACTTACATTGTTAAATTTCAAAATGTAATACAATACAAATCTATTTTTCCCCTCTCCTTTTGATCATTTGGTTGGTCCCAGAACCCTTCTGTAGGTAATCAAGACTTTTAGTAATTAAAGGTGCACTATGTAGATTTGGTAGTGGAATTTGAAAGTTGGAGAAGGGAAACAATTCTCTGCTATATTTTCTGAACTAAATACACAAACTTTACTTTGGGTCCCTGGATCACTGTTTGGTGCTAAAAAGCTACCAGTAGAGTTACGGTGTCACATTTCCCTCTGAGGACAGTTTGTGTACAGAGTTATGAACATAAACCACATAATCTGTACACTTCTCCATCTTTTGCATTTCTCTACCGAAACTCCATAGTGCAACTTTAAATACAGTAATATTGATAAAAATGTCTAACAGGTTTATACTCCTGAAGAAATCACTGGAAAAAGCTTTCACATATTTACATTTTTGTTTTCAGTGTTGGCCTCTGACGTCATGCGCTCCCATCCACACATTTCTCAAACCAAACACAAACTGTTGTTTACATGGACTAGAATTAAGTAGTGCACTCATATAAGAAAGAGCAGTGCTTTATAACAACATTACACAGACATATAGGATTGAGTGGAATTCATGTAGCAGGGATACATGCGTGTTCATTTTGAATACATCCTGTAGAAACAAAAAAGATGCAGTGAGCTGAAAAAAATAGAGAAAGGAGAGAAGAAGACTGCAGCTAAGATGACAGAAGTTGAGGAGAGGAGGAGAGAGGAGGGTGGCAGCTGCAGTGCATGAGGATGTGGGTGGGTGAGAGGTTTCACTGGAGCATGAGCACGCTGACATTTTAATGGAATCTATAATATATGTGAAGTGGGTCACTGGATGGGTGTCCTATTTCCCCCCGCCACGAGGCACAGGGTCCCTTCAATATCTCCCTCTCAGAGTTCAACTGTCAGCTGCTCTGTGTTTTTTTTTGTGTGTTGAATAAATCACTCTAATGGGAGAAATGTGGACAATAGAGAAGGATACTGGACAGGACATGACGTCTTAGAGTTGGTGTGTCCCTGTGGGTAAAACTGTACGTGTCTTGGCACAGGGAGTTTAGAAAACACAAATTCTGTCACTTATATTCATGTCAGACTGAACCACCCTTGGATGGGGGTGCCATGCTTCTGGTGGTGCTCTTGGGATGGCATTTATTTGATCATTGTGTCTCACCACCAACATTTTCTAAACAAAAAAGGCTGCTGTATACTTTATTCTTCTTTTCCAATTTTTTTTTAGAAATTGTCACAAATTCTTCTCACATTCCTTATTGTGTACTGCAGAAAATGTTTTGACTCAACAGTTTGTAGGTCAGAATTTTCATTGTACACTTTTACAAACATCCCATAAAATCTACAAAATAACATAATTAAATTCCTTCTCTTCTTCATGTGTCTGATATTTAATTTTTATATTCTGTTACTGGAAGCTGGCTAACATATGCAAACCCAAATAGTGAGTATGGCAAGCTAGTTGGGTTTGCCCTTAGCTAGAATATTGTTTTATAATATCATCAAATATTAACGACTTGAAGACGTGCAGTGAAGATTTGATCCTTTTATTTTAACCGAGAACTGTGAAGGACTAAAACTGAATTTTGGAGGAATCCCAGAAGGAGCACACTTATGATGTCATTATGTCTTCTGTAGTTAAAATAGAATTTAATTTATGTGGAGCTCGGGATGAAAAGATGCAATTATTGTTTCAATTATTTTACAGTTTAAAAGGCAAAAAATAAACTATGGTTACAAACAGTAGGAGCAGAAAAGGTATGCCATCTCGTGACATCATAGCTAGTAGATCTACCATCAACGTGTTAAAAAATGTCAGCATGTACTTCGCATTAGCATGCAAGTTAATGTAGCGACAGTAATAATATACAGCTCACTGCAGAGGACAGACTTAATGACTGCTTGGATAGATTAAGATTGAGTTGAGTTTCTGACTACATACATTTGGTCCCAACAAGCTTATCGCTGTCGGGAGCAAAGGGACCAAGGGAAATAATGATGATCTTTGTAGGATGAGTGACTAATAGATCAACAAGTAGCACAAGAACAAAGTTGTTTTTCTTTCATGTTGTGGGCTTAAATGCCAAGCAGCTGTCTTTTAGTCTTGTTCTGAAGTTTAAATTATAGGTACCCTGCTGAGATTGTGACCACTGCTGGTGCCAACTTGTTTGTGAGTGGGTCCCACACATGCACCCACCAAAGCATGCAGGCAAAGTGCATGATGCACGAAGCTAAAAGCTAACAATCAAGATTTAAAGCAATTGGTCTATAAGGAAGGATATTTGACACCTTTGTCGAGCCACAAAGATACACACAACCTTTCAATACAACAGATGTAAAAGAGACAGATATTTTTAATTACAATTATAACCTTTGTAGCACCCCATGCCTTCAGCACCAATCGAAGTAATGCAGTATCGATTTCATTCACTGTCATTAACCTGTCTGAGCACTCACAGGCTGACCCGAGCTAACCTGATGTTTCTCTTTGAGTGTGTCTGTTCCCATTAGAGAGAGCTCCATTACTTTGGGCTTTGTTTGAAGCAGGAGGCCTCTTGTCATGACTTGCTTTATTTCGCCACCCTGAAGAGCAAGAGTCCTCTGGGGAGAGCATAACTTTTAAGTTTAACATCCCTCACTCCATTTAGAAAAAAGGCACGGCTCGAATCAAGCCTAACTGAAAGCTAAAAACGTCGACCCAAAGCGATAGATCACGGGGTTGCAAGAGCGAGATAAGCGCTGCTTCCTGATTCGAAGCAGCTGGTATAAAGATGATCCACACCTCAGTGGGAATTCCAAGATCTGCTCTGATAAAAGGATGTGCCTCCGACCGGTTTCATTGTTCTACGTTTCCTGTTGTGCTGTCAAGCTCTCTGGTATCAGTAAATGATTGTTAGAAATGCAAATAGAAAAAGCAGGTGGTGTGTTATGCACAGTTGCCAAACTGACATTTAATTTAACTGTGAAGTATGTGATCCCTCTGTGCAATAACACAGGAATCCAGCAGTAGTGTTTACAGTAGCGTTAAGATATTCAGATGTTTTTGCAACGGAAAGAATGGAAAGTGTCCCTTCTTTTTTTTTTGTTAGAAAGCAGAATGAAATGTGGTCCGTACCTGAGTCCAAATGCTTGAAAAAGACTTGGTTGCCCAATGATTTATGTTTTATTTTTGTTTTAGCACCACACCAAAACTTTATACCAGCATATTGAGTAGTAAGTTTAACATGCGAGATGGATGCTAATGTACTGCATCTTTAAATGGTGGTAAGATTTTGATTTATGGAGATGATGTGATACATTGATATGAGGAGGGTGAAGATTTGGCTGGAACATTGTGAGTCCTCTGTACCGCTTTCTGCTTTTTGTCAATTTATCAATTAATTCATAGATTTATTTGATAATTGATATTCTTTTTCTATTTCACTAGCACTTGTATGCACGTAGCTTTGTTTACTTTGTTGTCAGTTTATGACAAGCTAACAGAGGACACAATTAGCCTATGGTGAGCACAGTGAATTCTCTTTTGTTTAAAAGTTTAAAATAAGGCTTTTAACAAGATAAAGGTTTATCTCCAGTCTCTAGTTAAAGCTGAGGTTGTTCCCCTCTAACCTCTTTTAACGTCTGCTTCCCTTTTTCACCGCCGTCAGTGAAGAAAAGCAGGATGTATTTATAGACGCCTCTTCCTCCACAGACTTGTGACACCTTTGAAAGGCTTGCTGCTGTTTTGGCTGTTATGCCGCTTTAGAGCTGCATTATTAGGAGACAGCCTCCACTGCTGCACGCGCTAATCTGCATCATACAGCCGACAGAGAGGCGGCCTTACTGTCAACTGCTTTTGCAATGACTTGGTGAACATATACAATCACGGCTTGTTAGCGGATGAATTCAACAGCTTGTGTTTATTCTTTGTGCGAGTAGGATTTTAGGACATGACTTTGGCAGATTTGTGAACAAAATGCCACTCGAAGCAAAACACTTAATGGTATAGGCCATAAAGCTGCCTTCCATTTTTTTATTCTTGAGTGCAGCCCTGCCTCATAAACAATGTGAATGGAGAAGTGAACTTCATGTTGTAGTTGGAGTTCGCTGGTTGTATAACTAGATTCATAACAGCACTGTGATTAAGGGATTTCAATATTTATTTTTTTACTGCCTAAACTTCAAACCACAACAGCTATTGAAATAGGGAAGGTGTCAGTCAAATAAGACTTTTTAATGTTTTATGCTGTATCTTAATCTGTCATCCATCGTCTAAATACAAGAGGTATCTTATAACTTAGCAAATCATCAATATCTTCACAATGGAAAATGTTGAAATACAGCAAAGTTATACCTTCCCCACACTTCTTCCAGCTGCCTGCATCTCGTGGGGAAGGCAATATATTCAGCAGGGTGAAGTGAACGCCAGTAATAAACTGCCTCACACCTTTCCAGCTCCCCCTGTCACTACAAGCATTTAGAGCAGGTAAACAAACCTCAGGTGTCCTAGCACACCTCCAGGAGGCGAAGTGTCGTCCCCCCCCCCCACTGAGACATTTTGTTGTTCCTGTTGTGTGCAGGTCACACAAGAGCTACTCTCTCTCTTCCTGTTTTCATCTTCCCTGGTTCGTGACAGAGTGTGTACTTGTCTTGCTAATCCTATGAACGTGTACAGAAGCTTCCTGCCTCAAGACATCTGCTGTAAATATTGTGACAAACAAAGTAATAAAGTGCTCCCTCAAACTCTTGACCCTTTAGTTCTGGTCGTGGCCATGGCTGTATTTTCCACACAGAGGGGGGTATGTGGTTCATCCTCCATAGGCATACTGTCAGCGCAATCAACACTTAGCACAAATAGATTTTCAACCCCTGAGAGTAAGTGAATTAAGCACGGAGCTCGGAGGTCCCACCAGTGGTAGCGCCTGTGCCAAATGAAGATCAATATCTTTATCTGTGAGTTCCTGACCCGGGACGCATCGCTGGGCTTAAAGGACGGTTATTTCCATCATAAATTACTGCTTCAAGTGGGATTATTCTCAAGACAAAGCGTGCTGTCAGAGAACTAAGGGCAGCCATTACTCCACTCAGGTCACATACAGGAGCTAGATGAAATATTTGATGATGTACAAGTTAAATTATTAGTGAACCATGAACACAATTCTGGAGTAAGATGGTTATTTTAAGATGCTTTCCATTTTCCATTGTCTTCATTTATATCAGATTGAAATTGTTAAGTTTTACAAGGTTTTTTGTCTGTATAGTAGTCTGTTCAGTCAAACATTTGTTGGTGGCATATTTTTTAGACTGGCTCATCTGATGCCCATGCAAGTAAGTTTTCTCAATGGGTTTCAAGGGGCACTCCTTGGAAACAAAAATGGCCTAAAGAGCCAGCATCTTTTGGTCAGGAAGCAAAGTCTTCAACATTTATGATACTAAGTGGATCATCTTACCAAGAAAAATAAACGTGCACATTTTCGGGATACTATTGTTTCTATTTGAAATCTAGGTAGCTGCTTTGTTCTGCTACTTCTTGCTTAAAATATAAACTATATGTCTGCCTTGACAATTAATTTGCCCAGTAACAGAAAATCTGAAAAGTTGGGGGACCTTGAGTTTGAAAAGATGTGTGTTTAAAAAGGTCTCACAAATGTTTCTTACTGTATGAAAGGACAATATTAAATCACCTGGCTACCTTTTTTCAGTCTTCTTTTAAATGATCGTCCAATGTGTGTGTCTACCCACTAGTGTTAAACATCATGCCATGTGGTTTCTTACTTACCCAGAATCCTCAGCTGAGTCACAGCCCCATGCAGACCAAAGAACATCCAGAGTGGACGGGAGTTGTCCACACACACCTGCATGCCCACGTTGGTGCCGTTGTGGCTGAGGATGACCTCCCCCTCGTGGTTGACCAGGAAGCCCAGGATGTCGCTGCTTTGAAGAGGCGTGGGCACCCGGCACACCGCCCAGAACTCCTTCCTGTCCACGAGGGCCTCCGGGTTGTAGGGCAGGTCGCTGGGGCGCAGAACCGACGGGTCGCACGACGTCACGCCATAGGACAACGAGCCTGAGCGCGCCGGGCTGGACTTGGTGACTTTGATGAAGACGGTCTCTCCGGTGCGCAGGGGCCGGTTGGTGAAGACGAGGGTGCGTTCCTCTCGCGCGTGCTCGGATCGAGCCACGGTCTGCTCGTCCAGCGTCTTGATGTGCGCGCCGCGCAACTGGTGGAAGTGGAGGTCACTCTCCAGAGATGACGGCAGCAGAGAGGACTGCTGGGAGTTGAGCGAGTTCTGTGGTATGGGGCAGGTGGAGGAGGAGGAGGAGGACGAAGCCAGGTGGAGGGTGTGGCGGTGGGCGTGGTTGCGGGGCGAGCGTCCGTCCTCCTGCTGCAGGTTGAGGTCGCACAGGCTGACCGACAGGCGGGAGTCGTCCGCCTCGCGCCGCAGAGAGGAGGAGCGCACGGTGGTGAAGGAGCGCGGGCGCAGGCAGTCGGCGGGGACAATCTCACTGTCTAAAGCGGGGAAGGGGAAAGAGACGAGGAAGAGGAGAGAGAGCAGCAGTTAATAGTAGTCTTGCTGTGTTTCACTTTGATTAGCAATTTGCCCGAGGACTGTGGTGATGAAGTTTTGCAGTCAGTTGAATGAAACTTGTGAGAATACAGTTCTAGGAAGGGCTGAATCTGCAGCTATACTCTGACAACAAGATAATGATAAAAAAAAAAAAAAAGAGAGAGCAATTTAACTTCAGTCGCGGAAATGTCGGTGAGTTCTAATAACTCATCTCGGCGGCAAATGAGACTGTCAGGAGGTTTATTTAAAGATAAAGAAATGAACGCAAGTGGTGGCTTGTTTTTGTATCTGTACAGAGCTGAATCATCCCGTTTTATAGAAAAAAAATGTTGTACGGTGTCAGTAAGCAAAGAATAAATCAATGTCCTGAAACACATGCATGGGTGTGTGTGTGTGTGTGTGTGTGTGTGTGTGTGTGTGTGTGTGTGTCAGTGTGGGTGTGGGTGCGGGTGTGAGTTAGCTGCATTCCTTGCACTCCATAGTACAGTATTGCTCCACAGAGAGAGAGCCATTAATATCTGCCTTTACATGTATCTAATAGCAAGAGTGCACACAAATACGTGCACCAATGACTCTGATAAGATACGATGCCCTCAGGTTGCCTATGGTCTCATTTTAAAATAGCACCTCCAAAAGTGTCCTCCCTCTGTCTTTCCCCCCTCCTTTTCCTGCTTTGCCTTAGGTTGGGGGGTGGGGGTTAAATTAGCCAAGTGTCCTGAGAGAGACCCTTGTTACTCTAAGTGTGCAGGAGGGCTGGGCTCTCTGGGTGTGTGTGTGTGTGTGTGTGTGTGTGTGTGTGTGTGTGCTGGATGCACATCATGTGTATTTGCAGGAGTGACAGACAGAAGAAACAAGAGACAAGAGATGAGAGACAAAATAACCTCTGCCCCCCCTCTCCACAGAGGAGGGTCAGGAAGATAGTAGAAGACCCTCCTCGGTGAAAGCAGGACCTGGAGGAGAGCAACTAAGACAAAAATAAAAGGGCGGGCTATGAGGAGGATGGAGGATGAAAGACAGCAACCAGCTGCCGACTCTCTCTTCTGAGAGTCTCTCAGGTCCTGGCCAGATAGAGGGGGCTGACCAGGACCTGAGAGCCTGACTCCAGATAAACCTCTTAGCCTTTTATTAGCAGGGCTGTGGGAGACGCTGCCCACCATTAACTGTAAACTGGAGCACTGAAAACAGAACACCCAAGCCTCTTAGGTTGACAGAGTTGGCAGGATTTTAAGGGGATCTTTTGTTTTTGTTTTTCTACACCAGTGTCAAGACAAAGACAATTTTATATTGACACATTTTATTGAGTGTGCTCCTTAAAATGATCTTGAGTGTTCAGAGAAGAACTTCGATGCGAAAACAGATCACTTCAAAACAAACATTGATACATGTGATCCCTTCTGGCCTCCTTTCAGTATTCAGTAATGTCAAGAGGGAACTTTCTGCTCATTCTTAATTACAGGCTACTGGAAGTTGGGGAACAAAAAAACAATTTAGATCTTAGATCTCAAAAGCTAAAATACTTTTCAGTGAGAAAAAAACAACCATTAAGGTTAAAGTGCTGCAAAAGGTGATCAAAGCTACAGGTCAGGATTTGTAGGACCTTAACTCTCACAAGACTCACAAGTAAGGTTCAAATTACTTCATTTTCAGATTCTAAATTGCATGAATTAGTGTAAGCTTCAGTATATAAAAGTAAAGAATTTTCCTGCCAAAATTCATTTTGTGCAAAAGCTAAAGTGAGTATTACCCTAATGCTGAGACTTCATGGATAAATCAAATTAATCCAGAGAATGACATGAATGTTTTCACTGGTGCATTTAAACAAGAAACACTGGGTGAACAGACTGATGGTCTAGCAGTTAAGTGTCACCCCATGTACTGTACCGAGGCTACATTCCTCTAAGCGGACAGCCCGGGTTCAAGACCGACTTGTGGCTCCTTTCCTGCATGTCTTTTCCCAATCTCTATCAAATTCCTTATCTAAAAAAAAGCCCCCCCAAAAAATATTTAAAAAACAGTAACAACAATGGGAAAATTAAGCAATAAAACATCAGAATAGTGACCATAGCACTAAGGATGAGACAAGATCCAACTCCACCTCTTATTTTAAGTCTCTGAAGTGAACCTGTAACACCGGATAGCCGTCTACACAGACACTTGCTGACATCAAGAAGCAGGCTCCTCATGTGTTTCACTGAATTGCAGATGACATCAAAACTCCAAAGTGTTTGATCCTCATTCAGTGGCATGTCTGATTTTCTGCATCATCACTGAAACGCTCTCTGATGTGTCTGATGAGCCCTTGAAAACAGAAAAGCTGAGATGTAATCACCTCTCTCCCTCAGAGTCATGTCAGCCGCTAACCCTGAGCGCCACGCTCTGCCATTAATGTTTAATGGATTTAAGGCCCTGTGATTGAGCTAATTGATTTTTCAGAGGGGCATAAACTGGAGAGGACAGTGCCTTTGGTCTAGTGGGTGGTGTGTGTGTGGGGGGGAGGGGTGTGTGTGGCAGCTCATATAGACTGCTAATCAACCATTAAACACCTCTCTTCACAGAAGTGTGCTGCAGTTAACCGAGGTCCCTGAGGCTAGCTGAAGATGACTAGCACGCCAGCTCAGATTTCATTTACTATTTCCTTCTGCTGTCGATTTCTCCTGATGGACTCCGTGTAAGCCCCTCTCACCAGAACTCAACGGCCAGGGCTGTGGAAATGAACAGAGCCTATCGACGTGCGGCTTTTGTAATTGAACAGCTCAATCTGCCATTTCCCCCATGTTATGCCATTTCATCAGACAGAGAGCCCCTTTTGCTGAAGGGGAGGCCTTTAATGAAGCAGTGGGACCTTTAATGGGGCTCAAACTCAAGCTCTCTGGTGATCAGAAAAAAGGCCTCTTCTTTAGCCACAGACCCAGTAGCAAGCATTTGCTAACTGACTCCGACCACGGAGCAATCGTGATGCCCACCGGCTCCGAGTTATTGGAGGGATTTGAATGACATCACAAAAACAGAATTGTGCGTGCATGTATTCCAGAGCTGGCAATTCTCTGCCCATCCCTCCATGCTAAATTGGATTACGATGGGTCTTACGATGTTGCGAGACCTCCGGGCTGCAGAGAAGATGATGACATGTCTCGGGGGATAACAGCGGATTGGAGAGAGAGAGAGAGAGAGAGAGAGAATAGAGCGGGGAGGTAAATCAGGGATGGGGAATGGATGGCTGCCTGTGACAATGCTGGATTTATGTTGAAAGGAGTCTGTGGATTTTTAAAAAGAGCCACAGATCATCTTGCTCGCTCAGTGTGCTGCTCCGACTCGAACTGAAACTTAGAATGTGTGAACCCAAACTCATACACACAGTCAATTGATTCCCCTTTAAAAATATAGTCTTTCATAAGCTATTTCAGGAAAAAAAAAAATCCTCTGAGGATTTCACTACTCCCTTTCATATCTTCTTTCTCACTCACTTTTCAAAGGGAAGTCATTTCAAACCCATATTGGCTTGCTTATGGTGTGTGTATTCATACTTTTTTTCCTTCTTTATTCATCAAAGGATGGTGAGACGGAGGCGCTGAGGTACTTTATGCGCTCCTATAAAACTTGTTGTTATACTCAAAGGCCAGATAGTGGAATGAAAAGTGCCGGAGAATATTTACCGTGCATTTGAAAAAGCTTGTGTGTGTGTGTGTGTGTGTATATGTGTTTACTTGGGCACTTTTACAGTGTGTGTATCCCCGTGTCTGTTTGTGACCTCACCAGCTGCTGCTTTCTAATCATGGTGCACCTGCGTTTTTTTTTTTAGCGGATATACAATCCTCTTTGTCCTATTGGTCCCTTTCAAATCAAACACTCACAGACGCTCTCCTATTGGCTCAGGCCAGAGTTGTGTACTTTGAAATCGTTAAACTGTGTGTGTTTGTGTGTGTGTTTGTCAGTGTCTGTGTGTGTTTGTTTCCTTCTCTCTCATGTAGGAAGACTTTGTAAATGGGGCCATGGAAGATGCAGCTGCTGACACTGTGAGCCTGTGGCGGTTTAGAAAGTGGAGGGGGGGGGGTTTAATCACCTGGTTTTTCAACTTTGATTGAATTTTCAAACTAAATGTAGCACCTGTTGAGTTCAACCATTAATTAACTGAAGCAGGGGGAATGTGAGACGTACGGGTCAGCTCTTTTATAAGACTTTTTGAAAAATTGAAACCCATTTGGCCTTGCCTTTTTTTGTCCCTGGTTCCTCCTTGGAGCGTTTTTAAATTAGAATAATTAAGCACCTGTTGGACTAATCCACCTCAAATACATGGACAAGGGTGGCGGGTTGATTGGGATGTAGAGTGGCAGTGTGTCTATTTTGGCCCCATGCACCGGCCCTGGCTCATGCTGTAAATGTTTTTGATTAGGGAATAGCCGCAAAGCAGGTTAGCTAATGCTGTGCACGGGGAGGTGGAGAGAGATAGAGGCTAGGCTTAGTGGCTTTGCTAGTCTGTGCAAACGGAACGTGCCAGGACTTTGAGCCAGTGCTTCGAGAAGAGGGGGGGGATTTACTCAGTCTCACGCACACAATCTATCTCACAGGGCTTATCTTCATCCATAGTCTCCCGAGGGTTTCATCTGATGTCGGCAAAGGTGAAGAGGGAGAGAGAAAATGAAAAGAGAAATCTAAGAGGTGATTCTTAGAGGAGGTGGATGAGGAGAGGAGAGAAAGATGAGACACGAGGACATAAGGAGACAAGTTGTTCAGGGAATTGGGATCAGCTATGAAGGCCGAAGGTAGAGATGGATATCCAGGTAGAGTACAGAGTCAGGGAGACAACCCAGGGTCTTTGTGGGAGAAAGAGGCTGAGTATAGCTCAGTGACTGATCGAGGAATTAAGACACCCAAACTGACCGGCCTGTAGTGAGTGAAAGATGGACATATAAAGCAGCTAAGAGAGAGAAAGGGAGAGAGTAGGATGGCAGAAAAGAGAGATGGAGTCAGAGGGGTCTTTGTGCTAGATGTTTGGGGTTGTTCTTTATTCCCTGGCATTGGTCCAATCTCACTCCCTGTTCAGGCTGGAGCGGCTTTGAACCCGGGCTTTGGAAAGAGCAGCAGGCTCCCAGGGCGACACATGGCCATAACAAAGAGCCGGGCAGAACGCCTGGCAAGTCACAAAAGCCCCCATCCTTAGGTCATCTGCAGAATTCAGCATGAGCCGCCCCTTCTCTGCCAATCAGAATGCCGGGACCTCAGCAGTAATAACCTCCATCATTTAAGGTTCTTAAATTAAAGCCGCCCGGTTTTATTCCTGAGCTCATGGCATGGAGAAAAGGCTGTTAATTATTTATTACCATGGAAAGTCAAACAATCTCAACACAGGCCGTCCACAATGCTTTGCTGCCATTCATATTAAGAAAAATATTTACATTAAAAAGCTCACAGTAATCACCAACAGCCAAAATGCCTTATTTTGTCAATTTAAAAAATGTTGGCGGGGGGGGGGGGTCTGAATCCAAGACACTTTGGACACTTCAATCAGATCTATCTTTGCTTATAATGACAAAAGTAGACGCAACCATGACCTCAAATCCTGAAGTCCATCCATACTGACATAGCAGAAAAACAACTGAGACACGCCTTCAGACGAGTTCTCCCCAAAATAGGAGACCTCTGAGTCACATATGCAGTTTGATGTTGACTACTTATTAAAACCAGAACCAGCAGAAGTAGTTCAGAGTCTTACATTTACCTTTAGTATAAGCAAATTTAATTCTTTTTGAAGAGCTCGTTTCAAGATCAGAAACTTTCTTTGACGTGGCAGTTTGTGCACTGGCATCTTTTTATTTATAAAGCTCTCACAGAACAATGACCCTCATACCTGACAGAACTCATACATCTCCCGACTGGGCATTACCAGACACGTTCCTCAAGACAGTTACTGTTGAATGTTCCTCGAGTCAGATCGGAACTGGGAAAATCTGCTTTTTCTTATTCTGCACCGGACTCTTGGAACAACATACAGCATCTTCTTGAGGGAAATTAACTTTTGGGCATTTTAGAAACCTGATTTTAAGCCTCCCAACCTCTGTTTGTAACTGTTTTACATAAGTGTGTTTATTTATTGCAGTTTTGTACTCGCTTAATTATCTTTGTACATTTTAGCCTTTTTTAGACTGATTTTAGCAGTCTTGTATTATCTGTCCCCTGTTTTTCTTTTTGATTTAATGTCTGTTTTCTAATTATTTCTGTAATGACTGGATGTCATTGTAAACGAGGGTTGCCCCTCAATGGTCTTTCGAGTATAAATAAAGGTTGAATGAAGTTTGTGTTGGACAGGGCTGCAAACCCCGGAGTTAACTAACCAATTTTATAGAGTCTATACTTTTTATATACAGTACATTTTAAGATGATAAGTAACCTTCACTACTTTTGAAGTTATGAGTTTGGATTTTTTTAGCTGCTTTTCTGGTTTAAAATAAAAAAAGAGTCATTTAAAAAAAAAAAGCCTTCTAACATGTCATTCAACAGGAAACAGTGTTGTAGAGAGCAGCCAAGGTGCAGTCATTTAAAACTGAATCTAAACGCCAGATTATACAAATCTAGTTTGTTCTTCCTGGACTTTTGATCTCTCGACAACAATCATAAATCCAGCTTAAGCCAAGACACACAACATCCCTTAATGTGCTTTGCTTGATGTCTAGATGTTTTTTAAATCGCTTCCCTTTCTAAACGAGTCCCAAAAGGTGGATTTACTACAGCTTTTCTGCTTTGTGTGTTTTCGTTGGGAGGGTGTTTGTGTGTAGGCATCAGGATTTGTAAGTGCTGCTATTAACTGGAACGCTGAATCCTGCCAAGTCAAACAACAGTACCAGTCAAGTGCGCGCAATAATCAAATCATCATTTCAGTGAAAGTAATCGCTCTCTCCCTGAAGTAAAGGAACCCTGGTCCGTTTCTCTCTCTCTGAGCTGGAAAACACGGACAAACGACTGTAATGGACCTCTATCATTCCAGACGACTTCATGTTAGCTGAGTCCTAGGAGTGGAGCCCGAGCTTAGTACAGAGAAAACCAAAGAGTGAGCGAACGTCTAAAATCCTCCTGATTTACTCTTTTATGATTGATTACATTAAATATACATGCATAAAATACACAGTTTACAGGCATACATAATGCAGTAATGCTTCAAACAAGTCTGTTCTCAGAACACTTTAAGACTTTAATGATCAGGGATTCTTCATCTGATCCCCTGAAAAGTTCTACTTATTGTCAGTAGATATTTATCCTACATAGTGTCTTTGTAGCCGAGGCTGAAAAAAAACCAAACATTTGAAACCAAGTTAGGAAGAGAAAAACAAACCTGATAATAGCACTTGTGAACTTTGTGCTCATCACTGCTCTTTTTTTTTTGCCTCTTTCATTTGCATGAGAGCCAAGACCAGACCAACTGGTCTAATCTCATTTTGATTATGTCATAAATACCCAAATACCAAAATGCGGTGCTGCTCAATCTTATTAAGTTGCTGGTAACAAATTCTAATTAAATCTGAGAGAGTTTGGAGTATCTTATCATCACATGCTAAAAGATGTGTCACATCTCAGACAGTCAGGTCTTCACCAGACTTGTGTCAGTCAAAGTGTTGTGAGCAGTTCAGTATTAGGCTTTGTTGTCACATACACTTTTGCTTTAGAATCTACCTGAGTCACTTTCCCCCCCAGGAATATCATTATTTTTTAGAAAAACATTATTTTACAGGATGTATTTCAGTCACCTTGTAAACTATGGTGACTGCACAGTGGTTCAGTGGTCTCACAGTGAGGAGGTTCCTGGTTCAGATCCCAGTCAGACAGGAGCCTCACTTTAGCTGAACCGTCACCGACGTGTTGTGAAAGGTTCAAAACAGGACGACCCTGCCACGCTAACTGATGCGGTGTCACAGATAAGCTAGCTCTTCTGACATGTCTTGGGAAAGACATAAACAAAAAGAGTCGTCTCTGCCGCGCCGTCATCCATCAAGCCTTCACACATTGTTTTACTCTCAGTGAAGCACTTCAGCTTTCAGGCTTTGGTTTTCCTTTCACCTAGCCCACATCTGTCATCTTTGCACAAAAGCACATTTCTGCAATCAAAGCCGTTTCATCTTGCAAAAATAAACAATTGTGTGGTTACATAAAGAGACGAGAGGATTTCAAGGGTTCAGCACAAAGATTTGAGCGTTAGTTTATGTTTGTAAGAAACCTGCATCATATCTATGCTTGACTCGATAATAAAAAATAAAAAAAACTACAGCTGCCGTCAATCATCTAATCTGGCAGAAAATGTTGCTGCTTCCCGATGGCACAATGTGACTTAATTCTCTAGTCAAGAGCTGTACCGTGTCATTGAATCCATCACCTGAGGACAATCCCTCATAACACACGTCAGAAGCTCTTTAGTTTCCCTCCTCCGCTCAGTTAAACTGCAGTTTTCTTGATGAAACACAGATATCCTCTCTATGTTTCGTTGGAACCAAATTAACTGCCTTGCTTCTTTGTGGTGACAGCTAGATTGGCCAGCTCTTTCTCTGTGAGTCAGCCTGGTTGAGAGGTGTTAGCAGCCTCAAGGCTGTGCAATCAGACTCCATTCCCCTGTCCTTAAGGGAAGTCCCACAGAGGGCCCCTCTTGATTAAAGCTCCACTGTGACCGACTCATACAATCTGAGTCCTGCTGCCTTCACAACAGTTGGAATTGCTCTGTTTGCTCAGCCTCCTTCACGATGTCAAGTAGAGTTCTGCTGTGTGTGTGTGTGTGTGTGTGTGTGTGTGTGTGTGTGTGTGTGTGTGTGTGTGTATGTGTGTGTACATTATGAGAATGACAGCTAACCTTAGGACTGGGACATTGGATTTATATTAAACAAGCTTTTCAAGTTTGATGGATTTCAAGCGTATGGGGACAGCTTCAGACTGCCCCAAAGATTATCTTGCCAAGCCTCTGAAATATTGTATTTGCCCAGTTCAAGACCAGGTGAGGTAGCACCTCAGGTGTCTAAGCAGAGACAACACCTCATCCAACACCTTTTCTCTGCAGCAGAGGCATGGCTTGAATTGCCCCTTAGCATGTTGTATGCCTCTGAAAACCATTTAAGTTGCAGTTTAGATCCAGTTTACATCCATCAGTGTTTTCAATAAATGAATCCTGTGGTCATGACCGTGCATATTAGGGGATGCAACCAGACGCCTCACTGGTTCAAACAGATCACAGATTTAGTTTAATCGATCAGATCTTAACGTAGAGCTCTATTTCTGGGATTGTTAAAAAACAAAAAAAAGATATTTCTTTATCAATGTCACGCACAGGTACCAGCTGATACTTGCACAGTAAACACAATCACAATAAGAGTGAATGGCGAAAAGTATCTTCTGATACCAATACACAATAGAATATGAGTGATATACGATAGGTTTCTGTGTGAAAGATTGCACAAGATTTGGCTAACAATATTTAAAATGATACTGGATTGTCTTCACATTTGTACAGCAAATCTCCAAAGTGCCTACATATAAATAAAGACTGCTTCTTTACATTGAGACTGCACAGGGATTCATTAGCAGTAGGCCTACATTAAAACCATGTTGATTAATGTTCCTTTGATCAAATGCATTCTGAACAGTGGATCTATATAGATCATGGATCAAATGTGATCCAGTGCACCAAGATGTGCATATTTTTTTTGTATGCAAATAGTGCTTATTAAAAATATATGGGAAATAATGCCTAAGAGTGTCTTTCTTCTTGATCTGTATTTTCTACAGAGGATGTTAATGTCAGTGGACCGTCCTATTAAGAATGAACAGGTAAGACAAGGGTAGAGTGAGGGGAGGTTTCCACTAATAACTTGCACGTTACATGGTTCTCCTGCATGGACAGGTAAAAGAAAAAAACGGAGTTTAAAAAAACAACAACCTCAACAGAATATCTAATATGGGACTGACGTGAGGTCACAGTATATAAAAGGAAATGATGGCTAAGAAAAGAGATTATTAGGACTTTATGATGTCACAGTGAAGTTGACCTGTATTAAAAATGTTGTCATTTTAGCAATTTATCCTTTTGGGTATTTTTGTGGAATTGTGTCATAATTAGCGTTCATTGCTGAGTGTAAAGATCCCAGTAACCCTTAACTCTAGTCGGCTCAGTCTTGAGTAAAAGAGTATGTTTGTGCAACATTTGAAATATTCACCTCCAGGTGTTACTGAGATGACCCCATCACAAGAATAGGCTAGTTGAATGGCCAACCCGGAATCATTAAGCATGCAGATATAGATATATAAAAGTCTTGAGGTACTCTATCCTTCATGCATCATCATCATCTATATTTCTTTACAGTGTCTCAGCCTCATCAGGAATTTGGAAAGTGGGAGGAGAAATCTTAACTTGCTGTTAACATGCTTGTGGAGGTGTGAGAGCACTTAATCACCCCTCCCTCCCTTGTTCCTGTCATGTATGATGAATCCCTCCGGTGATTCCCCACTGTGCCGGATTATCGCATGGTGCACTAAGGCTCCTATTTCAATCATTCTACATCAAAGGCGTTCAAAATGTCTCCCCAGGGTCAACACTCACTCTCCTACTCCGATAGCTGACCTCTGAGCAGCCTCAGGACGACGAACAGATGATACATGAATACAGAGAAAGATATTGTTCTTAGCATGTGTGAAATAATCTTTAAAATGAAGGCATCTAGAATCAATATTTTGTATCAATACTAGATCACTTAAAGGCGGAGTTGGTAATTTACTCCAGATACACTTTTTAAGATTTTGGTTGAAATTGTCTTTAGGTCCTGACAGATATTAATAACTCATGTGCTCTGAAAAAGGAGCAAAGAAAATCCTTCATCTGTAGCAGTTTGTAAGCCTGTAAAAACTTACGACCCATTGTTTGCCACGAGGTACCAATGTGATGAACCAATCAGATGCCTCCCTGTCTCCCTGCTCGTTCTCTACCCCTTGCATGCACTAGCCCACACGGTATGGCCCACACTCAGAGTGCATGTAAGTGAGGGGGCGTGGCTTTTGAGGGAGCACAGAGGGGAGGGGGTGGGAGTAGACGGAGCACTGAGGGAATGCTACTTTCAAAATCATGCTAGTTTTTCGAAAATTACCAACCCTGCTTTTAACTAAATTTTTGAAAATCCGAGGATCTAATTCTTGATACTTACAAGATCCAAATGATAAAATCTGAGTTACATTGTGGTGTAGGCAAACTGGGCAATCACCTAGAGCAGCACAATGGTTGTCCAATGTGCTATAGGTCAGAGCAACACACCTGTATGCGTTTTTTATATATGGAGCTGTAAAAATGCCCACATTTTGACTCCGGCATACTATAATTATGCTGACAATTTAAGCAGACATGGGTTGCACCAGACTTGTGTTTGGCATATTGTCGCTGATGTGCTGTTTCTTGTAAGTAACGTAGCAACAGAGGGGGGGCAAGCTATAATAAATGACTTGTATTACTACAGCAGTTCATACACATTTGTATTGAGTTCAATTGACCATGTAGACCAAAGATGTCTAACTGAAGGCCTGTACTGTCCACCAGAGATCAGGTTTCTATCATAACTTGCCATAGCGGTTATTTAGCACACACAGAAATTCTGCAATTCTACAAATCATTTAGCAGTTAATAAAACACAAGCAAGGATCTAGAGATAAGGAAACAACGTCAGTAAGAGACAGGGACACAGGTGCTGACAGGAAGAGCACTTTCAAAGTCAACAACATCGACAGCTGTTCTTGAAAGTTCTAATCAGCATCAAAATCATCCAAAATATCGTCATCTCATCGATATCATTCAGTATGTAGATGCTCAAAAAAGAGCTGGGTCTTTAGCTTTTTTCATAAAGGTGCAAAGGGACCCTGCAGATAGAATGGAGTTTGGTAGTTTGATCCACCACCGGGGGGGCGACATAGTAGAAGACTCTCGTTAAGAGAGATAGGGCCCTGTTGTCGCCATACATTAGTAGAGCATAGTGGGCGGGAGGGAGTGTAGACCTGGATGAGAGAGTTTAGGTAAAGAAGAAGCCACTTTTGTCGCTGTTTTGTAAGCGAGCAGCAGAGTTTTAAATTTGATGTGAGCAGTAACTGGGAGCCATTTGAGGGAGATGAACAGCCGAGAGACATGCTGTTTTAGGTCGAAGACCAGCCACGCTGCTGCGTTTTAGATAATCAGCAAGGGTTTGATAGTGCATGTATGTAGGAATACCTGCAATAGTCAATGCATGATATTACAAGAGCCTGTAGCAGGAGCTGTGTAGCATGCTCTGACACTTCAGGTCTGAGCGTCCTGATGTTGTAATGGGCAAATCGACATGACCGGGCGATCAAGGCCACTTGAATCTTAAATCCCAGAATGCAATGCAACTAGGTGCCCCAATCAAAACCTCAAAGCACCCCCCCCCCCCCCCCCTGTATAGCTGTTATGTGCAGCTATACAGTTAGCGCTATGTTGATTTTGCCTTTAAAAAGGATAAAAGGATGACATTTATATTCTGCGTGGGTTTTAAGAGCAGGATGTGGTTATCAGAATTACTAAAAATTAGGTCCTATAACAAAACTGCCTTCCACTTGTCAAACCATTAGTCATTATAGAGCAAGTTACCCATTTAGTGTTAATAAAAAACACTCGACTGAAAATACATTCTGTCAAGGGGATCAGCAAATTCACAGGATCCATTAACAGGAATGGATTACATGTAATAGGAAACATCATTTACCAGCTGGAAAAAATATATATAAAGTGATATGAAGACAGTCAAATGGTTGATCTGAATAGAAATACGGTGCATGTTTGTGTGTGTGTGTGTGTGTGTTTGTGTGTGTATGTGTGTGTGTGTGTGTGTGTGTGTGTGTGTGTGTGTGTGTGCGCATGTGTGAGCGGGTGTTTGTGTGTGTTTATGTGTGCAGACATTGTTCCTGCTGAATGGAGGAGACACTACAAGAGCCCCCTGCTAATTTACATCATGAAAGTGCTAGATACACAAGCTGTACTGAAATGTCTTTGAGCTAGAACGTAAATCCACCATAGAATTTTAATTCAATCTTTGTGCAGTCAGGATTATAGTATTTCCAAAGGAGGCACATATATATAATCTCATTCAGTGCAGAAAAATGCTGTAATGGAGAGAATATAAAATGTTATTGATCCCGGAGGGGGAAATGTGGTCGTCACGGCAGCAGAGAATAGAAAAGAAGTATCTGCTGATGGAAAACTGGTGCTTTCAAGTGAAAATGTGATGAAGAACCTAAATTAAAGTAAGAAAGAGCTTCAAGATAAATGTCACAACCTTTCCATATAAGCAAAAAATGTATTCAAAGAGGGTTACTTAGGTTTTCAGATTTCTGGGAACGACAAGAAATAAAAGAAAATACTTAATGCCTAACTTGTACCTCTTCTAGTACGATTATATACCTCTATGGAGTCAAAGGAATAAATGGTTCATAGAAAAATAAAGTATGGGTGGAAATAAATGTTTGTGTCCTGTTCGACATTATAGATTCACTTAGTGCTGTATTTCATTATTATTGTGTGTAGAGGATTTATTAATTATCTTTAATGCAAATAATGTCATTTATTTTTCACATTTATTGGATTCATTAATTTAATCAATTTATTTGGTAAACTTCATTACAGCCTATAGAAGGTAAGATCTGCCCACACAATGTAATTGAATTGGCTTCAAAAAGCAATCAGCAAAGGAACAGTGAAAACTCAGGATATCAAAATTCATTTAAAAAATAAACGTTAGAGGATAATTAAACATGTAAAAAATAACACAAATTATGTTGTCAGTTCAAATGAAAAACAATGTACAACCACAATGCTGATAACAGTTCATTTACAGTTTGTCTTTATTTTTGTTCTATAATTAATTCCTGTAATATTTCAAACATTTATCTTCCAATTCCTCCAGAGATTTATTTTCCATTTTTAAGGCACCCCTTTGACTCCATATACCTCTTAAGTTATGGGTTTATTTAAGAATTCTTTAGGGGGGGGGGGGGGAAAACATCTTCAAATGCCAGATGAAATAAGGAGTGAAAGCGAAGCAGAAGCCTCAGATGTGAAAGCCGGAGGGCTTATCTGTGGATAGGGAAAGGTTTGTGAAGCGTTGCGCACAGAAACGTGATGCACAGACCTGACACAATCGTCCATTCAATACCACAAAGGGGCCGTGTCTAGTCTAGAAGATGTAGTTCTATCTTGACCTTTCGGTGTAGCGTTCCACCCCTCTGAACAGGCCTCTGTTTGTGGGGGCAGATGTCAGTCAGTCGGCCCCCTGAGGAACAGGAGCGCTGCTCAGTTGGCTACCCTGCATATGGTCTAACTGTTAGAAGGGCGGTAGAAATGACTTAAGTAGGGCTAAGAGGAAGTTTTGATTGAAGGGGGGGGGGGGGGGGGGGGCCTTTAAGCAGTGTTTGAGAGGGGTCAGAGTTACAGACACTTCAATCAGAGAAAACCTTGGGGTGCTACGCTTGGCTGGTTGGCCTTTGCTGTTTGATATTTGAAACATTTTATGTGTTCCTCTTTATCTCAAAGGTTTTATTCCTTCTGCAAACACTTATATGTAAGGGTAAAATGTGTTAAATATGATTTTTGGACTAAAACATAAATTAAGAACAATAGGTTCCACTGGACAACAAGGGAGAGGTGAACAACGAGAGAGACACAAGTATGGATTCCCTCATGCTCAAAACACTAAACATCCACCCCCACTGGCCTGGAGATACCAGTGTCAATCAACTCAGAGCACAATTACAATCAAATGTGCTATCTATGGGACATGTGACCCCTGGTCTATTTTTACAAGCACACAGGGGATGACAGCATTGACTCTCCAGGGAAAAGAAATATGTGTATACATTCTCTCACATCAAAGCCTCGGCTACTACCCTGTGCTATGCCTCTGTGTTATGTATGTTAAGCTAGCTATAGCATACCTTGATAATACACAGCAGTGTGTCTCTAGTGTAAACAGAAAGGGGCCAAATATTGGTCGGATATAGATAGCCTTTGTTCATATTCTTCCACTGCCTCATGAAAGGCTTCACTGAAAACAAAGACAGGAAGGGTAACCTCTAGTAAAGGACGTGTTTACTGTCAACATGAGGACACAAGAAAACCTGCATTTTCATCTGCCGTCATGTAGAAAGTAAAAGCAAAACAATCGCAGGTCATCTGAAAATACCAAAAAAGACCTTGTTGCTTTCAAAAAACTCCTCTAAAGAAAAGAGTTTGAGAAAATAATATCCCAAGTGTTAGTTTTTGTATTGAAAACTGTGAAGAATTACATTTACATACAAGATTTTCATTGTCAGTTGATTGTTGTAGGGTGAAGGTTATACTCGTAGGGTAAAATTTAATCCACGATAACATACTGTTCCCAGACTTATTATGGCGATAAGTTATACACAATGTAAGCATTATGTTTTCCAATATATTTAAGCTATCAAAGGCAGAACTTGACACGCCCCCCCCCCCCCCCCCCCCACCCCCACAAAACAAGGCCTTAAAGGATAATACTGCTTTATTTCAACTCAGCATATTTCCCATAAATATGGCAATTGTGGCTCTATAGGTGGTGCTTACTTTGCACATGCCACAGGCCATTGTCAGCTTCGCCTGGTTAGTTATTTTATGTTTCTGCCGTCTTACCTAGCAGCTGTACTCCGCGGGTCAGACCGTAAACATCAATGAGTGCCCAGAGGGGCTCAGCTGTGCGGACTCCGCTGAAGAACAGCATGGGACTGGATTCATTAATGCGATAGAAGACTCTCCCCTTCTTGTCGACCCAAAAGGCGATGATGTTGCCCTCATTGGCAAACTCCTCGGGCAGTGCTTTGGCCCAGAAGCCGCTCTGTGACACCAGGTCGGGGCAGGCGTACTTAGGTAGGTTGTCAGAGTTTATCCTGGAGGGGTCTTTAGAGGTGAAGCCCAGACGTAGAGCCCCGCTCCAGCAGCACTGCTTTTTAGTGATCTGCGGACAAAAAAAACAAACAAACAAAAAGAAGCTTATTTCCTAGAGACACTGTAAAAAGTGCAGGCTTCTAATTGACATAATCCACAACAACTGTCACTACTTCATTGTTTTTAAATGCACATGTCCTTCATTGAAGTGGAGACCAAGAAGTTGAGTTGCTATTCACAGTACTGTGACCCAATTATCCAACAGTTTGAGGTTTCGCGTACAGCCGTAAAAAATACACATCCTGTCAAGAAGTTTTCAGGATTCAGGGAAAATCTCACGCGAGTCCTTCAAATCTGGGATATGAAGGAGGTAGTAAAAATGCTAAGGAATATCCGAATGGTTCTATTTTAAGATTTCTTTTTTCCTCTGTCATGAAGCTTGTGTGAAGCACTTTGAATTGCCTTGTTGTTGAAATGTGCAGCAGTTTTCCTCAACATTGAACTCAGGGTGGAAATGCTTATAACAGATGGGGTAATATTTCATATTGATCTGGGTTGCATAATATAAATCCAGAGAATGTAACAACTTGCTGGTTTGGCTTGGTTGGTGCATGACACCCCCCCTCCTGTCTCCCTCACATTACCTGTTATTTTAAAGATACCCCATCCAAAAGAAGGCAAACACAAAATAGCTAGCTGACAGTATTGTTGTTAGCAAGGAATTGGTTGATTGCTAATGTTAGTTGTTGTTTATTGCTATCTCAAAAGGTTATTAAAATCGTGTTTCACCTTCAATTATGGCCCAGCGTTACTCACTTATTCCACCATCTGTTGTATTTTCAGTTGATTCTGTGAAAAGAATTTCTAAGCTTACACAATAAAATGGAAAAGGCATGAAGCTCACAGCACTTTTTAGCTGAAAAGGTCTTATAAGCTTATGTTGATTGTATATGGTATCTAGTATGATGAAATACGGCCTAATCTGAAGTTTCACCAGCCATTTTTTTTTCAGTTTCTGATTAATCAACAAGTATAGTAAAATGTTGAAGATTTTTCTAGTTCCTGTACTTAAAATGATCCGTTGATTTCCCGGCAGCAAAATGTGTAACAGCACTTGGTCACACCCTTTGTTTGACATTTGAGGAAAATAGCTGTTGTGTATACAGTCATTTTTTGTGCGACTTCATATTTTAAGTTAAACGCTCAGATGAAAACAGTTTAAAAGCTTGAACATGTTTATAAGCTCAAGTGCTTCTCTCAGACTAAAAAATACCTTGAGGCGGACTTGCTCATACAGAGCGATGGGCCTGTTGCAGAATGTGATGGCGTTGCAGAAACTGGCCTGTCTCTTCGCGGTCTTCTGGGCGACGTCCATGACAATTTGGGATCCCTTGGTGTTCGGATGGAAGAGGAGCGGGCTGAGGGGAATTTGCCCGCCGATGATGCCACACTGAATGGGCAGACACCTTTTGGGTTTGTGGTGACATCGGTGTGACGTGGATGGAAACGGGCCACCAAGGGAGTCTGTTGGGAAGTGAGACAGAGATGAGCTTTTACTGTGAAACAAAAAAAAAGTCCTAATTAGAAACAGAAGGTTAAGACTGGTCACTGTAATTACTCCCTGATGTTTTGTTAGAAATCTGATGAAACGTTTTTGCATCACAGAAAATATCCTCCGATATTACAACATAATCTAAGATTTCTGAGTTCTTCTGTTAGGGTTCTTTGGTGATTATTTCTGAGCAATGGAGTAATGAGCTAATCAGCAATAATCACACTGGGCTCTGCAGGGTGAAAGGCAAATCTCAACACAGGTCAAGATTGCAAAACATGTCAGACCGAAATTATGATCCTCTGTTTTGTGCATACTGAACTTTCCCCAGACAAACAGCACTTTAGAAAGCCAACCTATTTCATCAAGTTTATCCACTGTGACTGCATAAGTTGGTTGCTACATTATTCTTGCAAATAACTATCCCAAAATTCAATCACAAGTCCCTGGCAAGACAGAACACAACACATATCACACCCTTCTAACCAAGACGTTCGACGGCTTGCAGTATTTCTGAAGAAGGCTCGGCCTGCTGCTTAATTATTGGTAGTAAATGTGTCTGAATGCAGTCTGCTTCAGAGTAGCTGAGGGTGGTAAGATCGAGGACTTGCACAGCTACTAGAAACAGCGTTTACTGGAGCAATTTGAACAGATTTATCAAAGCTGGTTTACTTCCAGATTTAAATTGTTAGATTAGCATTCTGAAGTCGAGCTGAGATGAATTGCTTCAACAGAGACGCTGATCCTGCTTCAACATGTTATAAATCATCATTCTGGGAATGTCAAATGATTTCCAGAAGTTTCAGTATTTGTGTTTAGACATTCCAGCATTTTGTGGTGAAGAGGATTCATTTATCTTCTGTTGTGCCCACATTCAGTCAAAATGTCTGCTCCGCTCTGTTGTATGTGTATGTAGTCCAAACTTCCCTCAAACTCTCACCTGCATACTTTGTATTCTGCAGTGGTCAACTTGCGGGCCAAAATAGAAATGGTGTTGGCAGAAGTAATTGTGATCATGGGTTGAGAGATAGATTCCCATTCCTGAGACAAAGCTCTCCCAGCTGTGTTGCATTATGGGCAATTCAAACTGCTGTCGGTGTAGGAATTGGTGGGTCTGATGTACTGGCAAGAAGGAAACCCCATCTTTTCAATTCTAAGTGATTAATACATCTGCATAAACATCAGAAAAAACCTGGTTTACCCTGATGTATCAGCATGTTGATGCCTCTCTGCAATCAAACTCCGCTCAACTATTCTGGAAACATTTCAGCAAAAAAATGTTTGGCCACCATTCTATGAGAGTCAAAAGCCATAGACCATCAATCATCAAAGAAATATAAGCTAATTCTGCCTCCAGTAGTTCAGTATTTAGAGTTTAATTCAGCCCTATGGCAGGTGGTTGCTTTCAAAAGTAAATGAAAATAATTGTAAAAGTCAAAGAAACGACGATTCACATTAAGTTTGTGGAGTTCAGGACTCACTGTCATTATCACAGAGGACAGTTTGACAAACAGGTGAAAGCTAACACTGGCAGCACCAGCTGTCCTGTGGAGTCCTGATAAGAGCAAGCAGCCAGTTCTAACGCTTTGTGCTCTCTCTCTCTCTCTCCTCCTTTGTCTGCCTCCTCTCCCTCTCATTGGTGTTTATCTCATAATGACCCATCCAGTTTTTTCACCCTGCAAAACGTGTGTACTGTTAAATCTGGCCCCCATCCTAAGAGCGTGGTCGAGGCCTTTTGTCTTAGGCTGGGCCACAGGAGAGCAGTTGTTGAATGTGGCTCACATGGTCCCGGACAGATTGAGCTGAATGCATTATCGGGCTGTAAAGGGGCGCAGCTGCTGTAGAGAGAAGGCTATGTGTGAATTCATGTTCCTTAGCAACCCCTCGTATCTAAAAGGTCTCGATCATTGCACTCATTCACTCTGCGGCTATCGACTGGGATACAGCATATGCCTTTTGTTCACTCAGATACAACGACGATATATTTAAAGTCAAACATTTAAGCTGTTTCATTTATTTGCTTGTACGCACTCTTCGGAGAGTAAACAGTGGAATAAAACAGCAGACCCAACATCTGTCATCCTCATTGATCTTTTAATCCTTTGTTTTAACTTACACCTTGACCAAGAACTCTTTCTTTAAGACTCAACGGCTTTGCAGCTATTTGTATTTGCAAGTCAATGAAAGGAGCTTCAGCGGATTAAGTGTATTAGAGCTTGGGGACATTTTGACCTTTCCTGATACCCAGGTTGAACAGTAAGAGTGAGAGTGTAGTTTCTACTGTATGTTTGATCGAAATAAACATTCAGAAAATATGACATTTCCTCAAGAAACAAGTCCTCACCTTCTTAAATTGATCACCCCCCCTTCCCATCTGGACATCATTTTATCTACCCATGCAGTTATAATTATATCAATAACATATCATGCCTATGTACAGCCTGATATACCAGAAACATTCACAGTTCTGATTGAGTTCTACTGTGAGTCTGGGCCTGCTATTGGATAGGGAAAGAGTAACTGTTAGTAGTTGAATCAACTCGTTAAATTCATTCAAATCAAAACTCAAAACTCACCTCTTTTCCCTGGCATTTAAAACAAGTTGAAACAGACCCCATTTAGCTTAGGTATGTATCTGTATGTATGTATATGCATGTAGGTATGAGGGAATGTATGCGTTTGTAATATGTATGTAGGCTGCATGTATATATGTATATGCATATATATGTTTGTGTCTGTGTATTTATGTGTATGTATATGTATGTATATGCACATGTATATGTATATATATATATATATGCATATGTATAGATTTTTTATTTATTTATTTGTATGCATTGCCTGTAAAGCACTTTGGTCAGATGAAGCTGTTTTTAAATGTGCTATACAAATAAACTTGATTTGATTTAAAGTCTATGTTTAAGTGTTAACAGCATTTCAGTCATTCCATGTTGTAATATTAAGTTTTCAAGACATGCTATTGTCTTTCATGAGAAAGCAAGTGTTACTTCTCTCAACAAGAGCTGCACCTACTTGGGTACAGTTTAAGTCTTCAAATGAACATGTGATGCTTTTACCTCATGGAGCAGACGTAATAAATGGACAGTTAAACAACTGCCAACTACCAAACGCCGACACATGCAGTTTAATTTCAGAAGCAGAAATAGTTGAGCATTAAGCCCCCAAAGAACCAGTTCTTTCCTCACGGCAAAGTTACTCAATTCATCTAAAATGATTGTTTTTATATAAAGATGTCTTCTATCTTGTATGCACTCTGCTAATACTCACTACAAAATACAACTCAATATGAGACTCCATGTGAATGCTAATGTCAGTCTGGTGGCTGTGTATGTTATTAGGCAACAGTTTGCTATCTAACAATTCCACAAATGTAAAAGGTACATGTCAGTGTATTCTGTCTATAACTAAATTTAAAGTGAATTGTTTTGACATTCATTTTCTACATATATGTGTTACTGCACTTAGTGGACACTGTGGCAGTTCCTCTACTGTTTAGATAAGTGTCTTACTAAAATAAATCCCCACATATAAATTCAGAAGCTGTCATATCAGAATGTGCTGTGTTTCATTGGCTCATAGATAACCTACATTAAAACACTCCAACACCCTTATTTCACTATATGATGTATTGCCACTGCCAGAGGACTATAGACCTTAGAGCATGTCACAACACAATGTTTAAGCGCTATGCTCTAAAGAGCTTTGAGTCATTCTGTGGATGTGAACTTCTTTATTTCAACGCAGCAGTTCTTCAGTTTAAGATTCACTGTTAACTCTAAAATCCCATGTTGAAGTTTGAAGTTGTTAGACAGACCAAAGCTACCTCGAGCCTGACGTCTGTTCTCACTCCTCCAATTACCTCGGCAACACAAATCCTTGAGTGTGCTCATGTCCGCAGTGCCCAAGATGTGACCCCTTGATGTAAAAGGCTTGAAATGGCTCCTTTAAACATCAATCTGTCAGGTTCCTCTTATAAAAAAAAAAACAGCGCTGTGTGTTTACTATCAGGGACAAGCACTTTTAACAGCCTCTCTGGAGCCTTGTTACCAAAGGTCAAGGATGTCTCATTATAATCAAACAGGGTAAAAGGTCTGTATAAGTCTGCCCCGTAGTGTAGAGGTCTTTATCCCACTAATAACAACACACAAACACACAACAGCTCCAATCCCTCATCACAATACACGGGCCTGTGTGCGACTAATACCTGTCATCCTCCAATGAACATCTCTGTGAAGCAGCAAGCTAATCTCTCAGCACTTTATAGGCCGACTACATTGAGTGAGGGCTGAGCTGTGTGTCTGTATGTTTGCTTTTTTTTTATCAAGTTGTTTGGCCATTACTCACCTGCCATCAGCTAAGTGGTTTACTATGCAAAGAGGATTTTCATAGATGGGAGAAAACTGTTCTGAGGTTTGGTAGACAAATGACTTCCTGGTTCATTTTGCACAGAATGAAACTGAAACACGCTCATTCGATAAGAGTTAAACTGGTTTATTTGAAATCAGGTTGATTATTATTGGCAAATATTGAATGCAGGAAGGTCTGGAATTGCACTTGGTGCATTGATTTGCAAAGGAATACAAACTACTTCTAAGGGTACCAATCAAATGTGGTGTGTTTACCATAGCAACAACTCTCATTGAAGCTTACTTGGTGTCAAATTTGTTACTGGAAATGCAATAAGTGCAGGGAGGAGGGGGAAATCTGGAATTTTTTTTTTTTTTTTTTTTACAGAAAAGTGTTGTGCCTTTTTGCCTCTTTGGATAGAGCAGCTGAAGAGAGACAGGAAATGATTAGAGGCCAGAGCAGGGGATGACACGGAGAAAAGGGCTGAGGCTGGACTTGAACCCGCGGTTGCCCTTATGAAGTCCATAGCCTCTGTACATCGGGCGTACAACATAACTTCTCATTTGTCATACAAGACAAATACTACAGAAGACTTTGACAGTCATCGAATATGTAATGTGGATGTTAATGACCTGACATTATTATACAATGTCAAGCTGTGCATTGATTAAAGAGGTCATATTATGCCCTTTTTGGGGTTCGTATATTTAATCTATGTACCTACTAAAGTATGTTCACAATAGCTAAAGTTCTAAAGAAGTGTCTGTTTTCATGTACTGCTGCTCCATGCACCAGCTCACTTCTGACTCTCTCTCTAAGGCTCTGAAGTGCCCACGGTCAGAGTCCCCACCTGTGCCGAGTCTGATCTGATTGGTCGACCTGTCGGCTCTGCCGTAATTGGTCAGTCGTTCAGCACGGTTCTCGGAAATGTCCCACCCCTTTTACCATATTGGGAATGTAGCCACTGGCTCCGTCCGAGGGGAGCAAAAACATTAGCACCTTAGCACTACTGTGCTACCGCAGGCTACAGCATATCGTGGGCGTGCTACAGAAGTTAATGGGCCTGCAACATGAGCTGCTGGGCTTGCCACAACGAGCCAATGGGCTTAGATCAGTGATATCACACTGACAAGACATCACACTGGCAAATTTTTTCGAGGGGGGCTAGAACCGAGCGTTACATGCAGCTAATGCTACAGCTAACAGGAGGACGTAGGAGAAGCCGCGTTTACGCAGACTTTGAATTTTTGCAAATAGATGTGCCTAAACATGCACAGGACACTTGGAAAACACACTAAAGAGTATATAAAACCAGAAAAAGCATAATATGGGCCCTTTAAAATGCAAACCTTAACAGGGGCCTGCAGCTGAACATATCCATTGAATGGTTCCAGGAAGAAAAACTCCAGTCTATATATAGTTACCATTAATTAGTAAAGATCAAAGACCTGTGCATGCCTTCTCCTTAGAAACCATGTTTGAATGTCACTTCATTTGTTTGGCACAAGAAAGTAAATTAAATCATTCAAAACCAAACAAAACATGTTTTATCAATTATGTTGCTTAACGCCATACTAATTACAACCATATTCAACATCCATGATGTAGCAAACAAAAAGACAATACAGCCACTTTAAATACAAGAATCTGAACACATTGGTAGTAAGAGAGGGTACTGGTATTACATTCCCACCACACAACAGTATACAATCCTTCTTACACAGGTACAGCTTAGTGAAGTCTGTTCTTATGTGTTCCAAACTATGTCCGCTTTGTTTTTCTGTCCTATGTGTGCTGGAACAAAACTTGCCTTTTTTGCAGAAACCATTGACCCAGATCTCCATCATATAACCATTGGGACTAATTTTAGCACTGTGGAAACATGATGAGTCTGTAGCATTCAGTCACAACAGCAGCAGTTCTTCTGAAGCACAGGTAGCCCACGTCCCAACCCACGCCCTGCACTTGTTGCTATGAAAAGCCCGGCTTAACAATCATCCAGGATATTGTAGTGAAAACACAGGCACACACACAAGTACAGTACACACACACACACACACACACACACACACACACACACACACACACACACACACACACACACACACACACACACGTATTCATTTCCAATCATGCAGAGTCGCTTTGGCTGTAACATAAAACTACAGAAGTGAAATCTATCACTATGAACAGATGGAACCATCAGTGTAAAGTGTTGCTAATGTACTCATGTATTTAAGATAAATCACCAAAACGAGTGGTTAGGAAAACATCTTTTGCAGTTTTTGTACTTCATGTTTACATATTGATTGTGTTCTCTTAGAAAACAAGAATCAGGAGGGATATCAAAACATGAGTTTCTTCTTTAACAAAAGGTTAGTGGTGTAAAAATTTTACTCATGTTCTTTATTATTACAGTGTCATTTACAACACCACCAACAAGCCTCGAGGGCAATGACAAACATCATCTTAATGATGTTTACATAGCGGCGTCTGGATGATGCATTCAATCCCACTGACTCATGATAAAATGGCATTTCAGCCTGATGTAGCACCGACTGTGAAATGAATCACGCAATAATAGCTGTGATTAATCACAAAGACATTATCATTTAAGCTGAGGTGCTTAAAAAAAATACAGCTCAGGAGGGTTGACTTTGTGCACTGTATGCACCAGCAGGCGCTCCACAGTGGATTACATTTCTTCTTCTTACTCATCTTCAAGGTGTCCTCGCATGTGCTTTTGTACATGTGTGACAGATGCCACACGTACAGAGTCAGTTTGTGTAACCCAATCAGCTGTGTGTGTCTCAATGACTGTAAGGTTACTGAGACAGTAACTGAGCTGTGGCTGCTATTCTACCTGCCGACACTCATTACAGACTCATCGGTCATTATGTTGGTGATGACTGAAGGGCTTGACGTGCTGCTAGGCAACGACTTGACACATCTATTGGTTCAGTGTTGATGCACTGATAGATGACTCGTGCCCATGGTAATGCTTCTCTGTGGGGGGGTTACCATAAAGACAGCGGTCAAAGCAGCAATTCATTAATCCTGCAATTCAAAGTTATTTACTTTTACATCAGCTGCTAACTGGTGATTTATTTGCTCCCCTTAATGTGTTTTAGGAGCATACAAATGACCGTTGTCCTGCACCAGAGTTTCAGACTTCAACTGACTGAAATAAAAATAAAAAATGGATCCACTTCAGCTAATAAAAATTAAAGTCCAGCATTTCCACAGACTGTGCAGCCTGCACTCTGCTCTTCTACTTGCATTAGAAGTGCGTTGGGTTGGGGTGCCAGATAGCGTAGCGGTTATGTCGCCCACCCCCATGTACAGAGGCAACAGTCCTCTTCGAAATGGACTTGGGTTCAAATCCGACCCCCCAGCCCCCTTTCTGCGTTTCATCCCCCACTCTATCCTCCCAGCGTTTCCTGTCAATCTACAGCTGTCCTATCTAATAAAAGGCCAAAAATAACTAGGGTCGCTGTTGCCTCGTGGAGTTAAACATACATCAGATATACTTCAGTTTGAATAAAAGCTTTCTCAAACTCCAGTCAGTCCATTTCATTGGCTTCTTTTTTTTTTCTACTGCTTGGTTTATAAGATATCAATGCCATTTTATCCAATCTAATTTAATGAAACAAACAGTTTCACCATAATCTAAATTGACAACGATTGGAGCAGCAGTAGCTCAATCTTTAGGGACTTGGGTTTGGATACGGAAGATCGCCAGTTCAAGTCCCGGTACGGATCAAAGTATGAAGATGGGCTAGTTGCTGCAGAGGTGCCAGGTCACTTCCTGAGTACCGTTGATGTGCCACTGAGCAAGGCATCAAACCCCACAACAGCTTTGGGGTCCTATTTGTGCGTGTGTGTAATTCCTTTGCTTTTTTTGACATACTTTTCTCTATTCATTTGGTCAGCTGAGTAAAGACAGGAAATACAAATAAGAGAGGGTGGAGCTTAAAGCAAAGAGCATGTTGGAAGTGTTGGAAACCAAAAACCAAAACTTGAACAGAAACTAAAGTTTAACTTTATTGTTCTCTTGGGGGAATGTGTCTGTAAAACACAGATCCTAATATAAATAATAACAAATCCAACTACCTAGTATTTTCTACTTCTTAACACTTTCTGTCTAGTTTCCTACCCTGGACACATCTCCAGTAAAGACACTCGTTTATCAATAATTCACAGGGTGATGACCTGGCAGTGAAAGGTGAGACAGCAGAGATGATGAAGTTCAACTGACGTCATCCAACTTATCCTCCCGCTGTCCCTGCAGTCTCTTCACGAGAAGGATTACACAACAGGGATCAATAAGTAATAACACTGCATGCTGCATGTATACAATGGAGCACAATGCAATCCACTGAGGCTTGTTTGACAGTGAAAGAGGAGCAGGCTGATGGAGGGGCGTAATGATATGCAGTGTGTATCGACTGAACACAGGCAAGATGCTATTCAGTGCTGGCTGGCAGTCATTATGTGGGTGCTGCCTTGAAGGTGATCTGTCGTGAGGATGAGAATGGAAGGGTTGGCTGTGCACGTGCACACACACACACACACACACACACACACACACACACACACACACACACACACACACACACACACACACACACACACACACACACACGTTACAAGCGGTTGCACATGCTTGTAAATGTGAGGGGATTTTTCCTCCTGTGTTGATGCAGGTGACAGATTGATATTCCAGCAGTCAGAGGTGGTAAGGATTTTATGGATGTCACTTACACACACACTTAACAATGCCACCTGACCCTCATATGTTTCTGTCACTCCATAGAAACGGCCTGGACCTGATTAAAGTTTTTTCTAATTCTAGCTCCTGCCCTCATACAAACAATAAGGGAGAGAAACAAGATAGAGGGAGAAGAAAATCAAGATATTTTCAATGTGGACTGAATGCATTCAATAACCTGTCCAGGTCTGATTCTATGAATTAAAGAAACTCTATTTATGTTGTGTAGCATCTCTTCAGCTCTGTCTCCGCTTTGCATTAGGATACTGAATGTTATTCACAACTAGCAGAGCCAGACACTCCATCGAATGAGCCTGTGCAGCTCAGACACTGGCCCACTTTCAGTCAATCGGGAGCACAGAAGTGGAGCTCCCACACACTCAGCAGACTCAATTATGTAACCAACTCAGCAAACACTGTTTGGATGTGCTCTGCTGCTTCACACCTGAGAACAACAGCCTGCAGAGGTACAACTTCAGAAAGCATGATCTTTTCCCCAAGTCACACCTTTAGGTAGAACAAAAACCCAAAGACCTAAATGTTTTCAGTGGGTCCAAAATCAGGCCAGTAGCAATTTAATTGATAAACATTTTGATGAGGTATAACTTCCCGACAAGCTGCATGAACAGAGAGCAAACAAAGGTTAAAAACATCCCCTTCAATCATGCTTTCTTTCAATTTTCCTCTTCGTTTTCAGGTACAAGAAGGATCCAATGCTTTCTATCAATGTCGTCATAGCAACGCTGATTTCAAATTTAGTTCCATTCACTTGTTCACATAATATCTCTAAATATAGATATCGGCTACAGTGTTTTTTATGGAGCTTCATTTACTTTAACTGGTCTGTAAAAAGTAGTAAGAACCGATTATGAATGAGTTGTAATGATTAAAAGTCTGTCAGATAATTCTACAAAATGGAACTTGATTTATATGTTTGTGTGAATTAATACAATTTGTTTAAGTAAAAGTGTATTTTTTATCTTCCTAAAAAACTTCTAAATTATTATTTGCACTGTAACTAAATATTGACACACAAGGAATTGTGTCTTTTGATACTTAATCATTTCCCCAAAAACTAAATGATTAACCATGAATTTATAAGAAAAGACCTAGCCTAGTTATTTATTGGAAAAGAAAAATGTTCCTTTGCTAGGATGGCACAAAAGTGAACAGTATAGTTGTCCTTATAAGATAAAAAAAACACGTGTATGTCCACTGTGTCTGTGTGTGTGTGTGTGTGTGTGTGTGTGGGGGGGGGGGGTACAGAATATCAGTGTGTTCATAAATGTAGGCTATAGAAATGTACTCATGTAGAACATGTATGCAAACATGTTTAGTATGAACACATGCCATCTGTCATATGTTTTTATGTTTCTACTACTGTTGTTGTTCTTTGTGTTACTTTTGTTTTCTTTCCTTGTTCATTTTTGAGCTCATTATTTAAAAAGTTAGACTTTAAACCTTGGTTAGTAGCCTACGAACTGTTAATAACATGCATTAAATCGTTCCAGAAAAACCTAAAAAGTTACCAGAACCACCAGAATCTTTCAAATACAAAGCCCTGATCAATGTAATGTGCAAAATTACCCATTTCTTTTGTTCTATGCAATGTAATAAGAAGGATCATGTAGAGAGCTGGTTATTATTGCAACATGTATTGCAATGAAAACCAGCTGACTGTGTATTTCACCAAAGAACTTCAAATTGGCCAATTTTTGAATGCTTTTTGATTCCTGAGTATTCTCTTGGAAAAATGGTTGCATTGTAAGTACTGTATGTGAGCAAAATGACAGAATACACAGAGATGATGTAGAAATATAAGCCTGATGGCAAAATCATTCTACACATTAGACTGAATCCAATAGAAGAAAATGACTAGTTTATATTATGAAAGAGGACATTCACAGGCTTAGTTAAGTTTCTAAGAAAATGAACAGTCTATTTCCAGAGCAGATTTTTTTCTGCTTGTCGTAGCAGGAGGAGTGACATTACTTGAATTACTTGAAATGAGCCATCAAGCACATCAGCTTTGTCATGGACATCTGGTGCAGATCCCTACCTATACTTACATTTTGTTTGATACAGACATATTTTGAACATCTTCGCGCCTGCATTTATGTTCCACATCAATGTAGAAATCTTTCTATTTCTGAGCATTTAAGGCAGAAACAACTCTTTGTTGGGTTTACTAAATGGTCATGTGGTTTATCCAGCAGAGCATGCTCCAAGTTTAACAACACTCTTGCTTTTTTACGTTGGTATTGGCCTATAATCCCATATTGGTTGTGCTCTACACACTGGCTTAACTTGAATAATGCCAAAATCTGTACCTAACCTTTCAACATGATTTATTAGTTGACCTCCAGTCAAACCTATATCAGTTCTTAGATGTCATGTGTTAACAACAGCATCCCTTACGACGCTATTTCTGAACGGATTTCATATGCACTTAAAAACTCACCTGTTTAAAGGCGGTATTTACTTTGTGAGCGGCCAGGGAATATTGCTTTTTGAACGCCACACACAGCCAACAGAGAGCAATTGTGTGAGAGGTGTGTGACCTTGATCCTTATGAGGAGGCGGTGTAGCCGCCTCGTCCTGCTGCTGTCTTAGTCTGTCCCTCTTTAACTAATTGGATTAATCCTGGGTCTTTAATTAGAATGATCAGGTGGTCTAAAGCAGGAGAGGCTGTACAAACAGAGACTTGGCTTAACTCCCAAAGTCTCCCTTATATGTAACAGAAAAGCATGCAAATAACAATATTCAAATTGGACGAGCTGTTCATAATATCAGCTCCACTGTACAGTAAAGCATGCGTACTGTTTTTATATTCCTGCGATGTTGCAATATAGTCAAGTTTGTATTTTATTTTATTTAAAAAATGTAATAAATCATACCGATTTTTTTTTATTGTAACCAGAAAGCTTTAAATAGGACACTTAAACTGGCCTACATTTTCCCTATGAACAACACAGATGCTACACTGTTGACTTTCACTCTTGATAAACTGACTAAACTGGTAAATCCGCAAACAACAAACATCCTGTTGTATCCCCCACTATGCCCTTTTTTTTTTGTCTGTGAAAAAAATAACACTAACCTTTTTAAAAGACCACATCAAACCATGGGCTACTTTTTTGGGAAATAGAGTCAGCTGTTTTTGTTTTTAGCCAGGAGCCATCATGTGTGATGGATTCCTCGCCCTTACTGCCAGTATCCAGAATAATGCGATAGGAAGTCGATATATCGATGTTTTTTGAAGCACAGCTGCACTCACTGTCCCTTCATTAATGAGGGGGGAGGGGGGGGGGGGGGGGGATACGGTATTGCACTTCACTGAGCAGAACAGAGCAGAGGGAAACCCCACAACTTTGCATCATTCACTCACAATTTCCTCGCCCCCTATTTAATACTAAATACACAGTTTTATCAGCTTTATCTAAAAAAATAAAAAAAAGTCTTTACTATGACGGGAAGAAGTGGTGACATCCGGTTAGATGCACCGCCTTAATTAAAAGGCTGCGCGTCTCCAGACTCCTATTCTAATTAAGCGGAGTGACGTAACTGTGACCGAAGAATAGGCTGTAGTGGCAATATGGTACCTGATAACACAGCCAGTAGCTTACTGTAAACATAGCAACGGAATAATCACAAAACCACTATTTTAAAAAAAATCGCTGGAGGTAAACGCTGAGGCAGTGAAGCATTAATATTACATTTACATCCAAAACGTAAAGCTAAACATTTCTTATTTCTTACCGTAAAAGGCATTTCGCGTTATCTGGCCACCCATTGCTTTATTCCTTTGGAGTCCGCTTATCGCCAGTGTGGATTATTCAGATGCTCTGCTTGCAAAGAACAGCGCTCGGGACATGATTGCATGTTCGCATTTTGAAAGACAGCTTATTGCTTCTTTGCTCCAATATGCAAAAAAACAGTGGACAAGAGACCCCACACCTCCTGCTTGTGAGCGCAGAGACACATCCGTGATGGCAACTCCCCCCCCCTTCATTCACTGAGCGCTCTCTCTCCGCCTCAGGTCCCACTTACACACACACTGCAATTTACATAAAAGGTGGAGACTGGCTGAGCGTCTTTTAACGCTGTCACTGCCACACTGAGCTGCTGCCACGACAGGCAGTGAGCAAGCAGGAAGTATTTTGAATATGTGCCTGTTTTCTGAAAATAAGGTATCAAAACTATATGAAGGTTAAGGTTAATAAAAACGATGAAAAAAAAGGTTTAATTAATTATACACCACATACAGTAGCTTATAGAATTGATGGTAAAATGTATGCATTCATTCAACTTGGACTTTGTATTTAAAAAAATAAAGTAGTCTGAGGCTAACTATGGATCCAGACCCGCAGAGAGCAAGTGGTCAAATTCTTTGCTTTCAGCACTCACTCCTTCACCCTACATACTTCCTGATGTGCCTCAGGCCCCTGGCAGACAGACTGGGTGACCCCTCAAGAGTCAGGCCTCTGACTGGAGCTGTCATCGCGTATCCATGGTGACCTCACTGCTTCTCATCCCAGACACTGCTGTGTTTACTTTGGGCCTGAAGCTGCAGGCTTTTTAGATAGTGGCATTGAGAAGAACAGGCTGAGCTAAATTAAATATCGGAATTAATGGATGACATTTTTTTTTTTTTTACTGGGTGGACGTCAGGATTACATCATTGCAGTGGTATTAAGATCTGATTTGTACTTAGTGGAAAACAATGTAAAACAGCATGTATTAAATTACATTTCATGGTAAAAAAAAAAGAATTTCTAAGCAGCATATCTAAACTCACTATTAGACTACAAATTGAGTTGGTTTGAACACAAACATCTCTATAAGAGATCATGCTTTAGGTAAAAATAACATATTATAGGCTTCAAAAGACAGGCTACTATTAGTTTCAATCTTTAAGTTTGTTTGGAATATGGCACAGTTCAGTGTTATCAGGTTATTGGAATATTATTACTGATGCATTATCTTCTGAAAAGCATGTTACAGGTCCAGTATGGCTTTGTAGATTGTTTACAAATTAACTTCATTTCAGTTATATGCTGTATCAAGTATAGTTAATTAAAATGATCAATCAATGTTTCTAGATGATACAATACATATCCTCTGCAAAAGAAATGTGTTTCAACAATATGATTATCAGGACTATGGATATGTTTCCGCTGGTTTGGCTGTTAGAAGTCATTTAAGGTTTTGATGAAGTTACACGGATGTTCTTTTGTGAGGCTGAATGACTGTTATACAACGAACAGCGTAATGCTTTACAATCATGTTAGCGTTTGTAGCAACACATGCTAAATCCTGCAGCTAATGATATTTACATGTCCCGATTTCCCACCGCTATTAATGATTACGACCGTGTAACCAGAACAAATACTCTAGCTGGCTGGAATGATGATTAAAACGAAAATCAGGTCTTCAATGACAAGGTTTGGTTTGGCTAATGGAACAATGTAGACACACACACATGGTGCGCACATTTGAAGGGAAGACTGTTGTTCATAGCACATTTGGAGGCTACATAATGGTTTAATTTATCTCCTGTACAGATGTGTTTAAAATATGATTCAGGTTTTTTTTTAAAGAAATCAATGCTCTATGTTTATACAAAATCTTGATATTGGCCTTATTGTTGCATTCATCAGTGTTTAAAAGTAAGACCTGTGAGATGGTTAAAGGACTTGATGTCAAGGTTGTCGGAAAACAAGGAGAGGTGGAAGTGCAGAATAACAAAAGACTATTTAATTAAAACAAAAAGGCTACCAAAACTTAAAATGAAAATTTCCAAACTGAAACCGAAGCAGCAGGAGGAACTTGGGGTTAAGTGTCTTGCTCGAGGACACATCGTACATGTAGCTGCTGGATCCGGTTAGCAGACAATCAACTCTACCAACAGAGCCAAAGCTGCCCCCTGTGATAAAGATATGAAAAGAAAACAAGCTATTCCATGTCAATTGTTTTTTACTACAGCAGAAATGATGAGTTGAAGGACAGCATTTAAGGACAAAAGATCTCGTTTTGATCCTGACTAACTTGAACTTCAGAGTCACTGAAAACCCCAATCCACAGCAGAATACTTACTTAGCATCTAATGTTTAAAAGAATAACAACAACACAAATGGAATTTTCCTGATTCTGGCTGTGGTTGTGCACATAATTACTCTCATAGTCCAATAGAAGTCATGTGACAGCTATTCAGTTGTTTACAAATAGCATTAAACAGCATTATTGGTAAGCTAAAGTTGTGCTAGTTACAGCTAAATGTTGACAACTGGTGGTGTTTTTATTGTATTTTAGCGCAGGTGTATACTGTATAAACTTATCGGTGGTGAGTATTTGTTGTGGGGTGGGGGGGGGGGTAGCTTTGTAATAATATCAATCAATCAATCAAACTTTATTCGTATACAATGTATCACAAAGTGCTTTTAAGACATACAACATCAACATAAAGGTAAAAATAACTAGATAAAAACAGGTACTTACGGACTGAGGAAACACTGTCATTAATTCTTAATGAGGAAACACAGGAGGTTAAAAATGTAATAAAACTAGATAAAATGATATTCAGTTTGAAGCTAGACTAAAAAGGTAGGTGTTGAGTTTGCTTTTAAAAATGTGATATGATTCTGTCTAACACACCAGCGCCAGCCTTCAGCGTTACATTCTTGGCCTATACAACTGATCAACATAGCTAACTCTGCATGTGTATGCTAAGTGCTAACTATGATATGGATAGCAAGGCACTGATCAACTGAAATTATTTTTTCAGGTGTCAAGGCTTCTGCTTCCTCCTCTGACTCTAACAGAGATGACTTAAACATATTTTGTAGCACTGCACTGATTATCACATGTACCTTGATGTGTTCAAAGCCAAGACATAATTCAAATTATGATCTACTCCCACACAGACTTTTAAAAAAAAGTTCTGATGAGATTGATGAGATGAAATGAGATTAAAATAGTAAAATGCTTTTTCACTCAGATTTATGTGGATGCCTGATGAGACTCTAACCATTGAGATGAAAGATGCACTTTTACTATTTTAATCTGAAATTTTTAAAGGCTTTAAAAGTCCTCCAAGGTATAACAGTTCTTGACACGCAAGGACGTGACCATAAGAAGAGCTGCAACTGGACGCTGGCCAGACGACTGTCAGGAAGAAACATCAGAGTCGTGTCGTGTAACCTTGCAGATGCACGCTTGAGGAAAAGGGCTGAAGTAAGGTGCACTTCCTCGCCTGGCTTTGACGTTGGTGCTGTACAGGAACACATTGAACATCCTTCCTTTGTACTCTAGCTCTTACTTCCTGTTTTAATAATGCATCTTCCACTCTGTCCGCCTTAACCTTTACTTAAGAAAGCCTGTTTTCGCCTGCGGTCTTTTCTGCATTATTATTACTGTGCATTTCTGAAGTCTGTACACAAAATTGGATTACATAACGTACTCACGCAACAATGTGGTTTGGCTCATGGTATTCTGCAATTCAGCTCATATATGAAAGGGATGTGCTTACAACTTCAACTGATTTTCTGCCTTCCTGACAGTTTATATATTTGATGTATGCCTTTAACCTATCCATGTTTTCACACATTAAGTGGACTTCTCTGTCTTATACCACATCATCAGCATATGTCGTCCTGCATACTCATTATATTTTGAGCTCTTGCTGAACCTAATACTACAATATTTAAGAATTAAGTTAAGAATCATTTAAACAAAGGCACGGTACATTATGTTTACATTTTCCCAATAAGAAATGTTTCTGTCTGTAGAATTGATTTTATATTAATATGGACAGCACATCTCAATCTTTTTCAGTTGTACAAATGTGTATCAAAAAGTAACTGAGTTACTAACTGAGTTATTGCCTTATACAGTAAAAGAAACAAGTTCCTTGGTTAAATAACTTTAGCTACTAGCTACTACTTTAGTTACTTGTTTTTGTTTCAAAACTCATGTTAATATTAATGAACACATTATTTAATGTTGCTGTGGTAGTGTATGAGGACACAACTCTCACATATATAAAATATTATCCTCCTTTTCAATATGTATTTTTCTCATTCTTTCTTATAGCCAGCAGGGGGCGACACATTTTTTAAAAATCACATTATTTATAATATTGGTTAACATTCCTTAATGCGGTTATGGTTTCTATCGCTAGTTTCAAATCTTCTTCAATACTACATGATGTTGTATGTTGTTATGGTCCAAGTTAGAGTACCAAAGAACTTTAAAACAAGATGCACTATAGGATGATGATACTAGTGTTTGACATATCGCCATTAAAGCATCCAGTTCACCAGGACTGAGGAGTAGCAAAGCATATTGCCCTCCCCTTTGTCCGAATATGGTCTCTTCTGACTCCAAAAACCAAAATATCGTCCATCCAAAACGTCAAGCTCAAGTCTTCACAACAGGACTCTGCAAACATGAATGTCTTTTCAGTGGCTACTTCCACTGCTTATGTACACTCAATGCTCCCGAGATTCCTCTCATCACTGAAAGTGAAAAAATATATAATGTTCTGATTAATACATTTTATCCATCCACAGCCTTCATCTACAGCACATATTAGGGCTGAGCGAAAAATCGATTTAATTGATTAATCGTATCTGTGGTTTAGGACAATTTTTGAAATTCTGGATTTTCACTACAACACCCCCCCCCCCCCCCCCCCCCCCCCCCACCCCCCTTGGGCTCTCTTAGTTCACATCTTCCACCCTGGTAAAAACAACAACAACAACAGGGCTGCCAGCATCAATGAAATGGTCCCAAAATAGGCACAGTCTTATCAATCATCTGGATCTGGTTTGGTTTTGTGATAAGTTTACAGCTTGTACTGTAACCCCAGGTGGGATATTCAGTTTGCTTTTGTTTAATTTTATTGGTAAAATAAAAGCAATGGTTTTCAGTCATTTCTCGTTATTTGTATACTTTATTTTTTTTACAAGTAAAAGACTCATTAAAACCGTAAATTGAGTTTGGTGTGAAGAAATTGGGGATTTTATTTTCAGACCATATCGCTAAACCTTATACAGTATACAGTACAGTTACTATATACAGTAATGGGAAAAGGGAAAACACGAGGGTGAATCAAAAGTGAAAGTACCACAACAACAACAACAACAACAAACAGCTTGTTTAGTTAATCACCAAAGCTGTGTCTTTTTGACAAATTATTTTGTCTTTTTTTTGGGGGGGTTTCATGAATTGAGTGCAGCCGTCAGACATCATGTGGCTCCAGATCTGACATGATGGCTGATGATTAACCAACCATCACAGCCACATGTCCCAGCATGTTCCAGTCTTTGACGGCAGCTGGAGACCAGACTTGACGAGGGTTTCCACGACAACTGCTTGCTCGAAAGGAATTACGTACGACTAACAGGGATGCATGTGTAATCACACACAGGGATACACATAAACACACAGAGGGTCCGTTAGCCCAATGGAACTCAGAGTCCCTGAACAGAGAGCATACAGTGACACAACACAACCGATCTCAGTTTAGTGGAGTAATAGCACAGCAAGGTGTGAGCTGTGCGAGAGTCAACCAGTCCACAGGGGCAACATAACATCCTGCCAGCAGAACAGGGCCTGCTGCCTCATTGTAGGTGATTTGTATGGAAGTGAAAGGGAATCTGGCAGCAGATGTCGAGTGGCGGGGAAGCCGGTGGAATGAGTCTCCTGTAGTCAGTATTGTGTGAGCGTGCTGCACGGCACGTGTGTGGAAACAAAACCTCCTATTCAGCCGGGGCCTCTGAAGCCTCATCACAAGGCCATTGGCAAAGTGAGGGCCAGATGAACCTCATACAATCCAGAAACGAGACAAGAAAACACAAAAAAAAAACAGCATGAGGAAAGGTGGAGAAACTGTAATGGAGATGTGACACACTCTCAAATCTACAAAAGTGACTTTGTATCTTTGTGTAATATGAAGGAAAGATAATGAGAAACAGAGAGAAAGCAGTGGGAGAGGTGAGAGATAACAAGTAGGGGGGCATTTGCACAGTTACCTCATTGGAATAATGATGGTTTCCTCTTTTCATGAATCCGGCCTTATTGCAAATCCCTCTCCGTCTATTCTGAGTCATGCCCTCAGCAGGTATTCCAGATAACTACACTCTTAGTTATTAGCAAAGGTGAAAGTTAGTTTGAGGGCATAGGATGTCTGATGTCGTAGTTTTCATCACAGTTGGAGCAGACGATGGTGGGGAACTGATAATTAGATCTGTCACTCTGCTTTAATATCTCTCAGTACCACTCTGCTCAGGGGGGTTAGATTTTTTTGCAAAGAAACCCCTTATTGTGTGTGCTTCTCAGGATCTGCCAAATACCGTCTCCATGGCTGAAGCGCTGCAGTGTAATGTGCAGGTGAGGAGTGACGGGCTTCACCGGGGTATCACATTATGAAAGGATTTGAATTATCTATTAAGCTTGTAATTTAATAAGGCATATCTTGTCCGGTGTGTATATACACTTCTACACTTTCTCTATAAAATTGCTTTTAAATCAGGAGAGACTTTCTTACATGTATACCGAAATTTAATTTGATAAGTGTAAGATAAGAAGTGCATGATATGAAAGGTTTTTGGATATTAAGTCCCGTTTATATATTTTCTAGGGGTAGAAAAGCAGAGAGCAGGATAGGATACCCCCTTTGAGTCTAAACACTGAAGGTGGTGAAGTGATTTTTGTTGAGGTGAAAATTAACTGCTATATAGACCCCTGCCATTACACTGATTGTAATGCATTACTGCTGCTTGTATGCTGGACAGCATCAGGACAGCTTCAGAGCACTGCAAAAGCAAAATAAGCATTCAAACGAGTCAGTGACACAAACACAGTTGTTCTGTCTTGCCATCCTCCTCATTAACACATACTTTGTTTGACCAGTTACACCCTTACTGGCGGCCCTAATGGCAAAAATACTGTGTCCCACCATTCCACTTCAGTGCCTTTTACATAATGGCGAGGCATAACAAAGGAGAAACAATGTCCATAGACCACATATAAGAAGTGGATGTAGCCATTATGGCATTTGTGCACTATACCCTTTCAAAACACTGACTTTGCCATCATGGCCACAGTCAAGTAGGATTAGGATAGGGGGTGGCCTGCAACAGCGTCTGTTATACAGAGTCTGTTGCTATAAAGAAGTCTAAAGTAAGTCTAAAGCTAAGCCAGTCCCTCTGGGAGTCCGCAGGGGTCCCACTTGAGACCACTTGAGAACTGGGCAACTCAGCATTTCCAGAATTGAGACTGGGACACATGGAACACACCAACGCTTGAATTCACCATTCATTCAAAGTGACATCGGGAAACAAAACTCATACTAAAACAGACTTTAGCTCACTTCCTTTACTCCAACTGACAGCTGGACAGTTGATTTCTTTTAACAACCATTGTTCTCAAACATAGCCAAAGATTTATTATTGTGGTCGCCATTACCCTAACCTTAACTAACGCACTTATTTCAACAGACACCATTTGGTTATGCCTTGGCCGAATGGTTTTTAGTAAGGTTTTTCAGTTGTACGCATTCTTGTAACACAACAGATTGACCACAGATAAATTGCACAATTGTCTTTTTTTTAAGGTACAAAAAAAGCACACAATCAATGGGATTAAAAATATTTAAAGTGCAGAATTCTGACCTTATTTATGTCACAAATAACGCGTTAATGCTGTCAGCCATAGTCAACAGCGATTAAGACCAAAAACTCAATAAGAAAAAGTTTACAACATACGGTTATTTCTAAGAAGATTGTTGCCTCTTTGACAAAGCCTGTTGCCTTTTTATTCCCCTTGTTGTTCTGTATACAAAGCACAGGGGGTCAAAGTTTTTTTTACTGGCTGCCGGGGTGGTGGCAGTTTCTCTGAGTATGTGTGACTCCCAGACTCTTGTTGTTTACACTCATCCCTGTATAACAATGGAAAAAGATAGAATGATACTTTTTTTCAGCAGCCAGTGGAGATGCCCTCCTGCAGCTCATTTGAAAGAATGCAGGTTGTGAAGCTACATCCACGAGAACAGAACATTACTGGTCAATAAAGAAACCATAAACCGTCTTCATTGAGGTGGAGCCACAGAGGAAAATTAAGTGGGTTTAGAAGGCCACAAACGTGTATTTCATTAGAATGAAATACTTGTTTCATGTAGCTCTCCTCTCTCTTACCGGCAGGAGTACATGTGGTTGTAATTCCTCTCAGAACACATCACTGCAACTTTTAAACCACTATATCCGATCATGATGGGGTGTTTATTGTTCATTACATTAGATTAATATGGGACAGCTGCTGCTCGAGGAAACATATGAATGCGTTCGCATGGATTTTTGGCGCCATCAATCAGCGGGGCCTGCTGGTTTAGTGGTTTCCAAACCGTGCCCTCGGTGAATCAGTGCATTGTAGCCGTCTCAACACCCACATGCTCATGTCTCATTTGGCAAAAGGACACTTCCAGATGCAGAGATAGATTACTAGAGCTTTCTTTTTATCCGTTTATGTGCCCCTCACTTTATCTCTCCTCTCATTTATCACATTTACAACGCTGCTCTCTTTCTCTCTCTCTCTCTCTCCAGGTTTTTAGCCTGCTTTTAGATCCTCCAGGAGCTGAGCTGAAAATAAGATCAAAAGAAAATGGAGTTCTTGAAAGTGTTGTGATTGTCCCACAGAGCTGGCGCAGCTCAGAAAGAAATCACCTCAATCACTGCTTTATATGTTCTCACTAAAAGGATAGCCTTTTTAATTAGACACAGGAGAGGCCACCAAAGACTACACCCGGGGCTAATCTGTTCCTTTTCTCAATCGGGACCATAACAGAAAAAAACAGACTGAGGTATTGTTTTTAGGGCGTCTTTTCTTCTCCCCCCCCCCCCCCCCCCCCCCCCCCCCAGCTCAGACCTCAGAGTATAAGGTTCTCTCAGAAAAAACAACAACACATGAAGATGTCTCATGCTTCGCTCTGAGCCTGAGAAAAGGATGGAAGACGAGAAGGAAAGAGGAGTCACGGGATTCAGCTGAGATTCAGTAGCTTCAGGGTACAAAAATCAGAAAGTCATGAGGAGCTGGCTGGGTGCGACGTGCTGCAGCATGCTCCATGGAAACATTTTCTGACATTTTCTAGAGATTTGTTGAATTGATACATTCTGCAGAAGTTAAATAGGGTGATTTACAAGAGTTTACTTTGCACACACAATACAAATACAAGTAACTGCTTGTGAATAAGGGAGAGATTTGTCAAAAGGTTAAGGGGAGTGGTTGTGAGATTTGAACCATCTCTCTTAACCATCAAATACGAAATAAAACTAAAACTTCTGATGTAAAAATCTGTTTTTTATCCAAAGTTATGTGACAAACTTAAAGGGGGTTTAGAAAAGTGTATAACTGAATGATAGAGTGTATTTTAAAACTTAAAAGAAAGCCTGTTAAAATGACACAGTGTGTTGTGGGGCTGAGTTAGTTTTTTCTCAAACAGAAGGTTGGGGGTTCAGCTCTAGTAGCGACATGTCTAATGTGTCCTTTGTTGCTCCCGCTGCTTCGTCGGTGGTGTGTGAATGGGATTAGTTAATACTGATGGACACTATAGCTGCCATCAGTGTGTGAATGGGTGTGCATTAGTAGGTGTGACCTGCGAGGCTTTGAGTAGTCAAAAGACTAGAAAAGTGCTATACAAGCTCAAGTGCATCTACCATAGTGGATACTTTTTGACTGTAACTTTTGTATAACCACAGTCATGAGAACTCTGAAGAGTCACATTTAAGTTGAAATGTCATTTCTATGCTCAGCTCTCTAACCAACAACAAAAAAAAACTATTTTCATTTCTGGTTAAGGACAAAACAAAAACTTTATACAGATGATAAAACTTCCATGATGAAAAAAGAGGGATAGTGTAGGCATTGAGCCTTTCAGCAAATCACTTAAAAATGGCATTTGTTTAAGTAACAAGGTGCTTTAGTAGATTCAGAAATTATGACCCTTTCCCGAAATATGGAAGTTGGCTGACGTTATGTTAAAATGATGGCCCCAATCCAAATGTCTTCTAGGACAGACACACACAGACACACTGAAGGATGAGACTTCTGACAGACAGCTTTAATAATGTGATGATAAAATACACCGACAACACTTTTATCAGACTATTCTACATATTTCTGTATCATGTGGTGTAATATAATAACTGACCTAATTAGGAAGAAGTGTTTAGTCGGCAATAAAGAAAACTGTAACTCACATCTCCATGGTAATGAATTGTTGGTAATTGGACCAGGGAAGGCTGGCAAGTCTAAAGCTAAGCCAGTCCCTCTGGGAGTCCGCAGGGGTCCCACTTGAGACCACTTGAGAACTGGGCAACTCAGCATTTCCAGGATTGAGACTGGGACACATGGAACACACCAACGCTTGAGTTCAACGTTCATTCAAAGTGACATCAGGAAACAAAACTCATACTAAAACAGACTTTAGCTCACTTCCTTTACTCCAACCGGCCGCTGGACAGTTGATTTCTTTTAACAACCATTGTTCTCAAACATAGCCAAAGATTTATTGGTGTGGTCGCCATTACCCTAACCTTAACTAAAGCACTTATTTCAACAGACACCATTTGGTTATGCCTTGGCCAAAAGGTTTTTCAGTTGTACGCATTCTACAGATACACAACAGATTGACCACAGATAAATTGCACAATTGTCTTTTTTTTTTTATTGTTTTTCTCTATTGTGTATTATTTCCAGCTTGTTTTTCTGTTTCACTGGGGTCTGAGAAAAAAGCATTTCGATACTCTGTATGTTCTGTGCACATGGCAGAATTCACAATTTAGTTACTTACATAAACATTTTTATTACTTCAACTGAGGCATAATTGTTATGAGCGTTGGTAGCGGGACACACAACGCAGATTGGGAAGGGGTATCTTTAAGTTATCCCAGAGGAAAAATCACTGAAATCACAAGCGGGAGGACGGGAAAGGGTTAAGATCAGATTGATTACAAGTAAGAACAAAACAAGCTGCCTTCCATAAAACTCTTAGAAAGAGGGGGGGCTTTACCACCACTGTCATGCTGCTGACTAGAAACTTGACTCTCAGGGAGAGCAAGGAAATACTCAAAAATAAACACAATGGCTGCCTGAGGCCTGCCTGAAATGAGCTCTTAGCTCATGTTAGAGAGAAAGGTGAGTGAGAAAAAGTAGCTGAAACTGCCAAATAAGAAATCCTATAGTTCCTTTGCTTTGGACTTAAGCAAAGTCAAACTGTTTCATCACACCTTGTCTCGTTGAAATTAATTTAAGGGAAACAGGAGATCCTCCATGATGGTGAAGAAATACTAATGTTTGGACCACAGGAGGAGAGAGGACATGAGGAAGCATAATGAAAAGCACTCAATGCTGTTGTGTTACATCATCACCAGTGTACCAAATAAAGAAGACTTTGTGTTTCTGTATGACAAACCCTGAAGAGAGACAATCTTTTAAATAAATAACAGTTGAAATTCAGCAGTGTATTAAAAACACTGCAGAGTGGCATTTAACTGTTTCAACAATTAGCACATGATGATTCTGTCCCTTCAGAAAGAGAATATGATGTAATAGAGGGCCACTCAACACCAACTACAACAGATCACAATTTCAGTTTTGGACTTTTTTTTTTAAGGAAATTACAATTTTAGTAGAGTGGGCAGATCAGAATACACAAATTATTCAGGAAAATAACCTGACATTAACATCATTATTTTATTGCATAATATAAAATAGAAGCACATAAACAGGTGATGGAGTATTTGTGCTCTTCAAGCAGCATTGTAATATTTGATTAGAATCTTGCCAAGATAGTCACAAGACATATCATATTATCTTGGTGTCATTACTGCTTTCTGCTACTCTTTAAAGAAACATTCAGACAAACAAAGTCACATTCCAGATAATGTGGGAGTGGATCTTTTAGGGTAATCTAATCTATTTTTGGTAACTGTCTGTTTCATTTCTTTTCTTGTTTTTTTATTTTCATTTTTTAACCAGAAATAAAATACAATACATTAACATTTAATATAGTATTTTTTATATTCTTTATCATTACAGTTAAAAATTAAAAATTCTACCTTGTAATATTGAAATATTACCAATCCTGAAGGCTAAAATAAGAAAAAAATTAAAGCTCTTTGCAAATCTGTTACCAAAAATTACAAATCTGTGTGCAAGGATTTCCAGTCTGTGGGCACAAATGTGTGAACTGCACAGTTTTGCAAACTTGGTGTGGTTTCATCTGGTAAATGGACTTGAGCTCGTATCATGCTTTTCTAGTTCACACACTGATTGATGGCAGAGGCTGCTATGTGAAGTGACCATCAGAAGTAACTAATCCCATTGGTACATTATGTATACGCTGCAGACGAAGCAGCGGGAGCAATTCAGGGTTAAGGTTCTTGCCCAAGTACACATCGGACATGTTGCTTCAGGAGCTGAGGATCGAATCCTTGACCTTCCAGTTAAGAGACGACAGACTCTACCAACTGAGCCACAGCTGCCCCATCTGTGCCCACAGTTTACAAATCCCTGTGCACAGGTGATCAGGTTAATATACTGATCTGTAAACTGTGGGAACAGATTACCAAATGGCTTTTTCATACCTGAGCCTTGCAGGGCTCTGTAAAATATAATGGTACAGCTACTTCATAAATAAACAGAACATCATCTGAACATCAAGTTAAACTGTTAGAAGATTAAAAAAACAACTCATACCTTATTTAGAAGACACTAAAGATGAACTTATATCAGCCCAATTATACATGACCATTGACTCTTGACTCTATGTGTTTGTAGACATGCCCACAAGGACACTCACTCAAATTTCTCCGCGACTACAAACAGACAAACAATGTAACCATTTATTATAGAGCATACTTGTTCCACTAAAAAAAAACGATTATTTTGATAAATGTTGACGTGTTAGGCTGAGAGAAAGACTCATAAGTCAGTGTTTATGTAAAGTGTAAATAATTGTTTTCTCTAAAAGTACTTGACTAAATGACTAAAACTAATTCATGAAGTAAACGTTATGTATTTATTTCATGTGTGCTTTGTTTGGACTAGAAGGGCAGTTTTGTTTTTGCTTTTTTTCATGCTTAAGTCTCTTTCACTCCGGGGAGGGGGGTGGGGAACACACTGTAAAGCTGACTTGAAAACTTGACGAGGAAACTTTTTGGTGTAAGATGATAAAAACGACTCTCAGACCGCTCAGTTGATGCCTCAAAGGTAATATCCATCTTGATGACATCAAACATTTCACTTTTTCACCATTTCTTTTAGCTGTGTTCTTTTAGTATTTGATCTGTAAACCAGCTCCTTTGTCGGTGGTCAAGTTAATGTCATAACCTTCAATCTACCAGAAGGCCCTTCAAGGGTTGACTTAAAAATGGCAAGTAAAATACTCAAAACACAACCACACAAAAAATTCATAATAGAAGCCTTACAACTTTTATTTTGAAATGCCAAATAATGGAATATTGAGCATGTGATTAAAAATGTGATTAATCATGATAAACTATTGAAATTAAGTGATTAATCATGTTTGACAACCCTAAAAAAAACATACAGAAATAATCAATTTATTTATAATGGACCTGTTTTTTTTTTTTGTGGGTCCTTCAAAAACATTTTTAATAATTCCATCCTATGTCAATACTGGATACAAACCTGAAAAATATTGAAGATGAATAGTAATACACTTGCCTTTTAATGTTTTAAACCATAGGATGCCCCCCCCCCTCCTTTTAATCAAAAGGAATTCCTTGTGCTGTAAAATACAATTTGACTTGTTTTGAACCCTCTCCATTCCACCTGAGGTTGGCAGGGCCAGCCATGAAAGCCAGACCACCTATCAAGTCCCTGCTGTAATGCAAGCGACAGGGATGTGGATTATGACATTAGCACCGACTTGGCTCTTAATCACCCTGGGACTAAAAAGAGGATCTGTTGCGAGACTCCTAAGAGAGAGCATGGGAAAAGTCCCTGAAGATCTTGCTGGACTGCAGTGGAGAGCCCCCAACTTTACTGATTATGCCCCACACCAGGTGTCAAGGGAAACTTTTGGTCCTTCGAAAAGGGCAGGGGGGGTTATAGTCAAAGGATTGACAGCCTGGATCTGGGATCGTGTCATTCTGTCTCATGCTTACACGTCTTACCTCATCGTTCTCTTCCTCCTCCTCACTTCCTCACATCCAGTCTCTCACTCACCCACTCTCATCCTATCACTCCGCTATAAAGCTCTTGTAAACGTCCCATGCCTGCGGGGTGACAGATGGTAAAGGCGGGATGACAACTCTCCAAATAAATATGTAATCCCTTCCTCACATGGGCCACAGCACAACGTGGAGATTATCCCATCAGAAACAGTAGCACAACTCCGCAGAGCAGCAGGCCGGAGGGGGGATCCCTCTTTGTGTGTTTGTGTATGTGTGTGTGTGTATATAAAATGCTTTGAAAGCATGTTTCTGTGCGCGTGTGTGTGTGTGAGTTTGAAAGGCTGCTTTTGGGTGAAAGAGGTGATGAGGGGCAATTGGAGTCACATGCTACTCTTCAGATTTGATTGGAATGCATTCAGAAATGATAAGAGTGCTTTTCACCATCAGTGGTATAAGCGTTGTTATTAATCAGACAGATTCACACCAGGAACATTCAAAGTGTGATGTAGAGCTGCTTTAGTTTTTTTTCTAACCTCTATGACACCAGAAATCAACTATGGCATGTTTATAGTTATACAGCATGTAGCTCTTGTCTGAGAACAAAAAATGTATTGACTTACCCCCATAAAGAAAGGGAACATGTCACGGTTTTACGCACAGCGACAGACGTGTTTTATGGGTAACACTCTGTGATATGGGAATAAACAGCTTACAGTGTTTACTCAGCAGCTCTGCAGAGTTCATGAAACGAGAACAAGTGGAACAATAGCAACCTGAACCACCCAAATGTATAACAAATATTACCTGAAGGCAACGACTTTAAAGGATAATTAAACTTTTTTACAACTTAAAGTCTATATAATTCATGTTTTTTTATGGCATTTCTTATTTACAAACCCACCTTTCCATGTCCCTTTTTTTGAAGGAGACGTTGTGACATGATTTCTACAATTCTACAATTCACTTATCAGACGCTGTTATCCAAAGCGACGTACATCACAGAGTAAGTACAACACAAGCAAGGATCTAGAAAAAAGGGAACAATGTCAGTAAAACGATCAGCTTTGAGTCTGATTGGACACACAGGTGCTGACAGGAAGTGACCAGAGGCAAAGCACAACATTGAGGGCAGTTCTTGAGAGCTCTAATCAGTATAGAAACCATCTTATAAGTCGTCGTTATCAAACAAAAACCATCGTCACAACCATCATCATCAATGGAGTTTGGAAGTTCATTCCACCACCGGGGGGCGACAGAGGAGAAGAGTCTAGTCAGAGACTTAGGACCCTGTTCTGATTTGCCTTTGTTTAGTTTGTTTGTTTCTTGTTTAGTTTTTGATTTCCTGTTTTATTTTCTCATTTATATGCTCGTGTTTTGTATTGTCTTTCTCTATGCCCTGTATTGTTACTGTCACATTCTTGAGTTCTCTGTATGTCTTTAGTGTTTCCTGTTGTATGTCATACTTCATCCCTTACTTGATCTGTGTCACTTTACGATCATCGTTAATGTTCATGAGCGGTCGGATGCGCGACTCGCTTTAAATGTTGCGGCCGGAAGGAATTGTGGGGCGTCATATCTCATCTCCTTTGGTAAAGGATGGTCCGGTGTATCCTAAGCTAAAGGAGGTTATAAAGGAAGCATTGACCCACCTTTCCTTAACTTTTAGAGAATTCGAACGGCTCTTATCATGGCCGCCACTGTTAGGAACCTTCCTAAGCAAAAATGACAATTGGAATGCGCCCCGTGTCTCAGAGTTCCTTCCCTCTCATTGTCAGTTCATAAGTATTCCTCTACCTGTATGCTGTGCTATGTTTCCTCTGGGCTCCTTGTTTCTCTTGTGTGTTAAGATAAATTGAAAGTTACATATGTAACTACGGTTCTATGAATTCTGGATGACCGCCAGAGTTCTCTGTCACTCGGAATCTTGGCGAGGAGATTCTGTAGGGAAGTCTCACGTGATGACGCGGGCTATTTAAGCTACGTCATGCGTCATTCCAGGTCACATGTGACTGTGTTGATATTAAATACTAAACCTGTGCGTGCATGAGACAGATATTAACCAGTGTTAAGAACTTTCCCTGGCGGTCAGGAAGAATGAAATAGAACTGGTTTTGTTACCTGCACTTGGGCCCTTCTCTTTGTTTTTGACAAACTGTGTACGTTTTGAAGATAAGAAAGACTTTCAGACTGTTTCAAACAAGACCTGGCATTCTAACAGACTTACTATTACTAAATTAAAGCATAAACAAAACAAAGGAACAAAAAAAAAAAAAAGAAATATGGCAAAATGCTCTCCTCATTGAGTGAAAAGAAAAAAGCTCTCAGGATATTACCTTCAGTGAACAGTAAGATTGTTCATCTGTAAATACTATGCCGATCTTTTCACATTATAATACTAATATTTTTCCTTTTCACGCTATGGTCACATTTCCTAGTTTCCAGCACGCACACGCAAAACACATTTCAGATGAAGCCCATTTTAATTTCAGAATAATCACCTTCCTGTCACAATGTTCTACGTTCTTTTCTGCAACAAAAAGCAGCACCACTTAACATCCTGATTGACTTGTCGGTTTGCCAAGCATTATCTGTACTTTTCCTACTTTCATTCCAACTTTCTTCTTTTTTAATTGCACAATCAAAAGCATTCGTGTGCTCGACATGCTTCTTTTGATCTGATGCCAAGTAGAAAAACTTTTATGTTTGGGGGGTTTTGTCTTTGAAAGGAAAGAACATTCTGGCATTACAAGCATGAGGTCACATTAGGACAAGATAAACTGTGTTTCAAAGTTGGTTCATTTTCCAACCATAATAGCGCACACCACAAAATGCCTTTATGTTTTATTTTTATTTTAAAGGTACAATATGTAGAATTTTATGAGAATTTTACACTAAAATGTCTAAATTAATTAAAAACTTTACTTATATAGGCTATTTGTTTTTTTTTGACTACTTACATTACCTCAAATATTTCCAAAAGTTATCAAAGCCAGAGAAATCCTTCATTTTATAGTTGTAACGTGATGTGTCTTGTCGTTGTGGCCGCCATGACAGATACAACAGGTTTAACGGTGCCGTGGAAACACAGAATATTACGTCAAGGACTGCTACATAAGGAAGCATGACCTGTTTCTGAAAGCTGGCTTACTGTTGCGGTATGTGCTGCTGTGATTAAAATGTAATGTAAACTATATTTTCATTCATCGACAGCCAACATATTCTGTACCCCATTTCTTGTTTCCCCGCTGTCTTGACTACGGTCAACTCAGAGTTTGTTTTCATCGAGGGTGGGGGTGGAGTAGCAGGGAAAATATATCCCATGATTCCCCGCCAGCCTTGTGAAATTGTTAAGACTTTAGACTCCATTGTCCCCATGGGGAAATTCTTTGAAAACATTGGTAAAGCATTTCCACTGCACCAGTCATTTCATGCAACAAGCAAGATATACATATTTTGTCAACATGATAAAACCAAAATGAAGGTTTAAGACCAATTATATCATCCAATCAATCTGTCTAATCAACTACAAAAACTGTCATTGATGCAAAGGAAAAGTGAAAGTGACAAAGTTAAGTGAAGAATTTCCAACAAAGACAGGGGGGCTGCATCAACCTCCCATAACGCCCAAGAGTAAAAATACGGGAAGTGTGACACAAGAGGTGAAGTATGAAGACCTAAAACGTTTAAAACCTTTTCACTTCCACAAAAAACTTCCAAAATCCAACATTTATGGCTCTGTTTCAACATAAACACCACCACTGCACCTGCAGCCCAGTATCCTGATAATATATGCTTGGAAAATGATGGCACTTTGGAGCCATCTGGACTTAGAACAAGTCCACTGATGCATTCGAGTTTGCAAAGCATTGATCCCATGATCCGAGACAGTTAAGTAGTTTTTACGGCATGGCAGATCCTAAATCTAAATTAAACATACAGTTTCCTGAAGCTTTTCCGAGGTTGCCTGGAACAAATGCACCTGATCATGATTCAGGCTTGGATCAGTTATTCCCTTCTTCCCCCTTATGCAAGCTGTGGAGCTGCCGAGTACGCCGAGCAAGCTGTTTGTTCCCACATCAATGCAAAGTACCGCTAAAACACACATCTGTCACAGCGCTGAGAAGCAGCAATATTCACATCGTTATTGAGAAAAAGTCAATACATGTTTACTCTGTGCTAGCAGTTACAAGGCCAGTGATGAACAAAATGCCATAACTCTGTCCTTGGAACCATAGTGTAAGTGCTGAAGGTCTCTTAATTAACCAATCGAGAATATGATCAATCCATCTTCCACCATACTTTGAATAAAAATCCCCAACTTCATCAATTTCATCATGTGTTCCTGTCAATACATGCAGGACTACATCATAATATAAACAGTTGTAACATAATTGTTATAGGAAGGGATGTCATAAGTGCATCATGCGATAACTTTTAAAGGAAGAATCTGCAATTTTTTGCACTTAAATGTAGCAGAAATGAAGTATATCCTCTGAAAAGAACTCTGGGAGTCATTTCTGTCTACAATGATATTCGAGTCCCACTGTCTGTGATGCTGTCCGAGCCGTATCTACATCATGTTTACATGGGACGGCCGGCTGGCTCATCCCCTTGCGTAGAAAAGTTGTTTAATTGAGGGACTAGAGAAAAGAAGAATAACATACTGTACTCACTGCTTATTTGAATGTAACATAAGCGTTTTTAGATCATGGCCATTCCGTCTCAATTTACATGCAGTGTGAAGCTGTGAGCAAACTAAAGAGCGCAACCATTAGCATGCTAACACAACACTTTGACTTGTTTTGGTTTCATGCTGGTGCTCAAGGGCATCTGCTGGATCAAAAAGTAAGCATATTCTTCGTTTAAGCAAAATCAAAACGGTCTATTACAATCCTGTGATAACTCCTTGCCTTTGTGTTTTCTTATATAAGTATGAAACATGGTCCAACCTGATGAGCTCATCTAGCACAAATAACTGTCTGGGTTAGAAAAAGAGCAGGCAGTCTTTTTTGATAACTACTGTTTACTAAGTGTGAACGCTGTATTACAGTGCCAGAGGTGCTCCAATCCTCTCAGGAGTGACAATGTGCAGCTATCACATCTCTGTATCTGTGTTTCTTATTTAGGCAGGTGTTAAGGATGTTCAAACAGTGCTGCAGGCAGGCAGCTGCACCGTCGGTGGCTCGTTGCATAAGCGAGGTCGACTGTCGCATAAAGCGAGGTCGACTGTCGACTGTCCCAGGAGTTTAGTATTAGTGTTCCCTTTTGTAGTTATGACTTCATCTGCTGTGCAGTCCTTGAAATATGGCTTATGGTTCAATAATTTCTAAACAAATAAAGAATTTCACTTCATAACCACAGCACAAAGGGAAGGTACACTTAGTTCTCAATAGGGGTTGTCCAAGGTTCAAACAGCTTACATGTTCCTTTTACATACAAGTTCTGAAGTTCATCTATCACTGGAGGTTTGATGTTTCTTCTAGAGAAAAATAAATAATCTCTAGATTCTACTTCTGTGCAGCACAAACTACAAAATGTGAACTATATCAAACAAATTCCATCAAGGCTAAGTGCCTGAAATGCAGCCTGTGTACATTGACAATGAAATGAATAGTAAAGAAACATTTTCAGTCAACTGAAAATCTTGAGCTTTTGGATGAACTGCTACACAATGACTTGTTTTTATTAACCACTGCTTACAAGCATTAAACTATACTTGTATATTGTTGTTGATGTTTTTTTCCAACACAACACATCTACACCAAACTGTCAGCCCAATTCAAAATGTTATGCTCAAAACCAGATTATTAAATGAAAACCCATACATTACAACCTAAATGACACATTTTATCATCAGAACACAATCCTTATTAAAAGAAGCTTGTTTCTACACCAACAGGAAAAATAATTTTCAAAATACTAACAATACATGGCAGTAAAAAACTGTTTTTTTAATTCTTCAGAAATACAATAGACAAGATAAAACTAGATTTTTTATAATTACCGGTAATTCCCCTTTGCTGGTAACTGCTCTGGCAATGATGAGTAGATAAGCTACCTGGTCCGACAGTTCTTCTTCCTTGTCCAGACATTAGTTTTCCTCCTCTGCTCTTCTTCAATGTTCTGTATCCAAAAGTCCCCATTTTCCCGTACATGCCCATGTAATTGAAAGAACTTCACTCTTTTGCTTTTTTATCCAGCTTGAGATTACAATCAGCTTGTTCTATTACTTGGAGTAATTCAGCTGTTTCTCAATGTTTCTTTGATCTGTTCATTACAAGCTTATCAGCTTTTCAAGTGTAACTTTTGAGCTGCTGTGATTGCAGAAGTGGAGGCTTTTTACTATTTTCTAGGATTTGGATTGCAGGTTTTTCAAATCTGAAATCTTGTGTTGTAAGCTTAACGTTGCCTGTGTTCAAAAATGTGATCAGTCTAGAAATGTGTCAGATTTTCTGCATATTCTGTGAAAACAACAAAAGTGTAAATGGGGTCAGATGTTATGTGTTTTTGGAACAAATTAGAAAAATGGTAATGATTGTAAAAAAAACTGTATTCTACAGCTTATACATTGGCAAGCCGTCATACTTAAAGGAAGATATGCGACTTTATGATCCAGTAGATGTCGCCCTTAGGCACCAGCATGAAACCAAAACAAACCAAGAACCACCTCCGCCACAGTGAATCCTCAGCTCTCCTACAGCGACACACCTCCAACTCCTCTCCCCTCGCTTTTTCACAAAGGAGTTATCAAATTGGAAGGCACATAAATTAAGCACAATTAAGCACAAGCAGCGGACAAAGTTTTCCTTGGCTGAAGCTGCAATGTTGTGTTAGCAGGCTAATGCTAGCACTCTTTAGTTTGCTCGTAGCTGCACATTGCAGGTAAATTTACACGGAATGACCACGATCTAAAAACGCTTATGCTTGTTCAAATAGGCAGTGAAGTACTTCTTTTCTCTAGTCCCTCACTTTAACAGCTTTTAGATGCGAGGGGATGAGCTGGCCGGCCGTCCTGTCCATGTAAACACGATGTACTGTAGACATGGCTCAGACAACAACACAGACAGAGCGACTCGATCGTCACTCTCGTTGTGAATAGTCATGACTCAGAGAGATTTTACAGAGGATATACTTGATTTCTGCTGTGTTTATGTGTAAAATGTTGCACATCCTGCCTTTAACAGGCTCAACTATAGTAAGCTTAATGTGAATCTACAATTCTACAATTCACTTAGCAGACGCTTTTATCCAAAGCGACGTACATCAGAGAGTAAGAACAACACAAGCAAGGATCTAGAAAAAAGGGAACAATGTCAGTAAAACGATCAGCTTTGAGTCTGATTGGACACACAGGTGCTGACAGGAAGTGACCAGAGGCAAAGCACAACATTGAGGGCAGTTCTTGAGAGCTCTAATCAGTATAGAAACCATCTTATAAGTCGTCATTTATCAAACAAAAACCATCGTCACAACCATCATCATCATCATCAATAATATGGAGACCATCATCATTAATTTTGTAGGTGTTCATGAAAGAGCTGGGTCTTTAGCTTTTTCTTAAAGGTGCAGAGGGACTCTGCAAATCCAATGGAGTTTGGAAGTTCATTCCACCACCGGGGGGCAACAGAGGAGAAGAGTCTAGTCAGTGTCTTTTTTGTTTGTGGTTGGAATTTAAAAGTGGATTTCCTTTTTTTTGTGTTAGCTAATTCCTCACATTTGTCTAGCTGAGTTTTTTCAGTGATGTTATAACCATGTGATGTTTTGGATTGGACCTGCAGATGTAATTGCTTTTCACACTGCAGGTCACACTTACCAATTCACACCACATTCACACACTTATGATACAGTAGAGGCTGCTATGTAAAGTGTCCATCAGTGTTAACTAATACATTCATACACATTTAGACGTCGCCGACACGGCAGTGGAAGCAATTTGGGATTGAGTGTCTTGAACCAAGGAAACTTTGTCATGTGATGCAGGAGCTTGGGAATCGAACCCCAGACCTTCTGGTTACCACTAGGCCAGAGTCACCCCAAATAAAATACATGAAACTAAAAGATAACGACTTAATAGACTTTGATTGAATTCAGCAGTGCTGATTTTCAGAACATCACTCCCTCTCTGTGGTATATTGGTGAAGTAACTTTCATTAATCACTTAATATTTATAGTGGAGTTTATGAACAGGGTAATACACTTGCTTGTTTATGTGTGTGTGTCTGTGTGTGTGTATGAGGTAACAGCATGCCCTTGTGGTGCCCTCGCAGTAGTATCATGTAGTGGAATGAGCTGAGCTGGAGTCAGTTGGCTGTTAATGAAAAGGTGATGATGTATGGCTCAGACGGGCTGTTTAGCTCCTCGCCGCTGTCTCTGTGTAAATGAACTGTGTCACAACTCAATGAAGCAAACCCCGCACGCCTATAAAACACTCCCAACAAACGCACCCTCGGCCCTGCGAGATAATCGGGATGAAAAGCAAAAAGCACAACTTTGACCTCTCGGTGTTACTGACTGCACTTTAGAAGCATTTTAACTGGATGGTTTGCTCATCTTCTCACTGTTTAAGTGTCCTTGAGGAAGACATCAAATTAGCTCCCTTTCTCGGTTGGATTAAACCTCGAAATATGAACTCTATGCTATTTATGGAAACTACTTAACAGGAGTAATTGAATTTGTTCGCAGGTATTACACATTTAATTCCCTTTACTGAGGCAGAACTTTTAGACTGAGATGGGGTTTATCTCTAAAAAAGATGGAGAAATGGGCTGGAACTAAAGTGTTGTTTACCCATGAGGAATTACTCTACATCTTGTTCGGCGGTGCATTAGCATTCCCCGTGTCTGCCTCTCTCTTTGTCTCACCACACTCTGGTTTTCCATGGAGACACACACACGGCACCGCACTACATGTCCTCTTCGGCTACATCTGTTTGTGTCTCTGTTTTTCTTGTCTGGCTGAGCTCTTGTGAACATGCAGCAGCTCGTGCTTTCTAACATTAATTCTTGTCTGCTGCTGGGCCTGTAAAACATGTTTAAAGTGCGTTTGGTGATTCACTGTCCCGGAGGACGGATCCTGTCTAAATGCAGGCCCTGCAAACCTCTCTGTCACATGTGCTTAGTGCCATTTAAAGCATCATGGTCTTTAAAAACACAGGCTCATACATTACTGATGAGGAAACAGAAAAACAGAACCAAAGCTGAAAACATACAGTATTCCTTACTGCTTCCCTGCTGAGTCCCCTCCTGCCCCGGGCCCGACAACTTCAACCTCCCTCATGTCTGAAGCTTCTGGTAGTAAAAGTAGTAAACACTGGCACTTCTCTAGTTGTTAAAGCTGCAGCACTTGAGTCAGCTGTAAGTGCTGCTAGCTGCTCAATCTCTGTACCCATCGGCAATCAAGGTACAGTATATCACAGTCTGATAAAACAATTTATTTATTTATTTTTTATTTAACCTTTATTTATGGTCCCATTGAGATTTAAAAACCTCTTTTTCAAGGGAGAGAGACCTGGCCAAGACAGGCAACAGCAAAAACACAAAGTTACAGACGGAAATACAAAGAGAGACACAGTACAATTTACAAAGCACAACATATTGGATTAAAATAGAAACCATCTATGAGTCAAACAGCCGAGCTAAAACATCGACATCCTATAGGACACCAGCTCCTTGAGCTTTAAGTCATTCTGCAACAGATTCCAGGCTGAGGGTGCAGAGTACCCAAAAGCCCTCATGATACATGCCTCTCGAATAGGAAGCTAACTTCTCCCTATTTCCGGTGAAGCATGTGTTAGCATTGAATGAGTTCCAGGTAAGACTTCCTTTTCCATGCGGCATTTATGCCTGTAATGTGAACACAGGTAATTTCTTGTTCCATTACTGTATATCCCCCGGACTAGCGCCCGTTCATCTAATGAGTTTTCAAGATTAGAATATACCTTTATAGAGCAGCTTCCCTCTGGCTCATTAATGTAGTATGAGCATGAGTATATAAGAAAACGATTTTCTTGCGATTTACTCACAATTAACAGGAATACATTTTGCCAAAATAACATCATGTTAAAGAGTCAAGCGTTGGCAGCTCTGTCCCCAAGAGGAGATGAAAACAACCTGTTGAATGTTTGTTTGTTGAATGGAGGTTGAAAAAAAATCATTTCTGATGCATTTCAGGTAGTCTGGGAATCTAAACACTGATTGGCTTTCGGGACACGGCGTCAAGTAGGTTTGGTGCTCAAGATGAAATGATGAATCTATAATAGATTTTTACTGCACGTTTATTGCATAGTCTGTTTTAAGAGCCAAATTAATCATTGTTAGGATACTATTGATGGGAGCCAGTTTGTCATTGGGGCCGTTCTTTTTTGTAGTCCACACATACTGTCTCCTGCACACACCAAAGGATGCTGATAAGTAATTGGTCAATACAGCTTTGACTGCCAATGTACTGCAAAAGGAAACCAGAGCATTACCCATGTTGGAGACCAGGGTGCAGATTCTACATTTTTATAGAATCTGTAAAAAGGGGGTTACTAGCTAAGGTGCCCTGCTAACAGTTCTCTGTAACCAATAGCAGCTTTGCTTAGCAGCAGCAGTTAGCTTAGCAAAGCAATCTGTAAATCTTAAAGAGGACATATTATACCCATTTCCACCTTTTTCAAACAGTCCCCTGTGGTTTAAATGAAACATCTGTGCTGTGCTTTATAACATGAATCAAGCACCAGAGGAGTTTGTGACCCTGTATAAACCAGCTCTCTCAGAACAATGATATTTTCATTTCCCATGACATCATATGTGAAAGAATGATGACATTTGAGGAAAGCTTTACAGGTGTGTATAACATCCAACAGAAGCATCTAACTTACATTCCCTTCTTGCATTTGCAACATATAAGGCGTCAAACAAACTATGTGTTGTTAGCATCTCTGATAAAGGAGTAAACATTCTTTCCTTTCCACATAATTATATAACATATAAGCAAACATCTTTTCAGATGAGGGCCTGCTGAGTCAGTATTGCACATCAGTGAACATTATATAATCACAGTTCTTTCAATCTCTTACTGCCCCAAAAATCTGTTGAAAGGCATTCAGTAGATTTGTAATCTCGTGGTTAAATAATCTGGTATTCTAGGGATTTGTTCCAGAATGTATTCATCTGTGAGGGTTTGGATCTCCTTGTATTCTTTCCTTTAGACTGTATGAATATGTGACATAAACTTGGACACCATTGGGTCATTCCTGATACAGGTGCCTTTCCTCAAAGGATGGGTGAACAACCTCAATGGTATGATTTGAAGCTTTGAGCTGCCAATTTAAAACAAGTAGCCTAATATCTTATTCTAACAAAAAGAAGCAAACTGAGAAATGGCAGAAACTGCATGTAGTTTAAACATGACAGCTTCTCAATATAATTTGTGATTTATGTTACAAAATAGATGATTTCTGCAAAAGTTAATAGAAAGTCATCAACACAAGGCTGAGTCAGCACAGAGCAGTCACAACATGAGCTGGAGGGATGTAGTTGGGGGACTATAAACTTAACATGCAGTGTTCATCATCTCCTCAGCTGAGCATTTATCTCCAGACATTTCTTTGTCATGATCTGGCCAATCACTGCCCACTGTCTGTATGCATGGCCTAATAAATACAGATGCTGAGCAGCACAAACACGTCCTTGTTCTTTTATTACTGCACAGTGACGTGCTCTAGTCCACATCTCCCAATCAGCCATCATCTCCCGCTGATAGCACACTCTGGAAACCATCACCATGGGAACTGTTGCACATGTTATGGGTGGTCGCCTAGGAAACCTGGCCGAATAATGGCTCCTCTAACTCTCATGCACTGCCTTGCCTCTCTCTCGGCCTGACTCACTTGTTCCGCGCCTCGTTCCTGCGATGTGAAAATAGCTGGGCGCTCTCAGACAGTGTGTTTCGATGTAGAGAGGAGAGGATGTAAAAGGGCAAACTGTGTACTTATGGTGATTATCCAGATGACAGCTCCCTTTAAAACTGCTCCCCCAGGCTCATTTTACTCTCTGTAATCCAGATGTAACAGTGGGTTCAGGATAGGGGGGGGGGGGGGGGGGGGGTGTGGAGGTGGACTTTTCTGTACTTTACATGATTGTATTACACATGCGACTCAGCCCAGAGGGTCCTGGAAAAGCTTCACAGTGAGTATGTAAGAATAAAGGGTGGCTGAACAAAGACCATTTCATTGTTTAAGCTTTTAATTAGTACTCAGATGGAGTTTGTTGCTTTAGATGTGTTTTGTACTTAAAAAGAAACAGACCCAATTACTTTTTATTTATTTATTTTTTTTTTTAACTTCTCTCTGTGTTAAGATGTTTCAACTTGCATTAGCATCAATCTTAGCTAATGTATGCATCATGCTGATGAAATTATGTTACTGAAAATGTTCCAAGTCTTGTTCTCTTCATTATCAAAAATCAAGTTTTTTCAACATCACCTCGTAGCGGGAAAAAAACAAAACCTTTACAATCCATTCAGAAAAACTACAAAGATTTTGCATCAACCCAATGAAGGTCAACTTTGTGTCAACACATGGGGATGAAGAGTTGCAAATATACCTCATTCTAACGGCCCTGAGGCCTCAAATAAAGCCAGAAAAAGGCTGCTTAGTTTGAAAAGCAGCCCAGAAGGTTGTAGGTCAATGCTTGAATTATCAACATATAAAAGAAGTGGACTTAGCTAGCATTACATCACCCACTGGTTAGTGGATACACATTTTAAAGCATCATTGTTAGCTTTTTGGCTGCCGCCCATCCTGGTTTGTTTGACCCAAAACTGATCATGTTTAGCTAATGCTTTAGCGTCAATTTGGCAATCCAGATTGAGCCACATCCTGTATTTAATGAACACCATGCTGTACTGAAGAATTCAAACATGCAATTAAGACCAGGATCCAATTAGGAAAATGTTTACAGAGGTAATAAATAAAGTGCCAATTAAGCTTGTATTCTTTTAAGATGTACATATAATCTGAACAATTTTGGCTGCCAGTGGAATCGCCCCCCGCTGTCCATCATGTTTAAGCCACTTAAGCATTGGGTTCCACTTTGATACCATGATGTTATCAACTTTTCAAACAATTAAAGGTTATCACTAATAGTAATGATGTCTTTTTTGAAAATTTACAAGAGATCCTATAGGAAGTTGAGTCAACAAACTATAAGTTGTGTCATCTCATTTATTGATGTTCAATAAACTTGACACTTAATGTCGAGTAAACTTAACTCAGTCAAAGGAAAAAGATGACTTGACCGAGTTATGTTGGGTCAAGATTATTTTTTTTTTACAGTGTACAAGCATTGTCTTAAAAACCAAATAAAAGTGTTGCTGTTAGAGTGCTGAAATAACGTAGGTCCATTTATTGTCAAAAGAGGGTGAGCAAACAAACTCCACTCACTGTCATGAGGTTATAGAGCTTACTTTCAATATTCTTAGAACTTCTTGTTCATTCTCGAAATGCAAATTGAGTTGAATTTTGTGTTTGTTTGAGCAGCGTCCACATTGACCAAAATTAGGAATCTTTTTTTGACTCACTAAATTGATCACAGCTGTAAAAGATGTTTTACCTTCAAGGTTAATTGTTTAAGAAGATTTACACGTCACTTCTGAAGTGATTACTGTTTCACAGAATATTAACACATTATTATGTAATACCCTATCATATTTCTATACTGTATAATAATGTTTATAATGCAGTGATTGTTGATATTTTAACTTCTAAGGTAAAACAGTCAGCAACAAAAAAAGCTTCAGCACTATGTTACACTAAATATTCCTTTTTCCATTTCCCATCTGCACAGCTGTCCCAAGAGTCAGCCTCTAGTCGGACACTTTAATGATCACCTCAATTATTTAAATCGCACCTTTAATTTAATGTTTGCACTGCCTGTTATTTAATGTCTGTTTTTTTGATAATTTTAAATCTGCTTTTAAAACATTGCTGTACATATATAAACAACACAACTCAGAAGGTCAACACTTTTTGTCTTTGTTTTTTTATATTCGGGTCTAATTACAGATTTTTTTCCTCAACTGTTTAAAGGTTCTTGTTTAAATTGCACATATATTTTTTATCCCTGCACAGGTTATGTACATTTCTTATATAAGTCTATTTTTAATTGCACAGTTTGATTCATCTAGGGGTATTCTTTAATCTTTTTTCGGGTTAATATATATGTATGGGAGGGGGGGAAATGTTTCATGTCATATACGTCTTTGTAACCTGCTACTGGATGCTTTGAATTTCCCTCGGGATCAATAAAGTATCTATCTATCTATCTATCTATCTATCTATCTATCTATCTATCTATCTATCTATCTATCATCTATCTACACTTACTTTCAGCAGTCCAATGAAGCACTTTTAATAGTCCATATTTACCCTTGAACTTGCATTGTTTGCTGCCTAGCTTTGCCTGTTTATATCAATTCTAAATGTATTTGTCCTATCATGTTTCTGTAGAATATAATGTTAAGTGTGTCAACTGGGAAAGAAGCGCACCATTTTTTTTAAAATTGTTTTGCAAAATGTAGGATTTTCGCAGTCATCAGATTGTTCAGGAAATACGTCTTTTTTTTTTTTTTTTTGAAGAAACACTTTTGACAAGCCACATAATTCTCTCATTTGTCTCCTGCTTCATGTCGCAACAATTGCAACAACCTCACATCCGAATAGACAAGCAGGCCCGCCTTCCTGCACCCTGACTCAGGAGCTGTTCTTCAGCACCCTCACACAGCTGATCCACGAGTAAAGCAGGAAGTGTAAAACACGGGGCTTAAAAAAAACACACTTCCACATTCATCTTGCCACTTTACGCAGAGTTTACTTCAATAGGCTTTTCTATGACGACGCGTTATTTCCATATAGCCATACCTAATGAGTAGTTACGCATATTGCGCGTTTAGCCAGCAGCCAGGGAGTTGTGTGTTGTGTTTACTGACCTTTCGGAGAGTTTCGGAGGCGGTGGAACCCCTGCTGTTGTCCAAGGTGCAGCGTCTGTAAACCCGACACATTATTACCCATACCAAGAGGGCTTTCAATCTGATGTTTATAAGACTGATGACTGCTGCTGTCTGTATCCCGCTGACACAGTTTCCTCCGGAGTGAAGGGATGAACACTTTTCCTCTTTGGCCAAAACGCACGAGGCGGTAGTTGTGTGTGTGTGTGTGTGTGTGTGTGTGTGTGTGTGTGTGTGTGTGTGTGTGTGTGTGTGTGTGTGTGTGTGTGTGTGTGTTTTAATGACGTCTTCCAGTCATCAGCGCGAGCCAAGCGGAAGAGGCAACAGGCACACAGGTGTGCCAAGTCAGAGGGGGGGCTGAGTCCTCTAGATGAAGCTCTCCAGCGGAACTTTACGTCTGTAATCCTCTTCAGTAAGAGAAATAATACCATAGAAAAGCTGTTAGTTTTGGCATGACTTTGCTTTTGTCATAGCCTAACAAGTTTAACATCTACAGTTGTCTGTTGTGTAATACTGCTTTTTAGCTATTTAATAAAATTGTTAATATTGTCCATTAATTTGAAAGTTGTTCAAGAAACATACAAAAATTGAGAAATACTTAAAAAAATATTGAGCAGGTGTGTAGTTCAAAGTGTGATCGAACACCTTGAAGTGTAACCGGTTACTAAAATCTAAATTCAAAGTAGCTTATCAAACGTGTAAAAACACACATGTCAGCACTAATCAGAGATTTATCATGGTTCATGAATTGTGTGAAGCTGCCATCTAGTGTAAATCAACAATAAACAACAAAACAAAAGAAGCCCATGGTGGTTAAGATTTGCTTTACATCTGCAGTGCTTTCTCACCAAAAAGCAGCTTTACATCTTCTTGGAGTTCTTCCATAAAGTGCTAGAGTCACTATCAACCTTGTTGAAACTCAGAATGACAGTCACTAAGAATGATTCATTAGAAGAACATGTGCTTTTCTCCACTACCTACCTTCAACAACACTGAAAGTATTTTCTTTTTAACTGATTTTTTGTTTTCTTTTTACCATCTAAATTCAATTCTCACGACCTTCTTCAACCTTTGTCTTCAACAATGAGACATTTAAATGTGTGACATTTATGACAAAGGATAAAGATGTTTAAACCTTGTGCATTGAATTAAAGTGTTTTAATAAACACAATGCTCAAAGAAATAATGAATGTACTGTTCCTTTCATATTTAAATAGGAAATATTATACTTTTAACTATGTTTGTTAGTAACTTCTGAAATAATACAATTTGAGAATTAAATCACAAGCCAAAGATTGGTTTCAGTTTTTTTTCTTTCATATACTTTAATTATGAAAATGAAATTTGGATCAGTTCAAACCTTGACAACAATGTATTCGACAACATTGTTGTCTCATTTCAACGTAAACATACAAGTTAGGAGTTTAGATATTTGCTTGACTAAGAAAAGGGAAATTACATTAAAGCGTGTTGTGTGTTTTTACAGCGTGCTAGATGGGGGGACAATGGGAGAGGAGGAAAATCCCTGCCATACAAACGTATTTACTGTATACTGAAAGATGAATAATAGTGCCCATCTTTCAGCAGTTATGGAATCAGACCAAATACACAAGAACACTTTGACGAATACATTTCTTCTCAGCTTGGTGTCAGGTAAAGAGAAAAGAGGGAAACATTATGATGATGCAGGTATTCACATCACATGTCATTTTACTGCGATGCAACAACAGGACAGGCAGCCCGCCCTCATATACTGTCGGGCAATTTCATGCGATACCTGTGCTTCAGTTCAGGCTTCATACTCTTTAAACACTCTGTCAGTGACATTTCTAAAGGAGGCAGAAACCTGGAGAAGACAAGTTGGCTCCTTGTGGAATAAATCTCAGCTCATGACTTGCTTATTATTCTCCTTCCCATTTATAACGAGAGCTAAGAAAATCTTGTAAAACGATCAGTGTGAGGTTAGATAAGGTGAGTCTTCAGCATCTTCAACTCTTCTCTAGGAATGTCTCCGAGAAAAGTTTGTTCAATATATCGGTGTGATTTCTTTTTTTGATCATGGATCCCCTCACTCTTAGTGATTGAATGCTGGTGATTTTTTTCAAAATTGACGATCCTGTGAAGTTTGAATAGTGAAGAAGAAGAAGAAGAAACACCTGTTGACATCTGCACTGCATTTTCCTTGTCAAACATTGTTGGACTGATAATGGACATTTTTTCAAAATTAAACATTTTGTTTAATGCTTGGGTTCTTGAACCTTGTCTTCACCTAACTTCATTGCCCGCCATGCAACCTCCTCCATTGCCCTGTTTTATGCTAGTAGGGGCAAAACCATTCTCAAGTCACTTGCCAATAATATCGAGCTGGCTGCAGAGGTCTTGCTAAGGTCACCTTTTACCATGCCCTCCTCAAAAAACTTTTCAATTAGCAAACAACTGTTGAATTTTTTTTACCTAATACCTACCATCACTTAGATGTCAGATTTATTTTTCAGCACCCTGTGTTGAGAAAGGAAAATGTACATTTACGGCTGTGGCTCAGTTGGTAGAGTCGTCGTCTCTCAACGGGAAGGCCGACGGTTCGATCCCCAGCTCCTGTAGCAACATGTCCTTGGGCAAGACTCTTTACCACCGAATTGCTCCCTCTGCTTGGTCGGCGGTGTTTGAATGCGTATAAATGGGATTAGTTACTTCTGATGGTCTCATGGCATCTCTGCCATCAGTGTATGAATATGTAAGTGTGACCTGTGGTGTAAAAGGGCTTTGAGGAGTCAGAAGACTAGAAAAGAACTATACAAGCTCAAGTCCATTTACCATCTATAAACTCATCATTGTTGGTCTATATCAGTGTCCCTCATCCCTACTCTGTAACTCTCTGGAAAATGATCACACTTATTGGCCTGATCAAGTCACAGGTAGTAAAAGCATTTACTTGAACAAATCCATGCCTGCTAGCTTCTAAAACTAGCCATGCTAACATTAAATCACCACAGATTACACAAACCGCTGCACAGAGGGGAAGCTATGGTTAGAAGCTTCTTCTGTTTTCTTGTATATTTCCACATAGAGCACAATAGGAAATAATATAAACAGGAATCAAGTTATAGGCATTTAAACTGTGACCCTGCATGAAACCCAATCTTTGCAAAAAAACTTCACTAAAAGTCTGAAAGGGTGTTAGACTGAGGTCTAAAAAGTTTGCATTGCTCCTACCTTTATCTACTTTTTATTTTTCAGATTTGTAGCCTTGAACTCCTAACAATTCAGACTTGGGTGACATCACTGGAGGACATGAATCTGATTTCACACAGTTCTTCTGTCTTGAGACACTTGAGACGTTCTCAAACTTCTTTTAAATAGCAGTAGACTTGAAACTTTTTCTCGTGTTAAGTCGTTGGAGCTCCTCTTAAATCATCTCATCCTGGCAGAAAAAAGATAAAAATCCTGAAGAGCAGGTTGAGTGGAGAGTTACATTTTTAGAAGAATATGATCAAGTGGTGGAAAATGTAGCCTTTTTTTAAACTCCTGGCTGTAGGACTTGAATCAGCATTGGCATAAGCTTGAACTCAGATTCATGTACACACCAGATATCAGACATGACAAAATTAGATTTCCTGCTTATAGGTTGGCATCCACACCACCTTTTACCTCGCTTTCACTGGGGTATGAGATTATTTTAACATGAATTAAAAATCAGTAAGGGAAATGTTACTTTATGAGTTACTGCTGAAACACCAACCGATACAAAACAGTAAGGAAAGAGAGGTACAAAGCCCCAGCAGGAATCATTCCTTCTGACCAACATTTAACTTCAAAAATGCAGCACAGCAGCTCTAGGCCTCTTTTTCATCTGTTTTCTCTTTGGAGTTTTCAAGCCCAGCTCCGACATGACCTCCCGGGTCCTTCAGATCTCCAGAGAAATGATGGGGGAAGTTGGAGTTGGTAAAGGAGGTGAAGCAGCTGCACAGCCAGCATTGAGGCATGGACAGTCACCATCAAAGAAGAACAAGAGACCAGAGCAACTACTGATAGAACATAAAGGTGAATAAACAAGACACAAGAGAGGTCAGAAAGTTACAAGCAGACACGAGAGGTCAGAAAGTTACAAGCAGACACGAGAGGTCAGAAAGTTACAAGCAGACACGAGAGGTCAGAAAGTTACAAGCAGCCCTACACGCAAACAAATATACTCAGACACAGGATCCCTGAGGAACAGTGATGGTCTCTTACTATGAATGGAAGCACTCTATTGTAAGATAAAGAGTCTGAACAAATTACTCAGGGCCCTTTTCAACTCATCAGGCACATTTTGTAAAATTAAGTTTTATAGTCTGTCAGCCCAATATGACTTTTGACGTTCTAGCTTTTTTGCTATTTAAATAAAAAATGAAGTTCAAACAATTAATTTAAGAGGGAGCATGCTTTATCCTAAGACCCTCAATTTGTTCAGGAATTGTCACTCACTGTCTCTGTTGTACAAGTTGTACTCTGTTGTCTCTGTCATTCTCTTCACTTAAGAAGCTATGTGTATATCATTTTTACTTTGTTTTAACTTTAATTTATAAATTTGCACCACTGTCCTGTGTGGAACAATTTTAATTGGGGAGAGGAATTTAGTTTTGTTTACCATGCTTTTTGCCATGCCATGTTTTTTTCTTTCTATTCTATTTCTTCAAACAAGATGGAGTTCTTTTGTCAAATCAGTACTGACATTTTATTTGCAGGATTTTATTTAAAGTTCACTCTGGCAAATTTCATGTGAAGCAAAATGTGCAAATGTATTCCTTATTGTCCAAGCTGCAGTTCTTGTTTGACTTTCATAAGCAAATCAAGTTCGTTATGTAACTGTGTTTGGAAAAATTGATTCTAACAAGAATGATGTGAATCAAGTCGAAAAAGTCATCCCCAGACAACTTTAAGACTACTCCATGGATTTATTCATGCACACCAGAGATATTATTAGACTCTTAGTGGAGAATAAAAAAAAAAGACTAGATTATTTTTCCTTCTTTGTCAAACCTTGCAGCTATTTTACATGTTATATAAGACCACTGTCAGCAGTGTGGTCAGAGACCTGGGTGGTATATGCTAGTAGCAGCTAATGTAGCCTCGATCTTGATGTGGCCCCAAGCAGAGATGAGGAGCCAGCTGAACACGTCTGCAGCTCACTTCTGTCTTACGCCACCCCCCCGGATTTTTTCGACATTTTTCAAACTTGTAGCTCTCTACAAGTGACATCACTCGAGGACATTTGTGAGACTTCACACAGCTCCGTGTGGAGCCACAAAAGATTTCATACGACTTTATACTCCCCGAGACCTGTAAACAGACTTTCATGCGTGGAATCTGTGGGTGGAAATTGTCTCAAACACATCTGAGGACTGAAATATAACTGCAGACGTCGTCCCCCTGGATATCAACATGGTTGTTGTTGTTGTTGAAAGTATAGTGGATTGACTTCCATTGATGAACATCAGGTGTATCCACACCTTTTTTTTTTTTTTTTTGCAATTCAGAAACCTTGCAGTTGCCTCACATTTGTTGCCCCGGTACTATGAACACAATAAAGTAGCATATTCTTGGGTTCTGCCAGACTTTGCAGATCCCCTAAGCTCTACAGAACATTTTAAGCAGCATCAGACGTCAGTAAAAAACTGATCTGATCAATGAATTTACACTTCCAGCGAGGCACCAAAGAGCAGACAGACAAGCTGGTGGAAACAACGGACAGAAGGGGAGGCTGTGGCTCAGGGCTGGATCATGTCTTCATCTTGTTGGTAGATTGGCTGTTCCAATTCCAAAAATATCTAACCCCAAATTGCTATAAAAGGCTTATTGTGATGTATTTTTTTGGAGTATCTTATTATGCATAATTTCCCTTGAATCTGTAAAAAACTAAAGGTGATGCTTACTGCAGGAGGTCCATTTCTAAACGGGGTTAAAATGTCATAATTTGGGCCGCTAACTTCACCAACATTTGCAGACAGGCAATGAGTGCTGGATCAGCACTGATAAAGACTCAAGCAGTCAGACACACACACTCTCCCTTACCCTCGTCTGTAAACAGAATCATCCCACTCTCTTTATTTTTCACCCTCAGTTGCTTCTTCCGCGACTGTTCCTGAGGCTGCGGAGAGGTGCAGCAACAGCCAAGTTTATCCGCCGTGCCAATCGGATGTGTCGCTGGCTGGGAGAGTGATAAACGCTCAGCTGTTGCCTTTATCGTTTGGCTGCTCTCATTCTGAGTCAGCGTGCCAGGCTTGATTTTTTGTTGTTGTTGTTGTTGACATTTGTGGTTTGCCATGGCTTGAAGTGTTTAGTGACATTTTGTAAATGGCCACCGCTGAGCTCACTGTTGAAAACAAACTGAATTGAATTGACTTATTTTGTTGTCTTTTAACTTGCCAAGAAGCAGAAACCTCACATCTCTCATCGCCTGTGTTGTTTCTCTCCCACTCTGCAGCCCTCTCCGACATCTGACAGTTCTTGAATTATCCAAAAAGTGAGCAGTTACCGAACAAGTGAGAGCGCCAAGTGCAGGCTGCTCGCATTGGCCGATAAACATGCTCTCACTGGAATGTTAGCAGAGGACCTGAAGGTAAACTCTCCAACGCCAACACTTACACACCTGAGCAGCTCCGTTCTCTGTGTGTACTCGGTCTATGTGTGCAATCTGCAGTGTGTTGCTATGCCTGCTCCCGCTCAGGTTATGAGTCTGAGAGAGAAAAGAGGAGAGACGTGACAGCAGGTTCACACACTGTGCGGATGAAAGACACACACAGCGCTCTCATCTCAAAGTGTTCTTTACTACGGACTGAGCTGCTGCTTTTTCAGAAAGAGCTAAGCACTCCTGAGAGTCCAGTATTGCTTTTTTTTTTGTTGCCTCTCATTTAGCCTACAGCTAGGCAGAATGATATTTGACCTCTTTTTTTTTTGCAAAGGTGGAGAGGCTTCTAATGTTATACCTCTTACGAAGAATCTCAACTCACCTCCATCGAAAATAAAAAAGCCTCCTCGAGCCCCGAGGCGACAGCGCGGTGAAGAGGAAGGCTTTTCTGGTTTGGCATTCTGTTTCCAACAACTGCTGCACAGTATACGCTCATATCATGTGGAGCTCAAAAATAACTGCTCTTTAGGGTATGATTCATGCTTAGGAGCTCCTCGACCCAACCACCCCCTCTTCCATTGATCTCACATTTTAAACACAGCTAAATATGCCCAACATCTTTACTTTATGGTGCTCATTTTGAAATTAAGACAGGAGGCAGAGCTCAGGTTGCTTTACTCAGTGCCTACAGATGCATGAATCTCTCAATTATTTCACCTTAGTATCAAATACAAACAAGAAGCGAGGTGCTTGATTCTCAGATGAAATGTGTTCAAGCCAAGAAATGATTTGAATGGAAACATGTCTGAGGGCTTCAATGGATAATTTGTCAAAGCAGGACTCTTGTCACATGCAGCCACAAGGGGGCACTGCTTGGACACACTTCATCATGTAATGGACTCACACTCACACACGACAGACTAATGTAATGGACCCACACACAACAGAGTCTTCATGCTCAAACACATGTACTCTGGCATTCGGAGACTGACTGATTCATTTCTGATACTGTTGCATGAAATTTGAGCTTTTTTTTTAACTTAAAGTTTACATTGAGATGCTTCAACAGCTGAGAAAGTTTTACATCCCAGCAATCCCTGAGAGGCAGAGGAGCACGCAAACACAGCCTGCTTTTGATGTGCAGGCGCATGACATGCATTCTGATTTGACATGAGAAGCTCTTCTCTTCATGCTGCTGTAGGATTGTTGTCATTTCCTGTGAGGTGGAGGTAGTCATTTATGAAAGGGAGAGAGAGATAAGCGAGATAGAGACCAGACAGAGAAGAGGAGGTAGAGAAAGGCGGACGTTTCTGATTCACAAAAGGTGAAAAAAAAAAAAAGGGATTACATCCAGAACCAGAGTGATGCCGTCTTACTTTAGCAAATCTTTTGGAAAAATATCCATGAAATGCAACCAGGGAGACAAAGAAAACAAAAGTTTTTGACCTCATGGCTCTGACACATTGACTGTTATCCTATACTCTTCTTTCTTGAATTCCTATCCCAGTCTTTTCAGAGCTCTTCCTGCTATACAGCTGTCTGTTCAAACAAGGAGGTGTACACAAGATATGCCAGGATATTACCAGGCTCACAACAGCAAGAATAATACAAAGGGGGAAAAAAATCCCAGGCTGGAGAGCTAACAGGCTCAAACTGCAGTAGCTGCTGAGGGAGATACTGAAACTCACATCAAGGAGTGCAGACATGCATCTGAACTAATACAACATCTTCCTCGGTCATGACTACAATGATGTCAAAGGAACCCACAAGACCACAATCTCTTCTGACATCTTGCTAAATTTGAGAAATCCTGACTTTTGTTTGGACACAATCCATCCATGTTGAATATTTCCTACATTTGAAGTAAGAGCCATCGGTGCCTCTCAAGTCTCTTAAATGATGCGCCCTCGCTCTTCATTCCATGGTTTGAACCGGAAGTAGTTCCAGAACCGCTGTCTTAAAGATCATTCCAATGCCCTTAATCCTACTCAGAGAGAGAGAGCGAGAGAGAGAGAGAGAGAGAGAGAGAGAGAGACTCGAGGAGGGAGAACTAAGGAACAGTGAGCGAGGATGCACAGCGTGATTCACAGAAGTCTTTTTTTTTCTGACAGACCCGCCCCTTATTGGATAAATAATAATTGGAGATTATATAATTGGAATTATATTAATTGGACACTGCAGTGGATCAGCATTCAATAAAACACAAGCGTTTGATAACACAGCAAAGGACTTAAACAGTTCCAAAATGTCACTGTCCGCCTCCGTCTTGTCTACAGGTCTTGCATTCACAATGCCTGAGTAAGACACCTCTCAAGCCTTGGGCCATCATCACATCATCAGGGGCTATATCTTCTGGTCATTGCACTTGCATGGCTGGCATAGCCAAGGCTAACACAGATTTGCTGCTATGCTGGAGGCGGTGGTCCGATGCAGGCAGCAACAGTGACTGGCCAACCTGCATACTGGATGACACTCAGCAGAGTCACAAAAGTGTGAGAAGAAGCGGGACACTGGATAGACGACACCTCCTTGAAAACAAAAATAAATTCACTTAATGTACTCCTGGATGGTGAGGTGGTAACATTCATTAATTTGGTCGTCCTCAGACGAGCCCTCCAGCAGCATTTCCAATCATCCCGCTCCTCCATGCATCTGGCTAACTCACCAATGCTTTCTGCACGTGCATCTTTCCTAAGAACATCCACATATGTTAATGTAGGACGTCCTTGTGGTTGATACCAGTGTGTGGGCTCCCATCGCAACAGTTTCCTGGCTTGGAGCTCCTTTATTTATCATCCTCGTCCTCCATGCTATTTTCTCACTCACCTTTGGCAAGCCCCAATATAATTTGTTCATGGTGACATGTGCTGCCTGATTGATGTTCAGCCCTACATGCAACTTTTTGAGTGTAGCATCCATCCAGGGACTTCTGCAGGGTATGCTTCAGGGTCCAGCATTTACATCTAAAAACACATCAGAAAAGTTAATGTCAGCCATCTCAGCTTCAGGGGCACTTTGTCATCAGATGCCTTGAAAAACGCGAGGAAAACAGTCTCATGAGTTGCCAACACCTTTGGCTGGGGGAGTCTTGGAGGGTAGGCCACAGGTCCTCAAGGGAACTGTCTGGAGTTAAGGCAGAGCCAGAGCGAGGCCGTTTAGGTGGACGAACTGGAGAGGAGGCAGATGGCCAAGTGCTGGAAAGTCTTGCGTGGATAAACAGAGAACGATCTGGCAGTGGGTGTGGCTATCATAAGAGGAGTACAACCGTGACAACAACCATTGCTCTTGTGCCTGTGTGCATGTTCCTGATGGCATGAAGAGGGTTGGGAGGAACACCATAGACCTTGAGTATCCTCACACCACTGTGTATTGAGTCAAATTCCTTTTTGAAACCAATAAAGCATAGGACTGCTGTCAGGTTGTTCTTTTTCACTTTTTTGCTGCTTCCTCTCAAGGCCAGGATCTGGGTTACTGTGCCACTCCAATTCTCTGATGTGGGAACTCTGCATGCTTTAAGGACTCAAACATCTAGCACCAGCAAGTTCTGGATCGCTAGAGAGGAGCTGCAAACCTGTCCAATATAGGCCGAGCTACTTCCATGCCTTTGAGGACCTAGTACAGCCACTCTCAGCATGCGACTCACTGCTCTTTCTGTTAGAGGGGAAAAGGGGAAGGCAGTGAACTCCCTGCTTTGTGCATGCACTGCAAGAACTTGGCAAGTAAGTCTGTTGTTTTACCTGAGCAGGCACAATGTATTTTGAAACAGACAAGAAAGCAGCACAAAGCCACACCATGGCAACACTTTCAGACTGGATGGATAATGGCATCAAATATGCAATCAGTTTACGTGTCGGCCCTAGATAAACCTGCCCTTTCAACAGTGAAAGCTTTTTGTCACCCCAACAATGGAGCTACAAAGTAATAATAACAATAATAGTAGCTTGGATTTATACAGCGCCTTTCAAGACACCCAAGGACGCTTTACAGTAGAGCATAAAAAATAAACACATAAAACACAATAAAGAAAGAAATAACACAAAACAAACAAATGAAGGGGCATTGTTAACTGAGGTGAAGGCTCTGTCACCAAACGAGTCGTGTGTTGCTACTACATTGGAAGACAAAACAAGGACAATGCAGGAAGACAGTACAGAGTGCAGGCTGAGAAACGACACTGTTCTTTTGAGAAGACTGAGCGTGGCTTACCAGTTAATCCAAAGTTTCCTCAAGTTGGGGCATCACCAGACAGAATGAGGTAAGGTGCACCAGTTCTGGAAAGAATTGCTTTGGAGTGCCCTTACAAGTATCAGGAGAGCACTTTGAAGGAGGCATACAACAGTAAAGACAGATGCTTCTGTTTGGAAGTAGTACATACACAGAGAGCTACAGCTGAAAAGGAGCAGTCCATACTACAAACAAGTCCAGACACAAATTTCTGCGACAGATGCAGACTATTGTGAATTTTTTTGTGTGCTGCTTGTTGCATCCAAACCACTGTTCTGGAATGCTGTTCTTAGAAGTCACAGTGTGTGTGTCTTCCGGAACCTGCGAGTGGATACTTCACCCAGTGTGCTGCAATCACACTGGGTGTCCAGTGGGTACACTGGGTGTTCCATTTATACACACTTCTGCCCTACCAAAGAAGGACAGAAAGAAGAAAACACATGATTTTTTTGTGGTGTATTTGTCATGGGCTGGAGAGCAGGGACGACATGGTGGCATGCGACAATCAAAACTTCAAAATGTGCGGTTTTACCATAGTTGTATTAGGCACTATAGCGTGCACCGGTGAAAGAGGACAGCTGGGTGTGTTCACGCTGTTCAACCCAGTCTGCAGAAACTACTTAGCATTATAATATGCTTATCTACAGTTAAACTGCACTATTTAATCTGCACACTTACACGTACAGTACTTTGAACAAAATAGACATCGGTATTCACTATACTAACTAAACTAACTACTTTACAAGACTCTGTTATATATTTATATTCTGTCCCATTCCGAATCTACAGGGAAAAGTTGACATAAAATGAAGGAGGATAGCATTTAAGGTATAATTATAAGAAGTGGGGGTGTCATCATTGTCATTGTAATGTAATGTGATGACAAAATTAGCATACATAAAAAAGGTAACTGTATTCCATTAAAGTTACAAAACAGCATGTACTAAAAAAAAGGGAATACTAACAGGATTACATTTTTACAAAATTAATGGCAGACTGTAACCATGCAAATGAGTCAAGCTTTTCCTCACATACACTTACAAGTAAAAATATTCTTGTTTTTTTTCCTCTCATCTATATTTTCATATTTTTGATATTGAGGTACACACAACTGAATCTGCCCAAATAAGAATTAATAAAAAAAATTAAATGGCTTAATGAATAAATCAATAATATGGTATTAAATGCACCAAAAATTATTTTCAAAGTAAACAGAACTATGAAGTAATTTATAAAATGTGACATCAATTGATATTGCTGCTGGCAATTGTGTTAATTTACCCTTGTGTTATACCTCATATTTATTTCCAGTCCTCCATATCGAGGTAATCCAAAAGTACATGAAAGTTATCAAATACATAGACACTTGGTTATTAACTACATTTCTAAAGTGGTAAGTACTTTTTGAAAAATCATGGAAAACAATCAAGAACAACACATTTACAGAAATGTCTTGCTCTTGTGCGTACTTTATTGATCATGTAGCAAGATGAAAGAGCAAATAGAACATAACCCAAACAAAACAAGAGTATATACCATTTAAGAAAAACAAAATACAAACAAAATATGAAGTATTTAAGGAGTAACTGAAACACTGTAGAATCAGCTTAATGCTATAATGCACAAATGAAGTTCATCTGCATTCTGGTGGACATTGGTTTGTCAGTACACAGCAGACAGTGATAATATACAAAACTGTGGCATCATCACCTTCATAAAGAAGTACCATGATGATGGGTAATGTGCCAGATACAATTCTAAAATTTCTGACAAACAATGAGCATTTCAACGTGGACTCTTAGACGTGCTATTTTTCTCGTCTCCTCTACATGTCTTGCAGCAAGCTGACAGCGGCCTTTAGTGAAGGCTGAAAGTTTGACACACAACATAGACCAACACTTTCCTGTATGCCCAAACCAAATCAGCCAAGACATTGACCACCCCAGCCTTTAGATAGGAAACAAATACAGTGTCTGGGTGTAATACCTATCAAATACTTCATAGTGTGATTGTGCTTTAACCTGGAAAACATTTGGGCACATGCTTTTAGAGGGGATATGTGAAGATCTCAAAGCAATCTAATTACTGCTACTCAGTGTCCAAATGCCTCAAACAACCTAGTGCAGCATAACCTGCCATGTGTATGCAAAATGTTTCTATCTTACCATATAATTGACTGCTTCAGGTTTACATGACATAAATTACAATAAATGTTCTGTACACTGTCTCTGGGGCTACATGGAAGAGATTAGCTAGGTATTTTTCAGGCGGATCAAACCTGAGACACATAAAGGTTAGCAGAAGCATTTGAAATGGAGAGAGTCTTCTTTTTGGTCCGAGGAGTGAAGGAGCAAAAAATGGAACAAGGCAATAAAGGTTGCCAGGTTTGGCAGACCTGTATAGTACTTGACTTTGTCATCATCTCCAGAGAAACTGTCAGACATCCTAGAATCATCCAGTTCACACTGAAGTTCTCTGATTTCCTCCAACAGGCAGTTTACTGTGCTTCTGCATGTCTCAGAAGGCACAAGTGACATTTAGCCACCTCCTGGCTTGTGTGTTCCTGCCTGAGTGTTTTCCTGGCCACTTCCTCCAGCATCATGAGTCCCATTATCAGCCTGTAGCTGGACACTTTTTTCCAGCTTCGTGTGCATGTGCCCTCTTTGGTGCCCACTTGGCCACTTTTTTGGCCTTGTGAGCTACATTCTCAGTCTGTAGTTGGTCCCTTCTTCCAGCTTCATGTGCTTCCTCCTCATTGTGAAGCTGATGGCTTTCTTCAGTCATTTTTGTTTTTAAATTAAGGGAAGGAAATTATAATTCAAGATGGTAATGTATGTATGTAACATGCAAAGTGAGAACCAACATAACATACAGACGTGTCTCAGTTAGGGGAGTCAAATTATGGAGTTGGAATTGAGTAGTTCTCTGTGCAGTTTAAAAAAAACCTTAAAATGCAAATTAATTAATGATTACAACGTGAAATTATGAATAATTAAGAAATGCTTTATCTGCTTTTTTTGTTGGATTGCTTATGTTCTGACTTATTTGAAGGATTTTACAGGATAGGCAGAAATACGCCTTGTTAAATGGACAAGTGTAAGCATGTGAAGTTTTTCGTTTCTGTTTCTGTAAGTGGACTATTTACACAAATATTATTGACTTTTGTTATTCTTTAATGAATGACCAAAATGAAAAACAGGCTATTTCGCCTTGCTCGCATTTACCCCGGCTGACAATCTGTGCAGTGTCTGTCTGCAAAATGTCTGTGTGGCCCAGATGTAGTGATGGTGCCGTCTGGAAAAGTCTCCATCATCTCATGAAAAGATTAGCCTGTAATTATATAAAATGTTTTTATTGGGATTAGCAATACAACACAGTACGATTCTCTGTCATTTTAAAATCTTAACAAGACCAGATTTACCCGTCTCTGCTGTCGGTTTCAGAAATCTGTTGTCCACTAGCTTGGCTAGACTCTGCAAGACTCTGAAGTTAGCATTAACTACTTTTTAGAATGAAAAAACAACTAATTTAGCAACGTGGGATTTATTACTGCACTTTCTAACACAACACAAGCAAACTCTTTCACCAGTTAAGGAACGTTAACCAAAATAAAATTTGCAGACGTAACTGCTGATCACCTATGTGTAAACAAAAGCTGAAATATGGCGGGTATAGACCCAGATTGCACTGCGGTCAACGCAAGCAATACATCAACGGACAAAGGCCGTTACAGTGTTGGGCAGTAACATCATTACAAATAGCGGCAAAGTTGCAACTGCATTTTCCAGTAGATCTGTGGTAGCGTCGCTGTTTTCTTAATCAAATAGCTTTTCAGTAGATAAGCTGTTTTATTTATCAAGTGGTACGGTAGCGCCCAGGTAAGGTTCATTTTCCCCCAAACAAAGCTGAAGCTCAGCAGAGCAGTTTTATATGGTCTGAAATCAAACTTCAACGGATGATCCAAGGTCTCAAGGCAATACAATGACAATTATTAATAGTGGACACTTCCACATGAGGGTGATATCACTGTCTAATCCTTGAAGCCCACATCTCTGCTGCTAGCGAACGTGCAGACAGACAAGCAAGAGTTCACCTACCAGGGAACACATGCAGGGGATTCCCGAACAAGCTAACATAACCAAGCTCTATGCAATAGTCGCCAGGTCAGTCTGAAGACAACAGCTTTCAACTTGTCAACTAATAAATACAGAACATAAAGGAGGTAAGAGGAGCATAACATATCAGGAAACAGTAGAGAGGTTGGAATTTAGACCAGGGGAGAAAGGGACAAAATCCGCCAGTGAGGTAAGTAGGCAACTTTGGACTTTTTTTGTGTGTTCATTTTCCAGTTTAAAGCCTTCTTATATTAACAGCTGTCATAGAAACATTCCAGGATATTAAATGTAGCTTAGCTTGCTACATTTCCTGCCCGGGGTAGCTTTGGTGTAGTGAAGCTTAATTGTGTTTGGAGTAACTAGTAGCTTAGCTCACTACATTTTACAAGTAGCTTGTCCAACACTGCATATAAAAAACATCACCGTAAATCGATCAGAGCAAAAGAAAAACAACTCATATTTCTGGTATAAAAATCCAGCCTCAACGATTCAAACTTTACCAGTTGCTGAATATGAAGCTTCACAGACAGTGAATCATCACTTAAGAATCCGAGGTGAATACTCTCATTCATAAATAATTTGATGATAAAGCTTTGTGCCGAAATGGTCCATACAGTTTTAACAGGACACATTACATAGAATAATTAGACTGCATGTTCTTCTTCATGTGTAGATGTTTTAAGGTACATACAGAGACAAAACACTGTTCCTGTATTTTATGAGAATGAATGCAGTGCATATTTGTTTGGACAGAAACAGCTACTAAACTGACAGCTGTTTCCGCTCTCCTTTGCTTTGTGTCCTTGCATCTCTCCATGAATCTCTGGTGTAAGGGACTTAGCCTCTCTTTGCTCTCACGTTTTCCACTGCAGCCTTCAAGTGTATGGTCCTTTAGAAATAATTTTACACAAAAATGTGCATATTAAAATTTTAAAGTTTAAAGACCATTCAGTTAATTAAAAACAATATATAATATAAGCTCCTATAATATAACTCAGTTAGATGGGGGAAAAGTACACCAATTCTGAACTCATATACATATTTTTGAAAATAATGATGATCACTGGCACCTGCAGGCTTGTCCACAAAGGCTTGTGTCAAGCTCAAGCTACTTTAACCTCTCTCTCTCTCTCTCTCTCTCTCTCTCTCGCTCTCTCTCTCTCTCGCTCTCTCTCTCACTGCAGCCCAGACCAGCAGTTTGACATCACTTACCACTGTTTATTTCTTTGCCTTTTTGTTCACTCTCAATACAAAAAACCCTCGTTATGCTAATAGATTGTGACGTCTCTATGTAAAATGGCTTGTATAGCGCTTTAGTCTTCTAACTACTCAGAGCGTTTTTACACCGCAGGTCCATCTACCCATTCACACAGTGATGGCAGAGTTTGCTAAGTAAAGGGTCCATCCATCCATCCATCCATCCATTTTCTTCCGCTTATCCGAGGTCGGTTCGCGGTGGTAGCAGGCGCAGTAAGTCCACCCAGACTTCCCTCTCCTCAGCAACGTTTTCCAGCTCCTCCTGGGGGATTCCGAGGCGTTCCCAGGCTAGACGGGATATATAATCCCTCCAGCGCATTCTGGGTCCGCCCCGGGGTCTCAGTTGGGTGTGCCTGGAAATCCTTAACAGATGCCCAAACCACCTCAACTGGCTCCTTTTGATGCGGAGGAGCAGCGGCTCTACTCCGAGCTCCCCCCGAATGTCCGAGCTCCTCACCCTATCTCTAAGGCTGAGCCCAGCCACCTTCCGGAGGAAGCTCAATTCGGCCGCTTGTATCCGCGATCTCATTCTCATGAATCTGCCCTGATGTATCTGACAAAGTTACAGACAGTGTCAGAACAGTCAGGGACATCAAAGTTACCAGACACTTAATCTTCTTCAGTTTCCCTTTCTTGCCTGCTCCTCTTTTTTTTTATCGGCCTCTGGGTCATTTTCAAGATTTGCGTTTTTCACTAATGGATTCTTGTAGAAGAGTTTTTGTACTTTTATACTTTTAATCTCTGATCCCATCAAAGTCTTCACTGCTAATAGAAGGAACCTTGCACACTCTGCTTTGTTTGCGTCTTTCATTATAAATAAAAATCAACCCTGTGATTCAATACCATAACTTATTTCAGTGACCAAAGGACAGTCTCAATCCTTGACAGTTTTTCATTTTAAGAAAGTCAGATAAGGTCTTATTAATCAATCGTCTGAGGGACGAGACTGTGTCCTTAGGTACTGTGTGGGCCATCTGATGTTGTGATGGATAAGCTAAAAACTTGCTGCCACATTAATATGTCTCCCTGAGGTGATGGATGGGAGCCCAGGATCTGTCAGGGAGGTCAACAGCCGCGATCTGCTACACAGCGACCAAAGGGAGAACATGAAATGCCCATTTCTTATGACAACCGGGATGCTCATACTTTCTGACACAGTGTGCACTTAGCAGTGCTCATTGGACTCTCCATTGCTTTCAAAGACACAATCTCTCTCTTGTTTTTTTTTTTTTTTTACCTATTTCTCACTTTCTTTCTCTCTATCTCTTCATGTTGATCTGTTTACCTCTTGTACTTTGGATCGCTCTCTCGTTTTCCTCCAGCTTTACTTTGGCTTTCATCCGTCTCACCTTTTACTTTTTTCTTTTTAAAGATTTGTCCACTGCGTCCTACCTTTTACCGCCCTTTGTGTAGTTTCTGTTATGTATACTCTCATCATTTTCAGTAAGACGTATAAATAATGGTTGTTTTCACCACCGCTGTAAGCGTTCTTTCAGACTTCATGGCCCACATCCTGCTACAAAATTAAAAGGCACATGGCACAATGCTTTTCATACAAGACAAATAGTAGTTATCAGCATGTCAAAAGCCAACTGTTTTGACTATAATTCATAGTTCCTGTCATCCTTCCCAAGCACAACTCAAGAACCCCCAAAAGTAAAGGCGAGGCTGTCAGGGAAGCTGGCTCTGAAGACATATTGAATAAGCTATGAGCCTCGCTACAGGCTCCTGAAGTTATAGGCGTGATATATATAAGCCTGTCACTTTCATTCACATCATACTGTTTGAGTCCATATGAAGGGCCTCTGTGGTTCACGTAAAGGTCACACATCCAGCAGCTCCATGACATTACTGTCGCACAACAACAGGATCTACCTGGCATGCTATTTCACGCACAACATCATGTGTCATATATCATAACATCCAGCTGCTTGGCATTAAATCTAATTTCCCTCGATACGTCTGATGGTCTTCAGCCATGCAGACAGTGTTGGATGTATTTGTCTCAATTTCAAGATAATTGTCACTGCAGATTCTGGCCCCGCTCCCATAACAGTGCAGGGGAACTAAAAGCGTCCACGTTTCCTTTCCTCAAGCTTCGCTCCAATAATCTGCATTTATGTTCACAAGTCAGGTTTTTTTTGTACTTTGATGTCATCTTTCTGTGCAAGAATTTGCAAAATGGCAACAGATTGGATGGATGCATGTCACACAGAGATTGCTTTAAGAGGATTAAAAACATGTCTTTAGTTGTTCTAGATGCCCAACACCCACTTCTGCCTTGGTGCATGTTTTTTTTATTTGATGGAACTATATATCGGGCTCATGTTTGCTGTGGATTTTATCACTTAAAGTCTCTGGAAAACCAAAACCTCAATAGGCTTCTTATACTGTCAAGTCTAATGTCTAATGTACATAATGTCAGCTCTCTAAAAGTAAAAAGGAATGACCTTCAAACCATTTTTAAAATGATTTAAGGTTTTTGAAAACTTTCTGTTATTGGCTGAGAAGTGGGCGTGGTGAGGAGATTCATCACGCAATTACTTTCCAACCAATAATAAGAAAAACACACATCCGTCCGATGAAGTGCAAAAAAAATGACTGAGCTCCTGCTCATTCTGCCTTCATGAGTCTGAGCCAACTGTGTCACCTTTTGCATTAGCTAGCTCCTGCCTTCCATCCATCCTTCAAATTTCTGATCCCTTTCCCTCTCACTCTCTCTCTTTCTCACTCCCCCTCTGCTCTTTGCTCCTTCATGTGTATGCTGTGCCTGGCTGCACATCCACCAGTGAAGATGACAGCTTGTCATACGGTGGATTTGAAAAAACACTAGGCAGTGTTTTGATGAGTCGTGGTACAGTCATGCAAAAGCACTCCTGCATATGCTACGCTCATTCCCCTAAAGATCGGTTAACCTATGTTGCCTGGAAAGCGCTGAGCTTTGCCAAATGGCTTCGTCTTGCTCCCAGAGCGGTGTCCAGTCTCCCTGCACCTCAACCTCCCAATGCCTGCTCACTGAAAGCCAACAGTTGGACTCGAGTTGTGTTGTCTTGAATATCGATTTTTGTTCAAACAAATACAAAGTTTAACAAAATGTCACAGTTTTCTTTGCGTGGATGATTTTGACCAAAATGAGAAACGGTTTAGAATACACAATGAATGGGAGTTTTTCATTCAAAATGTGAGCTGACCCGCCCACACAGTCCTGATAGTCTTACCTCCAAAATAAGCTGTTTTATGAACAAGTTTTTCCAAGAGTTCTAAAATGTCAATTTTCACTCAGATTTTTGTGGATGCTTAATGATACATTAAATTTTAATTTTGAATCAAATATGGATTATTAATATTTCATGTCAAATTTCCAGAGACGTTAAGGCTATGTTATGCCCTGCGCCAGATACCCAAACAGATATGGACAGAGCCTTAATTCTGTACCTACTCTTCATTCACTTCGTTTGTATTTCTACAAGCTCTCAGGAAGCTTGTAGCTGTGCAGTGTAAGCCAACAGTTCAAGCCAGACTAGCAAATCATTAAGAAGAGGTATAATGTGGAAAATGGAGTAACTTTTTGAGGCAAGATTGTGTGAGCTAATAAGGATCTATTAACAGATTTGACCTCACCCGTCCCGGGTACAGGGATAGCCAACTACAACAGAACAGCTGGGCAGAGATTGGAACTGAAGACTGTGCCCTCTTGTGGAGGAATTTTGTTTATGTCCATCCCAATGAGAAGGGCAGGTGAGAGTATATGTGTAATGATTGTTATATTATTTAAAAACATATATTTTCATGTTTTCTAGAACTTCTCCGCACCACAGAAAAGTCTCTAATAAAACAGTTAATGACGATAATGCCATTGTTTCAGGAGGTGTGACATAAGCATGCAGAACACTGTGTATCTGCTTAATTTTTGTTCTGTAAAAATATAAAGCTACAGCTGCAATAGAAGTTTGGACTAATAGCCTACTTCATTTTGAGTACCCAACCCGAATCCCAAAATGGTTTGTAAAAGGCTCAGACAGACTGGCTTTGATCTGGAGTATTGCTGCTGCTTAAACACATCTTTAAATTCCCAGCCGTCGACTCCTCTTCATGAAAAAAGAGCCCTAATTGCTCTTCAGGGCTCTCGATGTGAGATGCAATGCAAAGAAGAGCACTCCTGACACAAATCATCATGTGCTAAATATTGTAGTGTTGTTGTGTATGAGGAGATGATCACCCATTCATATTTAATTGGCTTGGGCAGTACTGCGCCAAACTCTGGATTGCAAAGAAATAGGATTGTGTGAGCAGGAGAGGAGAAGAGTGCGCCGTCTAGTATTATAGAAAGACATCTACTGAGCAGAGCTTCATAGAACCCAACTGGGACACATAATGATACTTGAAAGTTTACAGCCTATAAGTATGTTTTTGTTCTTGCTTTAAAAAAGTATACACAAGGCCTATTTTCTTTCTTATTTACTATTTGGAAGTGATGCTCTAAATAGCAATGCAAGTACAACCTCAGATGCATGCTGGGAGTTAGGGATATTTCTGCGACTAATTTTCCTCTTGATTAAACACAAATTAAAATCCAGACTTGTCAACCATTCTCAAGTTATGAAAACACCCAAAAAAACAGTCCAAACTGAGCACAATTTGTTCAACAGGACGCGGCTCAGATCGGTTTGCAGAGTCTGGCTAACATTAGCTGTGCTATAACCACCAGTCCTAAGCCCTCCTTACATTAACATCCACATGCCGATACTGGTTAGGCAGTGCTCTGGTAGAGAGGTTATATTCCAGTTTGACCTCACAGAGCTTTCATTTGACTGTGTCTCCTTTTTCCAGATCAAATTACTACCAACCCGATCCACGCTACGAGATACCATTCGTCCACTGTGCTGGTTTACATCTGGGTAGTAGAGCATTATGTATGTATGGCACCATCAGATGGATCTACAGCTCTAGTAGCAGGCAGCCTAATACAGTAATAATAAGTAAACCAAGTTATTTTGGTGCCGACTATAGAGAGGGCGACTATGTTTAAATGTTTATCCAGCTAATCGCGCACATCCCTTCTGGGGGGATTGGCAGTTTTAAGATCATTAAAATCATCATGTTCAGCAATTATTTTAACATGGATTGTTCGAAAAAAATGTAATCCAATACTATATATTTTTTTCTAGTTAAGAGCACCACAAAATAATTTGTCTATCATATTATTTATCAGTTGTGACACAAATCACCATGTGCTAAATATTGTAGTGTTGCTGTGTATGAGGAGATTATCACCCATTCATATTTAATCGGCTTGGGCAGTACTGCGCCAAACTCTGGAGTGCAAAGAAATGGGATTGTGTGAGCAGGAGCAGTTGTGGTTACATATTTGATGTTGACTTTCACACAGAAGGCTGGATTTTCTGCATTGCCCCTTCCTTTTAGCACAGCTTTGCTTTACTTGCACTTAGCATGTAGTGCCTAATTTATGTACTCTCCTGAACAATTAGTTCTTTGAATTATCATTTAATGACTAACACACCGGTGGGACACAGGCGTTGAACCTTTATTTATGTGAAATGATGAGGTCTCTGCATCAGAACAGGACTCTGCATTGGCTTTGTTCACTCATATGTTAATCAAAACTTCAGAATATTTGCAAACTTGTGGGGCTAAAAAGCAGTACAAGCAGAGGTGACAAGGAGATCATCTTAATCTACCGGGAGATCCAGAAGAAGGTCAAGCTTATTCGACAGTCAGAAGGAAAAAAAACTGGAACACTGCATCAAAGTGGCAGATTCCAACACAAGACAGGTCATGAACTCTCACGGCCAAATAGAGTTCGCACCACATAAAAAAATAATAGCTCTGTTCCAAGAACTGAATTCCACTGAGCCTTTCTAGGAACACTGTGTCTATAGCAAGAGCATAATTGTGTCTGTTGATGAAGAAACTTTCCAGCACACTGAATATTGACCCATTCAGCTATAACAGTCCATCTGGCGCCAAAGTAACAATTTTAGAAAGGTCCCAAGCATTGAAAAGTACAGTCTTGGTGTTCCTAAACCTGGAACCGATTAGATTTGTGAACTGCAACAAGGCAATTCAGTTTCCTTTAAAAAGGTGAACAAATCCTAGAGCATAGAAAAAACATAACTTCTGTCTAATGTGGAATTGCTTGCACCTTCATTTTCACTCAATCAGACCGTTTTCAGGAGTTAGAATTTATTATTGTACTTGTCCTTGCGTATCAGTTTGGAATGGTGTCTGGGATTTATGATTCTGTTTATAATTCAACTGAATACACACACATTTCCAAATGTGCATCAACACAGATGACATCAGAAATTCAGACTGTCCACCGACATATGGTCTAATGATGTGCTCCATAAATTGCGGCGTGCACAGTGTTGAACATAAAACATTTACATGTGTTGTCGATGAGGCAGAAAAAAACAAGCAAGGAAGCAACTTGATTTAAATATGGCAATTTATCATCAATGACTGCTGGCTACATGCTGGTACTTTGTCTAGATTATTGGTTGCAGCACAGACGGTTATCCCCAGCTCACCACATACGTCTCACAATTTCAACATGTTCCTGTCAGCTGGATACCTTGCTACAACAAAACACACACTGATGTTACTGCCAGGAAGGACAACCAGCAATCAAGGTGATAACGGGAGTTCTAATGAGACCTCTCGGTTGTGCATCTCAGTTCCACCAAAAAGTTAAAAACCCTGTCCAATGCATATTATTCACTCATGACACAGGGCTGTTCTGCACTCTCTAGCGACCAGTGTAGTCAAAGTAAACTGATTTATCATATTATTAGGCCTGGTCCTCCTGCATGTTATGATTTTGATTAGTTTCTCCTGCAACAGTGTAATATGTACGTTCAAGTTATGCTAATCAGATGATAAGAAAAAGCTTTTTATATGATTGCAAAAGAAACAGAAATCAAAGGCGGCAATAATTCCCAGCAACAACAATGGAAACTTGGGGGCATTGTGATTTCAAACATGGTAGAGAATAAGGACATTCAATAAGAGAGCTGTCTTAATGAGCTGTATTGTCAATGAGTGCCTTCCGGTGTACTTTGTATAGGCAATGTGTGCCCCTCGCTAACATTAGCTAACGCACGCAGGCAGCTGCTGCCTATCATAGGAATTGTTTATTGTTGTTTCATTACATGGATGTAAGATAAGATGGATCCGTCTGACTTCATTCAACTATCATAAGTGCTACAGTAATTTTCTCTTCACATATAAATATAACATTTCTGGTGTCTGATTTATTTTTGTGATGACTGAATAACTTTGTGATTGTTCATTGTAATGGTATACTTTGTGTATGCCTTTTATTTGTTCATTTTTAATGTATGATGGTGCCTGCCACTAGAGCTTTTTTAGAATTAAGGTTATAAAAAAAGGTGCCGTATGCCTTCCCTATAATCACAACCCCCTGGTACCACTGCTGGTCTGTTCTCTGGGATATCTAAGTGGCAAAAAAAGTTGAGTATGCCTTCCCTGTTTTTAACATTTTTTTGCACTCCTGACTTGTTAACAAAAGTCAATGTTTGCTTCATCTCTTTGTCAAACTTTGTCTTTGATTTTTCTGCTCACTGTCTTTAAACTCCACCCTCCACTTACTGTCACAGTGCATTAGACTGCACAGTTCTTATTGGTTTTTAAACTGTCTCTTTTGTCTCTGGTTAGAAGTAACACATCTATATTGCAATTTAAACTTAAAGCTGACTTACAATGTTCTGCATGTTGGCCATTAAAGAATTGTCTTGCTCAGTGTGGTGAATATCACCTCATATAAACTCTTAACCTGCCACAATGAAAGGTGTAACAGAGCCATGCAGGAGTTTCCTGGCTGTGTCTTTAACTCCGGTGAGATCTCTGAGTCACTAAAACATTCAGAAAAATGTCCCTTTTGCGTAAAAATCTGCCACCGATGCACAAAACAGTGTTCAATAAATCGATGCCTACCTGTAGCTAGGGCAGTCGACAGAGTTAAAACAACATAATTCTACTTGAGCATTGCAGTGCAGCTATTGATTTTAATCCAATGTCCTTTTTTTAATCATCTTTCAGCAGCATTAATTCCCCTTTTTTTTCATTGCCCCGTGCGATCACCTAGGAGGAGAAAGGAAGTGACTGTTCAACCCTTGTGTTTTGCAAAGGCAGCTGAACAAGAGCGAGTGTTTCATAAAGATGACAATTGATCTTTGAATGAGATGTAGAAATATGCACTAATAACCTAATTCAGTCTCTAGACAAGCTGTGCGCTTCGGCTGAACCCTTAAAAATATTAAAAATGGATTTCTCATCTCATTTGGTATCCAGAGCAAAAAGCTAGAGCTGAGCACCCTTGGATAGAAGTGCACTCTTTGTTCATGAGTCCCAACAATACAGCGAAAACATTTACAGTGTGTCCCTCTTGGGTTAATGGTCCTTTGAGTGTTTCTCAAAAAGAACAGGGACAAACCACACTTGCGTCATTCATAAATCCTCTTGAATGAAAACCATTTGATTCTCTGCATGCAGTCATGGTCAGAGTTGAAGTGAGCCTTGGCACCCCATGATTAGATTAGCAGAGCCATGCACAGGGAGTACTATAATACAACTCTGAAATCGAATTTGATTTGGATCGAGGAATGTAATTTGATGTTTCTTATCTTGCTTTCTGCGGGACAAATGACGGGTGAAAAAAAAAAGAAAAAGCGGGAAAAAACAAAACTGGATAGCCGATATGTGAAAGCAGTATTGATCTTGTACAAATTGAAATTGGCCTGTGCTGTTAACGGAGCCCTTAACACACATCTCTAGTCTTCCAACAGCAGTGGGAGCTGTTAAGTGCATACTGGTGTAGCTCAGTTGTTGTCGCGACTTATTTTCAGCGGAGGCAAGGGATGTTAAAACAGAAATATGAACCTGAAACGGACTCAAATACCCGGCATCGTCTTGGTCATAAACGGATATAATGGGGACTATAGCTCTCCCCTTATAGAAATGTCTATACTTGCAAAGACGCATGATGAAAAAAAAAGGACATTTGGTTGTCACAAGGTCAAGCTCCATCACTATGGTGGGACTCTCATGTACATAAGGAACCTCAACAGCAACAAAACAAAAACAATAATCACGTTTACAGGTTTAGATCAAAAGGCAATCTCCAGCGTTGCCAATTAAGCCAATGTGGAAGTGCAAAAATCCTGCCTTTGGTCAATAGTCCACTTACACACATAAACATCCAGTTACAGCAGAAATTAATCTGTTTACAACCTGGTTGAAAAACCTAGGCTGAGACAAGATTTCCAGCAGGGCGACAGCCATCGATGGGACTCCAAAGCCCCCTGCAGTAACAGATGGGTGACGTCACTCAGACTTCATCCATTAATATGTACCTTAATTTATGTTACTTCTTTAAACAGAGAGAGAGAGAGTCTCATTTAGTGAAGCCAATAGAGCTGAATTTGAAAACATTCAACCCAAAAACAAGCATGTATGTCCTGTTCATTTATGGATAAGAAAAAAAAAAAAAAAAAGCAAACTACTTGGCACAACATTTGACACAAAGATTCATGACTCTGGAGGCAATAGGTAACCGTCAGGGCTTCGAGTGAGGCCAGTGGTTAGCACCACTGTGGAAAGTCAGCAGTAGCTGGACTCAAATACTAAATTGCAATTTGATCAGTTATAGCTAGTCCCCTGAATGACACATTTATGTTATGCCTAAGATTTAAGATTAAAAAAGGATAACTTAAACCAACAAAGGGGATGTTCACCTTCTAAATATTGAAACATTATGACATTTGGCAAACTGTATAACCGAGACATATTTGTAAAGGAACATAGGATGTTCATATCTCACTCTGCATTTTTAGTGCACTGCAAAAGATTGTAAAATGTAATATAAGTGATTCGTCAAATTTTTTCCCTTTAGTTGCAAAGAAAAATGCTAAAATCTTTAAAAACAACTTCACCCTCTGGCCATACCCTTAGTTTACATCTTTGCATCATCAACATAATCTGCTCAAAGTACAGACTTTGCATTGAATGTGTCCGCGTTGCCTTCAATACAGCTGGTGAGAAAAGATAGATCAATCAGAGCAGAGCAGGTGTTAGGCTTCTTGAGCTCATTAATTAAGGCTTGAACTACAAAATAAGATACACTGAGATCCCTTCCTGTCCCATATATTGTTTTGCAGCTGTCCTCACTGCCCTCCACATCACATGAGCATGGCAGCACTGTCCCTCAAGATCTTGTCATGTCTGGACGAAGCCATTTGCATCTGTTACATATACATACCGGAGGCTTAATATGCTTGACTGCTCAGACTGCAGCTACAGCTATGACTTGAACCAAAAAGATAAATTAAGCTATGTTGGCTTGCTTGCTCACTTATTCACATGCTCATCCATTGTTGAAATTGAGCAAGTTGCTTCTTGTCAGCAAGCTGGAGATCTCGTGTTAGACAGTGCAGCCACACTACACAGAGCGAGGGGACGCGGCAGCCTCGTGCAGGTCGTTTATAATGTGCAGCCAAGCTCATTAACTGGGAGCCTAATGTTTGTTTGTTTGAGCTTGTTCCATTTGATCCCCATTAAAACACTGTTCCACACCAATTGGACCTTTTTCGAGCTGCCAATGGAGACTGCCAATATAAATGCACTGCACCGACTGTTAGGGAAAACAGAAACAGAAAGGCTTTCATGTCACAAAATGCCATATCACAGGGAGAGGTCTGATACAGTATAAATCAAAGTCTTTTTTCATTCCAGTTTTGGTTTCATCATCTTTTTTATATCGTGTCTTTGATAGCTTGAGAAGAAGGATGAGGCTTAACTCCCACTTTTCTCTGAGTGTCCTCCACTGACAAGCTCAGCGACCTTGTCACTTTCCTTTTTCACAGCTTTTTGACCACAGGGCTGTACTTATTTAATGAGAGTTCCAGTGTACCCCCGCCTGACCTCACCTCATTCTTTTCTCTCCCCCCACATCTGCAGCAATATCCCTGCTTAGCTCTTTTCTTGTTCTTTTGTTCCATTACCTGTCTCTCAGGGTCTAACTCTCTCAACAACTGACAAAACAACCGTGTGACTGACTGACAGATGAACATTTTGCCCTTTGTCTTTTCTTGTCAAGGTCAAATTGAAGCGATAATATGGGAACATTTCGTTCTACAGTAAGTACATTTGTCATTGCTGATTTACAGACTGAATAAGTGTGCTGCATTGGAGTAAGTATTCTAGATAAAATATGGGTAATTTGAAATGTATTAAATTCTCAACAACAAAAAAATCCTTATATTTCTGTTCGTCACTTTGGTGTAATAAAAAAAAAGAGGCTCAAACGCAGATTTAATTTTAAATAAGCTGAACAGAAGCATTTTAACAGAATCCTTTTGGAGCAAGCAAGAAAAATAAAGGAGAAAAAAAAGGTCCTAAAAATAGTGAAAACAGTATAGAAAACACGCATAGAGACACCACGACACTGCTAGACAAATAAATTAGAAAACCAAACAGGGGGAGACAAAGACTGTATACACTGGGGATAATCAATGACAGGTGAGACTAATTAGAATAAGAGTGGGGCAAAGACAGGAAAAGAAAAAAAGAAAGGCAGTTAAACTACATACGATACAAGACACAAGAAAGTGACCAAAAAAATAGCGTCATTGTGCAGAAATAGCACCGGCAATCTGCCCCCTTACAGCACACAATCCACACAAAAAATTGCAATATATTTAAGCTGGTAAAGAGTTAGCAAGGTCTGGTCGTTTTTGTAGAAACTGTTTTTGGGCAGAATATTTATGATAAAAAAATCATCCATGGCAATGTACTATCTTTCGTTATTTTTATTTAATACTGTTAGTAATATTATTGTTACATTTTGTACTTCAAGTTTTTGTTTTTAATTTTATATCATTATATTTCACCTTTTTTTCTTATTTTATAAATGTGTATAGTTGCATATGTGTATGTGTATATATTTTTCCTTAGAATTTATTTATTTGTAATTGTGTGTCTTGGAAAAATGTTTAAAAGTCAATAAACATATTGTTAAAAGAAAAAAAATATTGTTTAGCGCTTTAAAGTGGAGAAAAGCCGTCAGCACCTTTGCTCTCGAAGGAACTGCGCTCAAGGCTGATGTTGTCATCAAAAAGATGATGAGCTAGGAGTGGAGGGAAAACGTCTTCAGTTATTTTGATGCCAGACTTGAAATATGTGAAATGACTTTTACTGTTGTTAGTATGTATTTTCATGAATTCATTCATTTTGGTAACTTTGTGAATGTATCATTTAAAACATGTCTACCAGCTGAGAGTAACTCTTCTCCTAGGTCAGTAGATGTAACCATATACTGTATGTAAGACATCTCGCACAGCAGCAGAGTTATATTTGGATTGGAGCCACGTGTATGTTGAAAGCTGAAAAGGCTGTCCTGAAGTTTGTCAAAGATTTTTTAGGAGTGCATGTCTGTAAGAGAGGCTAACGTTTCAGTGTCTCTTTTCACAATATTTACCATTTCTATGCTCTGTTTTAAAGTACAGCACTTTGTGACTCTGCTACATAAAAAAAAGATATTTTGATTAAATTGTTGGCACTGTTCTATTTCAATTCCAGAATACCTGAGACCCTATTCCAGAAGAAATAGGGTCTCACGTTTCTGCTGACCACTATATCAGTAATTGATTGTACTGCCATGAACATACAGTTCATACATCAGATGGTAAAGAAAGATGTATGCTGTATAGATGGTAAAGAAAGATGTATGCTGTATAAAGGAACCTCAATCATCTTTAGAATATCCAACCGTTCTGAATTACATTTTTTGAGAAAAACACATTTTTCTTCAGCTGCCTTATCCAGTGAATGAGATCTTGCTCTAATTCTGTTTGAAAAAGTTTTTCACAGTAGCAGCTTTATTTATATTTTAAAGACTATACCTGATCTAAGAAAGCACCCCAAATGTATTCTGAGAGCCTGAAGACATGAAGGCCTATTTTTGAAAACAAGGAGGCCTTTCATTTCCTTTTGTTAGCAGCAAATGACCGAAACTTTGGTGCTTCCACAACTTTGACTCTATTTACTAAAATTAATTCCAAGGGTTTCCAAATTCAGGGGGCTCCAGCAGAATGAGGTCTACAGATTTAAGTGTGTGTACCAGACAGTTTAAAGTTCAGCCAAGTGCAGCCAAATCACCATCAGACAAAGCAGTGAGGCTCAAACGTTGTCAGATCTGGAACCGGTCAAAGTTCAGACCCTGTATCTGCTGCATTTTATAGAAGATAATAGAGTGCAGGATAGTTTGACCTAATCTGGTGAAAAGATCATGACAGAGATCAAGACCAAGTGGCAACCTCCAGTGTTAAAAAATTAAGCCAATGCAGAAATGCAAAAAACCCTCATTTTGTCGACGGTCTAGTTGAGGCTGGTTTTAAGAGCCCACCACATTTAAAAATGCCTTAAATGTTTTTACAGCAGAAATTAACATGTTTACAGCCTGATACAAAAAACACAGTGTGGAGAGGATGTATCTTTTTTCCCCAAGGCATTCGCTTTGATTTCATGAACGCTTTCTGTTATCCATAGTTAGCCGATGTTACTGTTTGTAGAGTTTGGTTTGACTTGGGTGACAAGCAGGCCAAAACATCGGAGAATGTAATTTGTAGTCTTTTGGGGGGTGAAAGTAAGGATGGATTTTAACTAAATGTTCAGGTACGTCCAAGCTTTGCAATTTAACAGTTACAGAGAGTATTACTGTTGCTGTTATTTCAATCTGGTGTTTACTGAAACATACACATTAGTTTCAGTGTTCAGCTGTAGTGTACAAAGCATATGTCTCTCTGTTGACCAATCTGCATACAGTACCAAATATTCATCACATTATCTTTGCATTAACACATGCTAATCTGACCCCCTTTGTGTGCAAATACAGTGCCATACATATTCATAGTTATGTAGAAAAGCAAGGGAGGTGTGTGTGTCTGTGAGTGTGTTAGAGAGTGAGAGACAGCAATCAGACAGTCAGCCAAACAGGAAGGTGTGTGGACCCAACAATTCCCCCGCCTGTGTGTAGTATTTATGGGGCTGCCCAGCACCAGAGGTCTAAACAGATGGAATTGGTGGGGCACCGGATGTTTTCTGGGCGGGTGTAGTCCTGATGTTCACGGCTAGCTGAATCAACCACTGGGGGGGGAAGGGTTTGACTGACAAGAGGATCTGGGGACACAGTAAAAAGACAAAATGTGGGTCTTTAAAAATGGTCTCTTATTCTCTCTTTTCATGTTTCATGTTTTTAGCTGTCAGACAGCAGGCAACGATTATAAAAAAAAAAAAAGCAATTATGAACTGTCTGACTGAGCACATCACTGAAAGCGCCTCCAACTAAAAAAATGAGTTCCAGTCCAAATGGAGGGAGTGACACAGCAATAGTTGCTCCCCATAGAGTCATTGTTCACTGTAAATCCACCGTTCATTCAGAGAGTGGGGCACTGCAACTAAAATTGCCACCACTGACTGAGACAATATGGATGGAATAAACATGATTTCCATCAAAAGATTCTCAGAAGTGTGGGCAGTAGGGCCAGTGGTATAAAATATTTAGGGAGCAGTACATCCCTACTGGGGTTTGTTCTCTGCCCGAGCCTAAGGTCCCCATGTGGAGAGTTGGCCCTGTGCAACACAGCAGAACTCATTAGCCATTGTTGTTACAGCTGAAGCAGAAAACAGATAAAACAAGGATCAAAAACTACTTGAGGAGCAACACAGTACAGACTAAATTAATTAGGTTGGTCATGAACTGAGAGCATAACACTGTCCAGCTCCCATGTGGATAAAAACTGCAGTGTCTCCATTTGTTCCTTCCACTCATGCTAAGCTGTTTCTTCCCGTTCTGAACAGTGCTGTTACTGGTAAAAAAAAAAAATCTTTCCCCGTGTTGCCTCGAGGTCTGAGAAGTAACATGTTAACAGACACGCTGGTGTCTCATAGGGTTTAGCAGTGGTATGAGCTTACTGCCGGCTTCAGGACTTTTCGGGCGGACAGGGACGTTATTAAGAGCAGTAAGAAGAAAGGTGGAGGGATTGCACTGTATGTGAGTGAGAGATGGTGTAATCCTGGCCATGTTAGTATGAAGGAACGTCTCTGCAGCCTGGACATTGAACTGTTAGCTGTGGGAATGCGCCCATATTACCTGCCCAGGGAATTCACGTACGCCATTGTTATAGCTGTTTACATCCCACCGTCAGCTGATGCAGAGTCTGCGAGTGATGCCATTCACTCTACTGTTTCACAGCTTCAAACTAAGCATCCAAATGCTTTTGTAGCCATTACCGGGGACTTTAATCATGTAAAAATGGACAAAACACTACCCACTTTTCATCAATAAACTGTCCAACTAGAGAAAATAAAACACTGGACCTTCTGTATGCTAACATTAAGGAAGCATACAGTACCACTGCCCTTCCCCCCCCCCCCCCCGGGCAGATCAGACCACAACCTGGTCCTACTGACACCAGAGTATATCCCCCTGGTCCAAAGACAGCCTGTGACCACAAGGACTGTTAGGAGGTGGACACAGGAGAGCAATGAGGCACTGGAGGACTGCTTTGAGTCCACAGACTGGGATGTACTCTGCGAGCCACATGGTGAGGACATTAACAGCATGACTGACTGCATCACAGAATACATAAAATTCTGTGAAAACACTGCTTTACCGGCCCGGACTGTACGCTGTTTTCCTAACAACAAACCCTGGATCACCAGTGACCTGAAAGCCCTTCTCAACAAAAAGAAACAAGCCTTCAGGTCTGGAAACAGGGAGGAGCTGAAAAGGATACAGCACGATCTGAGGGAAAAGCTGAAGGAGTGCAAGGACTCATATAGGAGAAAGCTGGAGGCCAAACTCCATCAGAACAACGTGAGGGATGTGTGGACTGGAATGAGGGAAATCACTGGTTTCAAAGGGAGAGAAAGACAACATTCTGGCAGCCTGGAGAGGGCGAATGAGCTAAACCTGTTCTCCCCCCCAACCCCCCATGGTGAACTCTTTGGACTCTGGTTTCACACCACAGGAATGCACTTCCCCCTCTGAGGTGAATTGCTCCATCCCCCCCTGACTCTAACAACTGGCCAGGTGAAGAGACAGCTGGAGAAACTAAACATTAGCAAGGCTCCAGGCCCGGACGGCATCAGCCCAAGGGTTCTGAAGACCTGCGCCAGCCAGCTGTCTGAGATTCTGCAACACCTCTTCAACCTGAGTCTGAGCCAGGAGAGGATACCGGTGCTGTGGAAAACGTCCTGCTTGGTCCCGGTCCCAAAGAAGACGACACCATCTGATCTCAAGGACTATCGACCAGTGGCTCTCACTTCTGTGATGAAAGTGTTGGAGAGGCTCGTCTTGACCCACCTCAAGCCGCAGGTGAAACCATCCCTTGACCCTCTACAATTTGCCTATCAGCTACACCCGGGAGTGGACGATGCCATCATCTACCTGCTGCAGCGTGCTCACTCACATCTGGAGGGAAACGGCTGCACTGTGAGAATCACTTTTTTTGATTTCTCCAGTGCATTCAACACCATCCAGCCACAACTGCTGGAAGAGAAGCTGCGGTTGATGGGTGTGGACTCGTCCATCACCTCCTGGATTACTGACTACCTGACAGACAGACCACAGTTTGTCCGACTTGGCAGTGTTCAGTCTGGAATGGTGGAGAGCAGTACAGGAGCTCCACAGGGGACTGTGCTGTCTCCTTTCCTTTTCACCTTGTACACCTCTGACTTTCAGTACAACTCCAGGTCATGCCACTTGCAGAAGTTTTCGGATGACTCTGCGGTGGTGGGATGTATAAATGATGGGCAAGAGGGGGAGTACAGAGAGCTGGTGGATAACTTTATGGAGTGGACAGGAAGAAATCACCTGATTCTGAACTTGGATAAGACCAGGGAGATGGTGATCGACTTCAAAAGGAAGAGGACAGAGCCACCACCGCTGTGCATCCTGGGAGAGGATGTGTCTGTGGTGGAGGAGTACAAGTACCTGGGTGTCAACATAGACAACAAACTGAACTGGAAGGACAACACTCAGGCTGTGTACAAGAAGGGGATGAGCCGACTCTACTTTCAGAGGAAGCTGAGATCCTTCAACGTGTGCAGCAAGATGTTGGAGATCTTCTATCAGTCTGTTGTGGCCAGTGCACTGTTCTCTGCTGTGGTCTGCTGGGGGAGCAGCATTGGAGCTGGTGACACTAAGAGACTGGACAAACTGATTAAGAAGGCCTGCTCTGTGATAGGCTGCAAGCTGGACTCTTTTGTAGTGGTGACAGAGAGGAGGACTCTGAACAAACTGTTATCCATTATGGATAATCCTGATCACCCTCTGCACACCCTACTGGACAAACAGCGGAGCAGCTTCTCCAACAGACTGATACAACTCCGCTGTCACAAGGACCGATACAAGAAATCTTTCTTACTGAAGGCCATAACTCTGTACAACAGCTCACCTCATGCGAGCAGAGAACTGTCATCATGATAATATCTGTCTCTCCATACTGTAATCTGTTCTGCACATGTTAAATTTACAAATTATCCCTGCACTCATGTTCACTTCATTTGGCTGTCTACTCGCCGTTATATTGTATAGTTTCTGCTTATAATATGTCTATTCTATTCTATTCCATTGGCATGTCAACGTGCGCATATTGACGGCTTAGCATGCCACTTAGTATGCAGTGTGAGGCATTGACTTATATAATGCGTCATTCTGAAACTAGCTAATTAGCACATACTTCTAGCACAGCGGACGCTGACAAGAATGCAAGTATTGGCAAAAAAATTATTGGATAACTTGAAATTAGGACTTAATGATGGCACTTGATAAAAAACTAAAGGATTACCAAGGGAAACAAATGTGTTACAAATCTAAAAGGCAACCATAGAGCATGTGCATGTGACAACACCAACTTTTTGTCAGCACTTAACTTCAAGAGCGCTAAAAACACCCTCACTTACATCACTCTTAGATGAAAGCTGGGGGGGGGGGGGGAACGATGGCGGAAGAGAAGCTAATCTGACTTGTTTTTTGATGGTAGAGTTTCCAGGTGTGTAGCTGCTGCTAATTCCAGATAAAAAATTCCTATATATTGTTTTCATGTTTTCTTGGTGATATTTCCTTAAATAAAGGAAACTATATAGCACATGGAGCTATTAAAACTGACATAACGATCACAGTCGAGGGAAGCTAAATTTTAACTTATGTAACCTATAATTTGAAGTGCCTGGACACAGACCATGGCTGATTGACATTAGGACAATCTAGCATGTCAACATCTTTTTAAACCTCCAAATGTACACCTCAAAGGATTGGTACACATTTTGGTACACATTTCCATGGTTACAGAGTTTGCAACCAAATCCAAGCCAAAGAAGACAGGTGCTGAGCCAGAAGCTTAACAAACTTGAACGCTGGTAGGATTGTTAGGGCACGGGATAAATACTAATTCAGTGAATATCTATGTCATGTCTTACTATTACACAGCTTTGTTGAGTATTTAATTCTGATTATTGCGATAGTGATATAAGGCCAAGAGAGATGAAAGACAAAAAGAGCTGAACCACAAAGGAACAGTTACAGAATATTTAATTGCTGTGAATGCCACCCAAGCTGAGAGATGTAACTGTTTTTGTACGGACAAGGATGAATAATTTTTCAATGAAGTCCTGCACTGTCCTGTGGGGGTTTATTTTGCGCTATAACCAACAGCTTGCTGGTCATTTAATTTTCATGTACATGGACATCTTGAACATAAGTAGGAACATTGCAATGCTGGCCTGAAAGAAAGCTGATCTTTTGGCTCACACAATCCTAAACCTCTTCACTCTATTCTATGTGGTACTAACTTTCCTGGCACACTTATGAACACCCATGAGCATCAACCCCAGCATGCTTCAGGGTCCAGTCATGCTCCCTCAGTTCTGCCACGCTATGATCCATTGGAAGCCAATATCGCCCTCCCTCAGGGACTGCTGCGTGTGCCCTCTGTAGCTGATTAGCATGGTGGCCGCTCACTCTACTTTTTTAATCTTTCAGGGCTCACAGGAAGAGAGGACATAAAAACAGCAGGGAGGCCCACCTCAGGCCTTAAACTCGCCAACCAGCAGCCTCTGAAGAGTGTTATTCATCACCCTGTTCAAAATCTCAGAATGAATGAGTGTGTAGCTGTATTTAGAACAGAACAGGAGGGCTTCATCTTTCTAATCACAAGTAGACATTTACTTAACAGCAAACATCAATTAGCATAACAAAAGGTGAGCCACTTACTTTGTTAGTATTAGATAGACAGTGAGCTAAGAGAGGGGGTAACATCAGTTATTAGTCCTCCCACCTCGAGCTGCCATCAGAGGATTTAACAGATGTGTTACAGGATCAAGATGGGATCAGCAGAACCAGTTGAGGCAAACAGCGCAGTGTGTGCGTGGGCATATCTGAATATGTGTGTATGTGGAGCTTACGCTGTTTCTTTACACGCGTGTTTCCGCAAAACTTAAACGCAACATGATCTCACAGACAGGGACACCAATATTACACCCATGCGAAACTTTGTTACTGAGTGTTTGGGAAATGCAATAGCAAGGATAAATAATGTCTCAGGAGACATTTGAGATTCCCAACAATTCAGATTCAACCTCTGAAACTTCTGCAAAACTAGTCTTGATATTAAAACCATTTGGGAAAATGAATTACCCTTGTAAATAGTTTCCTGATGACTTTAGAGTCAGAATTTGTATTTCTTCATCAAAACAAAATTATGTTTATTTATTAACTTATGAATGAAATTAGAGTAAGAGATTGGGTTGACTGATGATAAAGCAGGGTATTCTCGAGGGTGGAGCTATCTGTGATTGACATGTCACTACCAAAGCAATGGTTAGCATCAAGATGGATTGGCCCACTTCTTTTTTATAGACATTAACTGTTTGGTCCTGTGTCCTGGCTGAATTGGTCCATGTTTACATTCTAAAGAATATTCAGGTATTATAAAACATATCCAAAGTATAATCCAACTGAGACATTTTTACACTAAAAAGTTTAACCATAACTTTAATTGACCAGAAAAGAAAACTAAAGTCCATCCTCGTACCATTCTGCTTTCTTAAACTGCCATTACATGTCTGGAATTTTATATTGCTTGACTTGCAGCAAAAACTTCAAACTGGAACATTCAGTTTTACCTCTTCTCTCTTGCTCTCTGTACTTCACTCTATCACATTTGTTCGTTGAATCTACTTCACTTGTCTGACTTGCCCAGAACACCTTCCCATGACGCCACTTAGGCTTTTCTCAGCAGAGGTGTACTTCTATCAAGATAGTGTCCATGCTGAGTTAATGTGCCGCTGCATTGAGTCACTCAATCACCGTCCAACGTGTCACATGAGATAAAAAAAATGCAACAAAAAACTGCAAAAAAATTGCGGAAAAAAAAGAGGGAAAAAAAAAGAAAAATAACTTTTCCCTGATTTAGGTCTGATGCTTATTGTAAAAAATTTGATAACATTCCTTAACAATTCACTCTTCAGACAGCAAATTGTGTTAGTTTTTCATTAGAGCTGGGGCTGTGTGAAAAGCTGTAAAAGTTTATATAGCTAACATGTTCACAAAAAACAACATTCACATCAACACTGAGTAATAATGGTGTACATTTGGAGAATAAAATATTAAATTCCAATATTCTTTCTCCTACTGTATACGCGCTGCTTTGATTTCCACCAACTCCTGAGAGATATATATCTCCATTTCAGCTGCTAAATGTGCACCTTCATTTATGAGCACGTAGCGAACTGTAATTGCACTTCTGTTAGGTGCTGGCAGTTAGTTGTCTTTTCTGTGACTTTTCTCTGAAAGCAGCTACCTGTCATTGCGGACAATGTGGCGTAGGAGGGCTTTAAAATTGATTAATGTGCAGTAAAACTGAAAAAGGGCTCAAAGAGGCTAAAGCACTTAGTAGAGCTTAGGGGAACAAAAAAAGCTAGCTCTACATTTTCACTGCCAGTGATTCCATTCACAGCATTTTGATCTTTGCCTGTAGTATGTAAGATTTCTTGATTAGTACAACTTTGAAGAAAGTGGGGGGTTAGATAAAGACATTTCCTGGCTAGCTGACTCCATATGTATCCTAGGACATCTATTATGCGCATGAATGTCATGAATGGCTCTCCTGTAGTGATTCCTATAAGAAGCTATTACCTCCAGACGGATCCATGGGAAACCTTGAACCATTTTTCGCTTTGTCTCTCTCTTCAGTTGAAAGCCGCCCTGTGTCTTTTCTTATTCTCCAGCTGAGATGGTGAAGATGAGGTTGGCTGACTTGATTTTTTTGGGGGTGGAAAGGAAGAAGAAAGAAAAGGGAGGGGGGATGTGAATAAAAGAAAAGGCTTAGAACAGAACATATCAGCAACAAGGAGCTTCATGCTATACTGATTCCCCCATTATTTAAGCTTTTCTGTCTGTTCTTTTTTCTACACTTATCAAACATTGCATCGTCTTCTGCTGTTGGCTTCAGGCCTGTGAAGTGTGTGTGAGGTGGCACTTTGCAGATCAAATTGGTGCAGAGTTAAAAGCAGTACATTTCATTTCATGACATTTTACATTTTTAATGTATGACCCTTTTAAAGCATATTGACATCCCGGCTCACTATTAAAGAAAGATGTTTTCTGTCTTCTCAAATCTTCTCTTCCAATTTGTCAGGTGTCAGCGCCTGCTCATGTCAACCACTCATATTTCACTCTTCATTTAACAATTACCCTCCACAGGTCCTATGCCAGGATGCCTATAGGTCTTGCAGAAGATGTTAACAAAAATCTGCCTCATCCTTACACCCCCAACCAAAAAAAATAGCCTGTCAGATTTTTCTCTCCCCATCCTTTGTGTTCTAATTTTTAACCCACCGCTGTTGAATTTTCAGCCCTCTACTTTTTTCCTTCCTGTCAGAAAGCGTCACCATCAGCAGGTTTTGTCTTAGGATTGCATGAAAGCTCTAGACATTTCTAAACACACTTACTTCACAAAGTGTTGCCCTGTACTGGTTTCCTGTGTTTCCACCCTGTCACTTGGATGCATTTGCTGTTCTCCCTTAAAAAAAAAAAAAAACGAAAACAAGAAAGGCTCAACCTGACTGTAAACCTCAAAATCCTGTGCTAAAAAAATCGATTCGTGACTTCATTCTTTTGAAAACTTCAGAGATTCACAGACTTTCCTTATTGATGTACGACTGTAATTTATGCAGCTGAAATAGATCTTAAATGCTCGACTTTATGCCCCCTCTCATCAGTCTCTTTTTCTAGTCTAGTCTAGACAGTCTAGTTACTTTGATTTCCTCTGTTCTCTGTTAAAAGACTTTGAATATAAAGATTAGAAAAAAGGGCTGTGCTTCTTTTTTGAACTGGTTATGCAATGAAGAAAGAAAAAACATAACAGAAAATCTGTAAGAGTCTCGTTAAAGTCTCACTGCAATGCATTTTATGTTTGAGGAGATTAAACTCTGTTCGGCTCTGTGTGTTGTCAGGTTCATACGCCTGATTAAATTTCACACCCACGTTCTTTATTTAACGCCGCGGGATAACTATCTTTTATGGTTTAGTATTGTAACATCTGCCCCTTTGCTATCATTTCAAGTGTTAAATGACGTTAACTGAAATGTTTTTTATCTCTCTGTAGCAACCTGCTATTCATTTTGGTGAGCATGCAGTGTTGTGAAGCGGCGCACAATGAAAAACACTGTATACAACCTCAGTTTCAAAGACCCCTCAGTCTTCCTCAATGAGGGAATCAACCATCGCTCTTTGAAGTGTGAGCCTGCTCTTTGCTGAACCTTTTGAGTCAGAGATATGAGAGGAAAGCTCTTCCCCATCTCTCTTTCTTCTTTAATCAGCTCCAGAAGATCTGCTTTCCTTCACTAAAGCCCTGTAGTTGTGTTTGTTGCAACACAAGGTCCTGATCAGCAGACTGCACCAATTAAGCCTGACAGAGCATGTTCTTCAACCAAAGACACTCTAACCAGAACAATTAAAAAATAAAAACCTTTTAAAATGTTCAGAAAAGAAGTGCAAAGACAAAAGCTTCGGATTTGTTGCAGCTTTCCAGATTAATCAATTTCTCCTAATGTTCTCTTTCATTTCATATTAAGAGCACTATTTTTCTTTGTCATATATTTTGTATTCTAAGATAAAATGTTACTTTAAATTAAGGTTTGCAGTGGTCAGGTTCCCATCAAAATGTCAAAGAATCGTGCTTTGAAAAAAAGAAAATCAAAAATAATAATAATCTGCAAATTAAAGTGAAAGGGATACTTCACCTGTTGAAACATGAATCTGTATTGACATTGGGTCATATATGTAGTAGAAATGTGAAATACATTTTGAAGTTGGTGCCTTCTTGGTCGAGAAAAGGCAGAAAGTGTCTTTTTGGCTCATGTGGATGAAAGACACCAAATCCCAGAATGCACAGCAGCGCAGGCCACTCCCACTAAGGTCCTCTAGTTCAGAATCCGAAATACTTTATTAATCCCAGAGGGAAATTCGATCGTTACAGTTTCTCCAAAATATACAGTATAGCAGTAGAAATATAGTAATAAAAACATTTACAGACATATTTACTTCAACACATAAGACCATTTCCTCAACTGATTCAGAGATTTCTTCCAGAATTGATCTTGGAAATTCCTGACAGAAAACAGACTCTATGTCTGTGTCCATAGACAAACAGTGAGAGCACAGACACTACCAGTCCGCCCCAGCTCGAGCCGGCCCCGGCTCCTCGTCCTCACCGCCGCCGACAGGCAGGCCTTATGTCTCAGCCGCTGAGGTGGCAACGGCCGGCGGCGGCCAGCAATATAGCCGCAAGACGGTTGCTGCCGACAGGCCGGTCTTGTGTTGCGGCGGCCAGCGGCCGCAGCAGCCAAGACACAAGACCGGCCTGTCGGCAGCAGCCATCTCGCCGCTATATTTATATTTTTTTCGCCATTATCAGCTTTCTCCATAGAGCCTGTTAGCATAGCTTCCAAGCAATATGGCGGATGTTAAGTTTCGATTCTGGGAGTGAGTTCCCACCCACTGATCTGTGATTGGTCTGTAGCTTCAGTGGTCGAAAATATGAGGAACTAGCGTTGTAGTTTCACCCCGCTAACCGCAACAGTGACGCAAAAATCGTCATTTTGCGTCACTGGAAGCTCCTTTTCAGACTCAGAAACACAAAGATTTCCCATCTCAGGGGAAAATGAGGGCGGGATGCACGACCATTCAAAAATACTACCAGGTTTCTAATGATACAAAGATTAATGCAAATGGGTGAAGTATCCCTTTAATTGTCATCAAATACTGCTGATTTTTTAAAACCTTATACGGAGATGCCCAAAGAACAAATAAATTACATGTTTCCTCTTATTATCCACCTCAGACAATACTTTAAAAAATAAACGTTCACAGTTTGGCTTGATTTCAATACCAAACACATAACAAC